>NW_026590699.1:6142106-6238418 GCF_907164565.1 Psammomys obesus
GGGTCAGCACAATGGCGGCATGAAGGCAAGTCAGCCTAAGAGGTGGGGTTGCTGCAGGATGCTGTAGCCGAGGCAGGGCTGGGAGCCGCACCTGAAAGGGCGGAGTCAGCCACGTTCTGAGGTCTGAGCTAAAAGCAGGAGTCAGACACAAAGAAAAACATATCCTAACACAGAAAAACCTCCAGTGGGTACTGTAAACTTGAAAGTGTGCTTAGATGCTAACCAAAATTAGAGAGACTAAAATATATGTATATATTTTTCCATATTAAAATATGGGAAACAACATGAAAGAAGGCATTTGACCCTATATAATTTTGTTTTAACTGTCAACATACAATTGACAATATGTCTGGTAATAAGTGTAGTTCTATGTATCCTTTTAAAGAGTGAATTTAAAAAGACTTAGGTAAGAAAGCATCTAAAAAATTCTTGTTAAGAGTTGATGCAGTGATGTATACCTGTAATCCCAGCACTCTTGGAGGCAGAGGCAGGTGGATCTCTATGACTTCCTGCTCTACAAAGCAAGTCCAGGACAGCCAAGGCTACACAGAGAAATCCTGTCTCCAAAACCTTAAATAAATAAATAATTAAATAAAATTTAAAAAGGCCTTGCTAAGTTAAAACAATAAAATATAATTCAGATAATCCTTTTAATCATAAAAAATTTAACTAAATCAAATCTAAAACCTAAAGCACAACCCTATAACAAGACTGCAAAAAGGAAATCTATGTCTGTTATAAATCCTAAAATTATTTTCCCAATCTTGTTAAGGGAATTAGATGGAGATGAAAAAAATTCACAGGGTTATCAAATATTTAGATGGCTGCCCATAGAGATATAATATACTGAGTTAAGAGTACAGATTATGCTTGATGCCACCTTAGAACAATGTCATTCAATAGCTTATGTGCTCCATTTTACAAAATTTAGAAAAAATTTAAAAAGACAGCATACCGTAGATTCACATTCGGAGCTCCAATGGGTTTCACCTTGAATTCTGAGAATTGGTTGGAAATGATGGCTGTCTTAGAGATGGTGCTTCAACATATGTATCCAATAAAATACAAATTTTTTTAGAGTTGCTAAGACAGACAGCACAGCTGTGAAAAGGCACTGGGTTTTAGAAAGGACTGCTGAATTAGATCAGCCTATAAAAGTCCTTATTTCAGAATAGAAAAAGGAAATATATTGTGTTGGGGAGGAGATTTTGCATGTCTTTCCACAGAAGAAGAAAAATTATGGATTTCAACTAGATAATTAAAGATCAGAGATGATCAGGGGAAGCCTCCTTAAAATCTTGGCCACAGACAGGAAGAGGCAAATCGAAAAGACCAACAAAACAGGTAACTTGTGTTGCTGATCCTGCTACATAGGAACAGTTCTGAGACTGGCTGAGACATGAAAAAAATGTCTCTGCATCACCAATAAATCTTGTTGGCTACAGAGTCCTCAGGACTTTATCATTCTGTCCTTTCATTGACAAAGATAAAAACTGGTATTACAGTTTGGTATACAATCCAGACTGGCTTATAGAGAAGCACAGATGTCTTTCATCTGCTCAGACAAGAGGAGAAAATCATTTTCATCTAAACTGTGCACATTGTACATTCCACACATGTGCTTTTACGAAAATGTATAGTACCTGGGAAAGTTTCTATGTTTACAGGACAAAAGGACCAGACGCCAGGGAAGTTTGGAGTGACCCTGACAGGCTCCATCCTGAAGGATGCAGAGAACATTGGCAAGCTCCTGCTTGATCCAACCACAGACTGCCTCAGTAGCTGTGCTCTCAAAAGTCTACATCCAAAACAACTTAGAGTGGCTAAATTGTCCGGCATCACAGACTGTTCCAGTCCAGACTCCAAATAAGTCTGTGCTTTCACAGCACACAGAGACTGGACAACAATACCACAGCTGGCCTTAAAGACTGAACATTATCCCAATTTTCTTAGGGCCCCCCCAAGAGAACATCACCCCTCAAAACAGCAGGAAGCAATTTTAGGAGAACAGGAGAGGTGGGGTGGGTGGATTTTCGGTTGTGTGATGGTTGTTGTTGTTAAAGGGGGTTGGTGGCAAACTCTTATGGTTTTGTTCAGGGAGAAAACAAGGTATAGAAGGTCAAACTTAGGGACCGCTTTTTCTTTTTCTTTTCTTTCTCCTTTCTTTTTTTATATAGGGTTGAAGGGTTGAAAAGTAAAAAGGGGGCTAGAGAAGTAATAGGATGAAAGGATAGACATTGAATCTGCTCTTAAACAGTAGACCTGTTCCTATTTTCAAATATTTTTACATTGATATGGATTATTTATATATTGGTATAAGCGTAAGGTTTTATTGGTTTAGATTATTGTATACTGATACAAATTTAAAGTTGTTTTGACACACATAATGTATACACATTTCAACTCTTGTATAAGGTATTGTACCTATGCAATTCATTTTAAAATATAATGTAAAGTTCTAATTCTTTTAAAAGCTGCTATTACAAACTGCTCAATTAAGTAATGCAAATCAACAGTCAGCCAATCAAAAAATCATGGTTATATTAGATACTAGTCTAATTTATCACAAAAAATATGCTTTTTAGGTTGAATAGATAGAAAATAGCTAGAAACAAAACAATATATGCCTGTTTAGATATACTATAGATAAATAGATGGTCTTCAGAAATCTCAGAAACTTCCAGAATATGGCATTTAAAGGTGTTTTTATTATTTTAAGGATTCTTTGACAATGAGACATGTCAGCTCCTGGCAGCACTTCCAGCCTACCTCAAGGAAGATGATGAGCTTCCAAGAGCCTGCTTATGGAATGTGCTTCAATGTGGCAGGCTACCACAGGGCAAGAAACTGCCCTTGCTTCAGCTGCTGACTATATGCTGTCCAAAACCGGCTAACTAGACACAGGGAAGTTGACTGCCAAGCTTTGCAATGACAAGGCAGGCAGTCCTTCATAATTCCTGCTTCACAAAAGGTCTATCAGGTATTCTGGGCCAGAAGCCTGAAGATGATGCTCCAACAGTTGCTGAGAAACTTGGGTGACTGTCCAGGTGGCCACCTGCCTCTGTCACTTCTATAACCTTGAAAGCTGCTTCTCTGCATGTCCTACAAACTCAGGTGATATTTATTCCTCCTCAGTTCTCTGATAGGACTGAAGACTATATAGTTACAGTCTCACAATTAAGCTTAAGTTGTTTAGGATGAAAAATGTTTTAAAAAGATATTTTTAGGTCTAAGCAGAAGCTTTAGGTTGTTAAATGCTATGATAAAAAATGATTTAGATAGAGTACTCTGAACTCACCAAGAAAGGATGGATAATAGAGTACTTTCTCCTAAGTTGCCAAATACAAATGGACTGGACATTGTGAATGTAATTATTACATGAGTTTTCATAATTGTTCTTACAGTGTGTGGTTTATTGTTGTAAAAGAAAGACACTTTTTATTTAGACAAAAAGAGGACAATGTTGGGGGCTGGTCTGGTGGTGCTTGTATTCAAATGCTAAATTCTGGCTCCCAAGATTTGGTTGCAGTCCGGATGAGCGCATTCTCACGTACACAAATGATATTGTGTCAACTTTGCACCCCAATATTCTCTGACTGCTTAAAGAAAAGAGTGGGACAGCCTGTAACTGAGCAGAAGAGAAGTTCCTGGGAGGACATGGCCTGATGTAGCAGATCCAGCCCAGACAGGATGAGTTTTGGCAAGTAACTTGGGGGGTGCAGCTGGGAGGTAGCCAGACTAGCTTAGACAATTAGTACCTATCCAGTGATTGTGCTTAAAGCTGTTTAAGCACGTCAATAGGTCTCTGTCTCAATTATCAGGAAACTAGCTGGGTCATAGAAAAGCCCTCTAGAATTAGTAAACACTCAACATCAGGTTGTCCTATGATTTCCACACATAGACCATGGCATGTGTGCACTACCCTCAACACACACACACACACACACACACACACACACACACACACACACACCAAAGAAAAAGATTCAAACATGATGTTGGGAAAAAAAAAAGTCTGATTGCTTGTGTGATATCAAATTAAGTAGACTGCAGAACAGGGATGAGGAAGCAGCTTTGCTCACCAAGAAGATACAGTAAAATGTACATGGATCTAAAAGAAGAACTCCAGAATTTACAAAGCAAAGCACACACCTGACAATGGCCAATAATCAAATCCATAGCCTCCCGTAGATCTTCTGCCCTTCTCTCATAAGTGTCTTAGTTAGAGTTACTCTTGCTGTGATGAAACACCAAGGCCAAAGCGACTTGGGGAGGAAAGGGTTTATGGCTTATACCTCCACACCATAGTTCATCATCAAAGGAAGTCAGGACAGGAACTCAGGCAGGAGCTGATGCGGAGGCCATGGAGGAGTGCTGCTTACTGGCTCGCGACTCTGCTTTCTTACAGAACCCAGGACTACAAGCTCAGAGATGACCCTATAAAGGACTGGATCTTCTGCCGTCAATCACTAATTAAGAAAATGCTCTACAGGTTGGCCTTCTGCTCAGTCTTATGGAGGCATTTTCTCAGTTGAGGTTCCCTTTTCTCAGATAACTCTAAAAACTAGCCACCACAGACAGCAAAGGGCAGAGATGACCTGAGGGATCCAGGCTGATTTGATTGATACATGTAGCTCCATTGCAACCAGGCTGTACCTTTTTTTCAAGTGAATGTATGATAAGATAGAACACACTCTATGGCCTAGAAGAAAGCTTAAAGTGTTTTTTTTTAATTGTGAGTTATTCAAAGCATGTTCTCTGTACATAATAAGTAATAGGAAAATAGCAAAATAACACTGAACTAATTAATAAATACTTGAAAATTTAATAAGATACTTGAAATTAAAAACAAACAAAAAACTTAAGGCTATAGAGATGCCCAAGGGGTTACAAGCTCTTAAACTGCTCTTAACCCAAGTTCAGTTCCTAGCACCCACATCAGGTTTTGTGTGTGTGTGTGTGTATCCCATATCAGGTTATGTATATAATTGATAACTATATGTGTCATATTATATATATATATATATATATACACTATATAACTATATTACATAATATCATATATTACACATCACATATAATTATATAATAATTACATATACTATACATAACTATAACTATCTATAATTCCAACTCAACCCCGGGAGATCTGTTGCACTTTCTGGCCTCTGGAGATGCCTGTACTCATCCAATACCCGAACATAGTTATACATATGCACATATAAAATTAAAAACAAAAGCAAATCTTTTACAAAAGAAATACAAGAATAAGACTGAAGTGAAAAATTGTGAGCTGAATTAAAATGAATGTTTCTATATTAAAATTTGTGGAAAACATTTAAGTAGAGGTGAGAGGCGATTCATTCAAGAAATAAAATGTTACACTAGAAATCTATAACACGGAAGGTTTATTAGAAAACAATAGAGCTTCCAAATCACGAGTCTGAGCTTTTGGATCTGGGGATGGAACAAAACATATATCAAACCCAAAGTAAGTGAAAGAGAGAATAATAAAGATAAGGGACCAAGTTAAGTTGAGAGTGGGAAAACAGCAGAGAAAAATCAATGAATCCAAGAGGCAGCTCTTCGAAAAGACAAGACTGGTAAAGTGCTAGTGAGGGAAACTGAGGGAAAAAGAGGACCATCCCGTGTGCTGTGCTTTGAATAAGAACGTCCCTACGGGTTCTAGGGGAACTTGATTCCCAGCTGGAGGTCTGTTTTAGCAGGCTCCAAAATCTTTAGAAGAAGCTTGAATAAAGGTCGTAGCTCACTTTGGGGTGGTTCTTGAGATTTTGATAGCCTGCCCCACTTCCTGTTCACTCTCTGCTTCCTGTTCCAACAAAATGTCTGATGAGGGGTCTTGGCCACACACTTCTGCTACCACAGAGCTTCCTGCACTGTCCCTTTCCCCTCTGAGATGGCTGTATGCCTTCAAACCACAAAGCAGCATAAACCCTATATCTCTTAGCAGCTTAACCCACCCACGGAAAAGTGAGTTATGCACACGGAACTTGGGAACGCCTCGTGCGCTGCTTGGCAGAACACAGCTCTTCCTCTGATCTAGAGCTCTTTAAGCTGTCGCTCAGGCTCCACCAGGCCTGAATGTGGTGTGTGAGGCTCACACTGCCCCAGGGCATGCCTGCGGTAGGCAGAGCTGCCTCTCCACTGTGTCCCACAGCGGAAGCTGAGCTGACATTTCAGCTCAGTTGTCCTCCCTCATCCAAGAAGTACTGCAAGGTCGTTCCTGTCAGAGCTCCTGCAGGCTGTCTTGATGCCCTTTCTCTCTACCTGTTCTGCTTCCCCCCTCCCCCTTGAAGTAGGGGAGAGAGATGGAGAAAATTGTGGGGACACAGAAAGAGAAGAGAGCCACTCACCAGCTGAAAATAATTCCAGCATGTGCCCTAGCTGTCCCAGTGACCACTGTGTAGGGCCTTCTCCAGGCCTCTTCCTCCTTCTGTCAGGGTAGTGGTTCCTGTCAAGACTGGGCCTGAGGCCCTGGACCACTGCAGGCAGCACAGGAGGCACAGGCGTGAGTGATAACAGTGCAGTGGACAGAGACTTCATAGCTCTCAGCCAATTGAGGCCCAGTTTCCCCATCTGTAAAACTCACCTCTCCAGTGGACACTGGGGGTTATAGAAATGTTCCTGTACAAATGCTACCTTCTGTTACTAGCATTCCAAGGCTATTGTGATTATCATCACACACTGACCTTTGACCAGAAATCAGAGGACTCGGAGGAAGACAGAACGCTGTGTGGGACTGACAGATCCAACAGGAAGCACTCTGTGTCCCGCCAAGCTTATTAGGGGTGAGAAAAGCCTCTTTAGTAACTGATAGAGATGTGAGGCTCCGGATGTTCAGTCATTGCGATGGAGAGGCCAAGAATTCCATGCAGATGGCAGCCAGGGCGCTGGCACAGACCAGCTTAAGACAAGATTAGTGTGGAGCATGGAGGACCTGGCGGGTCTGCATGGGCGAGATAAGGACGCTGGAGCAAGACCAGCCTGGACTGCCCAGGACCCCCACAGCGGGGGCTGGGCAGGGGCTGCAACCCATTGCTGTGGGTGCTGTTGGAGCACGTGTTGTGTCATCGCGCCTGCAGGGCCCTGCTGTGGAAGAAATGTGCACAGCATTTACAACACGGGCAATTCCGGAAATGAGTGTGAATTCACCTGACATACAAGTTTTAGTGCCAAGAGGAGACTGAGGGAGCAAAGGGAGGCAGGCAGGCTCCCGTATGCCTGCAGCAATCTCTCTCCTCTGCCTCAGTCCCTCTCCCGTCAAGGTCCAACTTCATCCGACACACCTCGTCTTCCTCACAGGAGCTCACGCACTCCCTGCTCTTTATCCTGGCTTTGCTGCCTCTGCCACAGCTCTGTCAGCCCTTTCTTACCTTTCTGTTGTGTCTCCACTTGGTAGTGTGAGCAGAAGCCATTCAGATGCAGCTGCCGACAAAAAGGTGGAAAGGGAAGCTGCAAATGTGCTTGAGAGCTGGGCTTCACAAACGTGGACTCAGCCATGTATTTCCATGCTGTGATGACGGAGAGCTGGGCTTCACAAACGTGGACTCAGCCATGTATTTCCATGCTGTGATGACAGAGGACTTCACGTGCAATGTGTTACACATTCCTGTAAGTGCCTACTTCCCACACAAATGTCAGCAAGCCACACCAGTGGCTTTTCATCTGCATGTTGGTCTAATGCCAGAAAACCTCAGCCATTCACCCTCCTTATAGAAGGAAGAAACCCACATTTCTTCTGGAAACTCACAGAAATGCTGTGGACCAAATCCAGTACACATTCTTGATAATATCTTGTCAAAATAAGAATAGAATATTTTTTTCCTCCTGAAAAGACTAAAATAACAACAAATAAAATAAAACCAGAGCAAAGGGGAAGAAACCCAGCATGGTAAATCCTTTTGTCAACAGAAATGTGGGCTCCCAGAATCTTGCTCAACACTGAATTAGCATAAAGTGAAATTTTAAGGTGTGATGATCATCTCATTAGATGCAGAAAAGGCCTTTGACAAAATGCTTCAGGATAAAAATATCAAGAGAAAAAATATCAAGAGATTAGGTATACAGGGACATATTTCAACATAATAAAGTCAGTTTATAGCAAGCCTACAGCCAACACCAAATTTAAGGGAGAGACAGTCAAAGCAACTCTAATAAAATCAGGAACACCAGATTGTCCACTCTCTCCATATCTAGTCAACATAGCACTTGAAGTTTTAGCTGAGCAATAAGATAACTGAAAGAGATCAAGGGGATGAAAATTGGAAAGGAAGAATTCAAAGTATCATTATTTGCAGATGATGTGATAGTATTTATAAGTAACCAAAAAAAACTTCCTTCAGGGAACTCCTACAACTAATAGACACTTTTTGTAAAGTTGCTGGATACAAGATTAACTAAAAACCAAAATGAAAACAACAAAACAAAGGAAAAAAAAATCCCAGCAGCTCTCCCATATACAAATGACAAATGGACTGAAAAAGATATCAGGGGAAAAAACACCTTTCACAAAAGCCACAAATAATATAAAATATCTTCAGGTAACTCTAACCAAGCAAGTGAAAGACTTATATGGTAAAACTTTAAGCTTTGAAGAAATTGAAGAAGATATCAGAAGATGGAAAGATCTCTTATGCTCATGGATCAGTAGGATTAACATCTTACAAAAAGCAGTCTACATATTCAACTCAAACCCCATCAAAAGCCCAACACAATTCTTTACAGACCTCAAAGGACAATTCCCAGCTTCATATGAAAAACAAACAAACTCAGGTTAGCTAAAACAATCCAAACCAATAAAAGAACTGCTGGAGGCATCACCGTCTCTGATTTAAAGTTGTACTACAGAGCTATAGTAATAAAACCCACATAGTATTGACATAGAAACAGACACATTGATCAATGGAATCTAATTGAAGACCCAGAAATAAATCCAAAAATATACGGACATCTGATTTTTAATAAAGAAGCCAGAAACACACACTGGGAAAAAAAGACAGCATCTTCAGCAAATGGTGCTAGACAAATTGGATGTCTACATGTGAAAGAATGCAAATAGATTCATATTTATCACCCAGCACAAAACTCAAGTCCTAATGCATCAAAGACCTCAACATAAAACCAAATACACAGAACCTGACAGAAAATAAATTGGGGAATAGCCTTGAATGCATTAGCATGGGAGATGACTTCCTGAACAGAAGAACATTGATAGTGCAGGCACTAAGATTAACAATCAATAAATGGGACCACAGGAAACTGAAAAGCTTCTGTAAGGCAAAGGACACCGTCAATAGGACAATGCAACAGCCTACAAAATGAAAGAAATATGCTGTACCAACACTACCACATCTGATAGAGGACTAATATCTGAAATATATAAAGAATTCAAGAAACGAGATAACAACAAAATAATGGTGTACAGATGTACACAGAGAATTCTCAACAGAGGAATCTCAAATGTCTGAGAAACACCTAAAGAAATGCTCAACATCCATAGCCATAAGGGAAATGCAAATCAAAAAGACTCTGAGATTTCATCTTACACCTATCAGTAAGGCTAAGATCAAAAATTCAAGTGACAAGGGAGGGATTGGGAGGGGAGAAGGGAGGGAACTAGAGGGGGGGTACAAAGTAAATAAAGTGTAATTAAAAATAAAATTAAAGAAAACCTCAAGTGACAGCATATGCTGGTGAGGATGTGGAGAAAGGGAAACTCTCCTCTGTTGCTCCTGGGAGTGCAAACTTGTACAACCGCTACAAAAATCAGTGTGCAGTTCCTCCGAATATTGGGAATCAATCTACCTCAAGACCCAAGACCCAGCTATAGCACTCCTGGGCATATACCCAAAGGACAGTCTCTCCTACCACATAGACACTTGCTCAGCCATGTTCATTGCAGCTTTATTCATAATAGCCAGAAGCTGGAAACAACCTTGATGTCCCTCAACAGAAGAGTGGATAAAGAAAATGTAGTATATTTGCGCAATGCAGTATTATTCAGCTGTTTAAAAAAATGACATCATGAAATTTGCAGGCAAATGAATGGAACTAGGAAAAATATATATATATGCTTTCAGGACCAGAAAGACAAATATGGTGTGTATTCAACTTAAGTGTATATTAGCCATTAAGTAAATGATAACAAAGCTAGAGAAGGCAGGTAAAGAGTAGGAGTCTCCCTGGGAAGGGGAAATTAAAAAGAAAAAAGTTTACAGGATGTTTTAGTTAGGTTTTCTATTGCTGTGATGAAACATCATGACCAAAAAGCAAATTGGGTTTATTTGGCTTGCACTTCCAGATCATAGTCCAGGATAGGAACTCAACCTGGAGGCAGGAGCAGAGGCCATGAAGGGTGCTGCTTACTGGCTTGCTTCTCATGGCTTGCTCAGTTTGTTTTCTTATAGAACCCAGGACTACCAACCCAGGGATGGCCCCACCCAAAATGGGCTGGGCCCTCCCCCACTGATCACTAATTGAGCAAATGCCTTAGATTGGGATCTCATCGAGGCATTTTCTTAACCAAGGCTTCTTCCTCTCTGATGACGATAGCTTGTGTCAAGTTGACTCATAAAACCATTAAGTACACAAGTAGACTGGGTGGGACTGGTGTGGGAGGAATCAGGCACAGGGGTGGGGTCAGTTTAGGGAATGGGGGAAATGGAGGGAGAGTGTGGGGGGGCATTTGGGGGTGATGTGGAAACCTTGTGCAATGGAAACTTCCTGGAATCAATGAAGGTGATCAGAGACCCACAGGGAGACTTTATGCTGGGAGAGAGAGTCTAAATTGGAGGTACCATCAAATCCCTCCCCTTACAGCTTAGGGAACCCTGCAGAAGAGGCAAAAAGATTGTGAGGGCATGGAGGACACCAGAACATGGCCCTCTGAGTCAGCCATGCATGTGAGCTCACAGAGACTGAAACAGCAAGCACGAGCCTACATGGTCTATACCAGGTCCTGGGTACATATACTATAGCTATTAGCTTAGTACCGTTATGGGACTCCTGAATGAGGGGGGGGGGTGTGTGTGTCTCTGACTCTTGTGCCTGCTCTTGGGACTCTTTTCCTCCTGTTGGTTTCCTGTGTCCAACTACAATAGGAAAGTTTTCATTTTATCTTATTATATTTTATTTTTCCTATTTGGTTGTTATCTCTTAGAAGCCTGTCTTTTTCTTCTAATGAGAGACAGAAAGGGAGTGGATCTGGAGGGGAGGGAAGCGAGGAACTGGGAGGAGTAGAGGGAAGGGAAACTACAATCAAGATGTATTGTATGAGAAAAGAGTCTATTTTCTATTTAAAAAAAAAAGGTGTGTAAGGATAAAACAAGACAAAACAAAACACCACTGCTCAGACCCTGTCATTATTTGGTTGAGTAGGTTATAAAGGGCCTCCCCTGAAATATAAACACTGGGAAAATGTTTTGGAATCCAGAAAGTGTTTGCATTTGTTGAGTAATACATGTCAGTCACACAAAGCTGCAATTCTTCCCACCAATTTGTGGAGGAGTTAATTTAGAAGTTAGTTAGTGTCTATCTATGGTCAGGATTGAACAGTGAGGATTAACTGGAGCCTTCTGTTGGCTAGTTTTATGTAAACTTGACACAAAATAAAGCTCTCTGAGAGGCAGAGCCTCAACTGAGCAAATTCTTCCATAAGACTGGGCTGTAGGCAATCCCACAGGGCATTTTCTTAGTTAGTGACTGATGGAGGAGGGCCCAGCCTATGGTGGGTGGTGCCATCCTGGGCTGGTGGTCCTGGGTTCTATAAGAAAGCAGCTGAGCAAGCCATGAGGAACAAGCCAGTAAGAGGCCCCCTCCATGGCCTCTGCCTCAGCTCCTGACTCCAGGTTCCTGCCCTGTTTGGGTTCTTGCTTTGGCTTTCCTTAGTGGACTGTGATTTGGGACTTGTAAGCCGAGTCAGCTCTTTCCTTCCCAAGCTGCTCTTGGTCATGGTGTTTTCACCACAGCCTCAGCAACACTAAGAGAAGCCTCTGGCCTGAAACAAGCAAAGCTGGACACATCTAGTTGAAACCTTGGGCTGAGTCGTTCCCTGTCAGGTTGACCGTTTCTGCTGAGAGCCTCAGCACTGATGCAGCCTTAATTGGATACTCATGTAATGCACACCCTGTTTACCACACAGCTTGATAAACATGGCTTCGCTCCGCTCCTAATTGTCACTTAGCGTTGCTGGGCAACTTCCCACTGAGATTTGCAGAGCATATACCCTACTGTAACTCAGGGATATCTTGCCCAAAGCCTAGCTTACACTATGGAGCACAAGCTCTGTCTCATGGCCCCTCGTGTTTGTAGGAATCCACAAGGCACTACCAACCTTAGTGTCCTGAGGCAGCAGGAGACTACAGCCAGGCCCCTAGGAGAACACCCATGGTTGGGATCAGCCGACCAAGCAGTGCAAGGAAGTAGGCTTTGCCACTCTCAGGTCTGGCTTTTTACCTATTGGAGAATCTATGGCAGGGTGACATCATCAGGCTGGGCCGCCATCAGGAACCAGGAACCCTGCAGTGAATGGCACTAGGCAGCTAGCTACTCTTAGGTCTCATGACCCAGGGCAGATGTTGACCTTGAAAAAGCCTTGCTGATGAAGACTCCATCAGTCCTGGCCAGAGTGTCGGCACCTGCCACTCCAGCTGTCACCATTCCCCACCTGAGCCTGCCAGAAGCAGGGAAGGTTCTGAGAGCTACGACCACGTCATGACTTTCAAAGGCCCACCCCTTGCTGGGACCTACTTCAACCAGCTGGCCCCTGCCTCCCAAAGGCTCCCACGTCTCTCGAGAGCACCACCAGCCAGGGAGAGCAAATGCTTGAGACATGAGCTCATCTGGACAGTCCAGAGGCATGCTGTAAAACGCTAATCTTAGAAGCCTCTCCCCTTGGAGCTGTTGAGATGGCTTAGCGTGTTAAGGTACCTGCCTGATGACCAAGTTCCATCCTCGAGAAACACGTGATGCAAAGAGAGACTGGATTTCTGCAAGTTGTCCTCTGACCTCCACTCATGAACACGCACACACACACTCAGCTTCCCACACAGACACACATAAAACTGTCATTTTTAACTTTACAAAATCCCCCTAAATTCTGCTTGCAGCCTACTGAATTGATTTCAGTCGTCATGTGTGGCTGATTTGAAATGTCTGTGGTGAGGATGGAAGGGAGAGCTGGCAAAGCCAGTTGACCGTGGGCTCACCAGTACCCAATGACTCCCCGTCTGTCATAGGTGTGCAGCCTGGTGCGTGTCAGGTGCTACCTCCATAGTGGAGCCCGGCTTTTCGGAGAAACGAGGTGTTTCTCCCTTCCCTCTGACATCACAGTTGCTTCTCTGTGGAGCAGGAGCATGAGCGCCAGGCCCCTGCGGGAAGTGCTCTCTACGCTGTTGACATGATGCGGCACTGCTGGCTGGGACTCTGTGTGCAGAGGTACATAATTTGGGCTTATGCTGTATTTTTGCAATATCCGGACATTAGCATGCAGAAACATGGCACCTGCAGCCACGCGTCAGTGCAGAGGGGAACGGCTTCAGCTCTCCGGTTGGTTAGGTGCTGTGCGTTCTTCCGTTATGGAATATGGCAGAGCAAGTGTGAACACTATGAGGCTGTCAGGCACAAACCTTTCCACACTCACGAGCTCTGAACTGAAGTGAGTATCCAGACACCGGAGGCGCAGTGAGGCTTCTAGAGCCAGTGTGGCATCTTTCAGTCATGAGAGGGTGAAATGTCACAACGTCATGCTTGCACAGTAAAGAGGCATGACACTGCATCGGTGTGTGTGTGTGTGTGTGTGTGTGTGCGCGTGCGTGAACAAAACCATGTGTTTGTGCCTGACTGTATGTGGGCGCACATATACATATAATCTCAGTGTGTGCTATGTGCCTGTGTGTATGTGTGCTTGCTTGTATGTACGTGTGTGTACACATTTTCAGTGTGTATTGTGTGAATGTGCATTGTGTGAATTCGTGCCTGTAGGTATGTGGTATGTGTGTGCGCTTTCAGTGTGAATGGACGCAGCAGCACAGACATATTTGTTTTTTTGCATTTCTTTATTTGTTTGAGACAAGGTCGCGCTATGCAGCCCTGTGTTCCTATAGGAACTATGGCTGGCACAGCCTCTCTCTCTCTCTCTCTCTCTCTCTCACACACACACACACACACACACACACACACACACGCCCCCCCCCACAGTTGTTTGCATAAACCCTCCTTCGGGCAGATACAGTACAGACAAGGCTGTCCTCCATCCTTCCTGGAGCCCATACCCTGCTGAAGCAGCATACACTGAAGTCCTGCTCAGTGTCCACGGTGCTGACATCCCAGGATGACCCGTGCTTGCAAACAGTGGTGCCAGGGTTGAGTGGCAGTGCTGGCTTCACACAGAGGTTGCTGAAATTCCCGTGGTAAAGAATGTTAGGACAATGACACTGAGCTCCATTTGCTGGGACCCAGAGAGGTCCCTGCAGTATTCTCAGGACACAGCGTGTGGGGCGCCGCTCGGTCTCCACTACAGATGTCACAGATGTGCATGACCCTTTGGCTGACAAACAAACACCTGAGGAGGGACTTCATGCTCACTCACACTGAGGATGCAGCAGACCTGAGGTCTGACTCCTGCTTCCTGAGGAGGCTGCTTACGGCATGCACGGGCTCTGACGTAATGACATTTGTCACTGGCTCCCCGTGCCATGCACTGGATGTTACATTACACACGTGTCCACAAGTGTGCCTGCCACACAAGAGCGTGAGCTTGCTAGCTTGGCCTGAAGACTGGAGGTCAGCTCTGGAAGCCAGGGGTAGATTCTGCACTGGTACCAAGCAGGTGCTTGGGAAATGCTGGTTGAATGGATGAGTGGATAAACAGAATGGCCGCTGAGTCTTTCTTGGCCATAGATTTCTAGCCGTAAGAAACTTTCCTGAAGCCTGGCTAGTGTGACACCAAGCCTGCATTCCAATGAAATGCCTCCACAGAACGGTGACGGGTCAGGATATATCTGGTACAGGCCCAGAGTTCAGAGAACAGCCTCGCTTCCAGCCAGCAGCCTCCACAGTAACTATCAAAGGGAATGGAAGCCCCTTGTCCAGGGTTGGCGTTTTGGGAACATAGAGCAAAATCACAAACAGTAATATTTCTGAAATGAGCATTTGACAGCCCTGACAACAGCCAGAGGAGCAGCTCAATTAGCCTTAGTGAGGAGGGAATACTGATGGGGGTAGGGGAAAGGATGGGGATGGATGGGTGAGCATTAGTGGCCTCCTGACAACCGCTGATGAAGCAGTTCCAGCAGCCATAGTTGGGCCTGCCTGGGAGGGGAGATTACAGGTTAGGGATGCTCAGCCAATCAAGGCCTCTGATTGGCTGAGCCGTCTTAAGTGCTTTCTAATTGTTCAGGGAGCACTGCCGCTCTGTGCCGGGCAAGGTTGGCTATTTTAAACTGTGTCACACAATTTAAAAGGACGGCTTTCCTCCGTCCTCCTCAGCCCTCGAATTATGTAAATTGTTAGGAGTGTTAGCCTTTGAGTTTCCCTAAATTCCTGGCTGTTTTAAAATTCCATTTCTGAAGTGAGAGAGAGAGAGAGAGAGAGAGAAGAAAAGGCAAATAAAAATGCCTGCCTCCTGCTTAGGACAACTCACCAATTCTAATTCCCAGCTTCCAGTTTCTGGTAGACAGACACTGCTAGAGGCTTAGAGGGGTGCCCCAAGTCTGCAGCGTTTTCCGAGCTGGAGAAAGCAAACTGGTAGATTCCACTACAGCACCCTAGAGTTTGCATGGGCTCTTGAGTGACTAACATTTGTGACAGTGTTGGGTGTGGGAGCCTACTCTGGCCTTGTTCTCTAGGAGGAAGATTGGGAGCCAGGACATTAGGAAACTTGAAACAAGTCCCTCAGAGAAGGTAGTGAGAACTGACCCTCAGCCCCTCAGGAGCTGATGACCAGCCTGGGATGGCTGGAATCTGTTTCTCAGACAGAAGTCTTCTGAGAAGGGCCTCACTCCCAGGCTTCTCAGCCTGGAGGCCCCCGTGCTCTGATGTGTTTGGCACAGGCTCTCTCACACGTGATCGAGTGCACACACACACACACACACACACACACACACACACACACACACACGCTCGCATGTGTTCATAGAAGCCAGAAGAGGGCATCGGATTCCCTGGAGCTGGACTGGCAAGTGGTTGTGAGCTACCTGATGTTCTGACGTGGGTGCTGGGAACCAAACTTGGGTCCTCTGCAAGAGCAACAAAGGCTTTTAGCCCTGGACCATTTCTCCAGCACAGCAGACCATCTTTAAACAGCTGCTGGATGACTCATGGCTCTTGGATAGAAATCCTCAAGTACCTTGGACTCTTGCTCATTTAGTAACTCCTGTGGATCCTGAAATCACTATGTAGAAAATTATGGGAAACAGCATCAGAATATAAATTGAGGGATGTCATTTTTGCAGGATATTTGATTACTGTACATGGAAAACCTAATTGTTAGCAAAATATAAAAGCTTAAATGGACATCAGATGCAGTTAGGTGTGTCCAGAAGACATGCAGTTTGTGCCTCTGAAAGCCTCCATAGGTAAGAAAGCTAAAGAATGGGAAGTTCCTATTTTAAGAAAAATGCTTGGGATAAGTCTTGTGGTCTTTGCTCTGTGACCCCAATGCTTAGCACCCTACTGATTTGGCTTGGAGGTTCACCCCCACCCCCCAGGATGGTGACACAGTGCAGCCTGCCACGGTGTGGAGGAGGAGCTAGAGATTTCTTAAATAGTGATTGGATCTTAGAGCGCTCTCTGCTCTTGGGCTTGGGTGAGCCCTCAGGGAAGGAGCTCTGGGTGAGAGGTAGGGATTTTCTCTCTGGGCTTGCAGGAACATCAGGGAAGCAGGACATGGGTAAAGCAGTTCTAGGAAAGAGAGCTAAAGAACCCTCTTGGGTTTGGAGGAGCTCAAGGGAAAGGTAGACTGGGTGGAATGACACAGATTTCTAAAACTCACATTTTAGTTGTAGAATCAGGCTTGTAAATAGGTATTTTGTATATATTTTAGAAAATAAAGTTACCTCACTGAGCTAGCAAGCTTTTACCTCAGTTTACACCTCCCGTGTCTTTATTGGTACAAATATTGGAATAATATAAGAGGAAATATTACTGTATCACATCTTATTAGACAAACCACTGACTCGGACTGTTGAGACATCTTCCTTACTTTCAATAGAGTCACTTCAAAGCTTTAGGGAGAGCTTCACTTTCTTCCACTAACTTTGAGGCTCCCATTTCTCCTTTAAGCCCCTCCCCACAGCTGTCTCTGAGACAGGACCTCACATTGTATCCCAGGCTGAGCCAAACTCAGGGCAACATTCCTGCCTTAGCCTCCTGAGTGCTGCTGCGGTTACAGGCCTGGGTCACCATACCCAGTGAACACTCCATCGGCCCTCCTAGTGGGTTTTGTATTAGTCAGTGGCCGCTATGGAGTGGCCAAGCTGCTGTTTGGTGAGCCCACTTCTGGTTCTCATACACCTCCTGCATTTCTAGTTTTTCTGGTTCCGTTATTTGCATGCCCTGCCATCCAGGGCTTTGCATGGTCATTGAATAATCAGAATGGCATTCGAGGGTGCTCTCAAGCCTCCTGTGTGTGGCACGTCTGAGACTCAGGCCTGGATGAGCAGATGCACTCTAAACTTACTCACCTGGGTGCTGCAGGCCAACCCATCTAGGATCTGCTGCCCGAGTGAGCGGTATCTGGGTAGAACCGTTGGTACTCAGTGTGAGGCCTTTTGGTCTCCAGGGGTGCTGTATGTGTGTTCTGTGGGTGCCGTGAGCATGGAGGCCATCTGGCTTTCAGTGAAGCAGGTGGCTCCGTGTCTGAGGCTGAAAGCAGTTCCCAGCGAGGGAAGCAATCTGCCTCTGGATGGAGCTGGCAGCTGGCAGCCCGTGGCCAGACATCAGTCCCACAGGCCCAGCAAAGCCTGTGGGCTGATTCTTCTGTAGAACTAAGCAAGTCAACAGAATCACACCTGTGGTCGCTCCCAGAGAGCCCCATCTACCATACACTTTAGCTTCTCTTTTCCCGTCTTCACCAACGCAGCTTTCTCAGAATGACACGATTTGGTAGAGAATTTAGTGTTGAAGGTTAAAGAGTGGTAGAGAGGAAGTGTGTGGGGCCTGAGGGCGGGAGCTAAGAGGATGCATGGTTCGAGTTGTCCACTAGGATATCTGATGGAATGGGTGACCTGCACTCAAGCGGGTGGCTCAGCCATCAGGGTCACATGTCACTGAAGATACGCAAGTGGGCACATGGAGTTTTGACAATGTGTGCGTATTCTGTAAGGATTGCAGTGGTGTTGTGACCTAAATTCCGAAGTTAAATTATGGCAAGGAGCATGCTTATAAAAGAACTCAGAAAGTACTTTCTCTCTTTGAGGTTAACTGTCATGAAATGAATTGCAAAATGTGAAAAACATGAAAAAAAAAAGGTGAGTCTGGAGACATTGTTCAAGAGTTGAGCAAGCAGGGCTGGAGAGATGGCTCAGCATCTGAGAGCACTTGCTGTTCTAGAGGACCTGACTCTGGTTGGTGGCCCTCCCATTGGGTGGCTCACAACTGCTCTAGTTCCTTGGAATCTAATGTCCTCTGACCCCTTTGGGTGCCTGCACATGTATGACATACTTTCACTCACACTGACACAAAAACATAAATAAAAAGTTTATATTTTTTAAGAAGTTGAACAAGAAAAAAAAAGATTTTTTTAAAAAAAGCAAAAGAAAAAAAGCAAAACATTTTCCTTGTTGATGTTGTGTACAGCGTCTCTCAATTTGATGAGCTGCTTGGCCGCCCTTATCATAGCGAACAGAGTGGCAGCTCTCATGGGCAGGGGGAAGCAAGAGCTGCTCAGAGCTTCGTGTTAGCCATGGTGTGCTCTTCAGAACTAGACAAGATGCAGTGGTCGGGGGTAAAAGTGACTTTTCATTGCCTGATGGAATTGTCATCTTACCACCTCCATCTGATAACCTAGGCCTAATCCTGGAAGCTTCTAGCCTCCATACAATCTAGGCCTAGAATGTTTTCAGCCTCTGAGACCTACAGCTAAATAAGCTCACCCTTTCTGGCTTGTATTCCAGCCAGATCACACAGACCTAGAATGTCTTTGGATAGGATCTCTTGACAGAGCAGATATGTTCTGAATTAAAATTCCTCTATAGTAGGGCACTGTAGGTGAGTCAGCCTTCGATACCAGGACATCAAAGAATTAAGAGATGCCACCCTCTTCTGAGGGCAGAGGCAAGGTAATGTTGTCCAGAGGAGAGATGTGGAAAGCACCAGAGGTGAGAACGCTCGGGCCCCAGGAATGGCAGCAGCAGCTGGAGGTAATTGCAAACAATCTGCATCAACTGCCTGTGACCACTGGTCTCTTTCCAGTTAGCCAGCTAAAGCTGCCACCTGATTTCCTGGAAATCAAGAACAAGAACAGGCAGAGGGGATCATGGAGACACCAGAGTGTTCTACCCACTTTCCTTTCAGGTCTGTTGGGTACCTGGAACAAACTTTGCCTCCCTCTCCTTTCTGTCTTCCTGCCTTGTAGCAACAGTGCCTGGAGGTATTAAAAGAAAAAGACGTGACACCCAGGGAAGAGGCAAAACAGCCAAGTCCCTAAGGGCTGGTACATATATATCATTTGGGGATTATGGCTGGGATTTGGATCTTCTTTCTGCCATGGTCCTTTTCCCAGACCTCAGCAGAAGTTGTGGGCCACTGTGGTCACTGATTGCGCTGGTGTAAACACTGCTGGATCTGCCAGAGCCTGAGAGGCAAGGATAATACTGGAGGGGGAGAAGGAGGAAGAAGAGGAGGCCCAGAAGGGGTGGGAGTTGAGGACTACAGGGAGTGTCAACCGCTCTGGTGGGATTACTGCCTCCACCAGAAGACTGCCGATTCCTAACACTTCTTGGATGTTAGCTTCACAGTGGATTCCCATTTGGCCTGTCTTCAGTGAGGACAGAGTGGCCCAGCAATTGGCTGAAGATGGGAGAGGAATGGGGATGACAGCGTAAAAGTCTGCACTCAGAGCGGGGTGGGTAATTCTGTACTGGTAGCAGGTGCTAACTACTCCACCTTGCTATGTGGCAGCCTTATAAGGGGTGCTGGCAGCTGCCTCATCTTGACGAGTGTTGATTAGCCTCTTGCTAGCATAGCTCACTTGATCTGAGGTAGAGCTGTGCCTGGCAGAGGAAGCACTGACTTCCACACATTCCTGCTTCCTTCAGAATTCACACAAACTCTTCCCTCTTTCCTCCTTCCTTTTCTCCCTGTCCTCAATAAGGTACTTCTCTTTTGATTTCCCTCTGCGGTGGTTTAGTATTCTTTTCCAGCCAAGCCTCCTGGTCACTGGGAGAGGCTGCTGGGCCTGAGGCTGTGCTGGGCTTGCAGAGCCTTGAGCCTTCATTGGCTGTAGCATGGGACAGGTGGGGTGGGCTCAGAGCAGTCCCCAGGCCACCGTCCTTGAGCTCGCCTTCTGCCCAGGCCTCAGCACTTGTCTGCATGGCGACTTTAGCCATAAAGTGTCACTTCCCTGTCAGCAGAGCAGGAAATTGCTTTATTATTATGCTAAACTGCCACCTTGTTTGGATGTGAGGAATGGCTAATGAAAATGATTGCCGTGTAGCACGCGGAAGACAGAGTGCTGAGAAACGCTCAGTCAACAGCCGACATAATTTGCTCGGTTATTAGGGACAATTTGTGACTTTTTAAAAGTCTAGTGGGTCCAAATGTCAAAGAAAGAAAACATTAGTTAAAGCATCCGGGATTAACGAGAGTAGAGAAGAGAACAATCTAAAGAGCTTCAAACATGTCTACAGTTTTAGTTGTTCCGTCTCTTAGATGGTATCTCTGTGCCCTGGGTGCCTGCTGGCTGGCTCTCTTCCACAAAGTGTCCCTGCTCAGCAAACTGAGCCCAGGGAAAGTTCTTTCCCAAAGGAAGGTGCCAAGGTTCTTCTGCTGGAATCTCCTGTTCAAGCCAAATAGCATTTGAAAATGTTTGGGATGTCAACAGGCCCAGAAAGGTCTAGCCAAGAATGTAGAGGAATTAATTTTTTTTTTTTTTTGAATCTGATGGGAAGTAGAAGATGAAAGAGAAACCGAGGACTGAGAGCTCTGAAGACTCAAGCGACTGACTTCAGCTTGATGGTGGGCACTGCCATTGCTCACTGAACAACAAGGCAGGTAGGTAAGGTGTGAGCCCAGCCTCTTGGGATGCCTTCAGTGTCTCAGTGGCCTTTTCATAATTATCCCACTTCCTAGCAGGTTCAAGTTATAAAGTATTTGTGAAACTAAAAGAAAAGCATGCACTTTGATTTTATTTCCAAATTACCATAATTTCTTTGGGATGAGATGGATGGATTGTTCAGGGTTTGGAACCTCTGGGTTCTGGGGTAAAAGCAGGGAGGTCATGTTTTAAGATGTCCAAGCCCAAGTTCTCACACCAGAGTTGACGCTCTGCTTCTTCAGGATACACAAGTGCAGGCTCAAGCACCTGCAGGTGGGAAAATGTATTGCATTGTTCGTGTACCACTGACTTTTTTCTTTTGCTCATTATTTCTTGAACAATAACAGAACACATAATACAATAGTGATTACAATAATATAGAGATGAATTAAAGTACATGGATGTAAACAAAACTATTTTTCAGCCTGGTTCTGCTTATTGCCTCTGTCTGCTAACCTAGGCCTAATCCTGGAAGCTTCTAGCCTCCATACAGCCTAACCTAGGCCTAGAATGTTTCCAGCCTCTGAGAATTACTGCTTAAAAAGCTCACCCTTTCTTGTTCTTACAGAGCTCTGGCCTGGCTGGTTCAATTCTGGCTCAAACTCCTCTCCCAGCTGACTTGTTCAATGTGGCTTTTTTTTTTTAGTCAGCCTCCGAATTGCTCTGCTTGGTTTCAAGCTAACTCCACCATCCATCTTTTGTAATCTCTTGTCTCCTTCTCACTCTCTGGCTCATTCTGTCTTCCCCCGATTTTTTCCTCTGCAACTCATTACTGTCCTGATAAAACTGCCACCTCTCTCTCTCTCTCTCTCTCTCTCTCTCTCTCTGTGTGTGTGTGTCTGTCTGTCTGTCTCTCATTGCCACTTAAGTAGGTTCCCTTTCCTCTCTCCTCTCATGAGAATTGGGCATCCCCTATTCTATCAACCCTTTCTCTGATTCATCACTGCTTCTGCCACTCAATTAGACATCACTTTCAAACATGGGTGCTTCTTTCTACAAACTATCTTTTTACCTTCATTGTTGGGATTAAAGGATTGTATCACCACACCTGGACCCAAGATTTTCTTTACCTGGTATTTGTTCTATACCAGGCTGGCCTTGAACTCAGATCTGCTTGCCTCTGTCTCCTGGATTAAAGACATGTTTGTATTCCAGCCAGATCACACAGACCTAGAAGGTCTTTGGATGTGATCTCTTGCCAGAGCAGCCATGTTCTGAATTAACATTCCTCCACACATGGGAGTGAGTGCTTAGGTTGTGTGCAAACATTGGACATCTGTGGACCCTGGAATGCCTCCTTGGGATACTAAGGGCTGGCTGGCTATATTTGGCTTTTATCAAAGCAACTGCTGAAAGGCCAGCTTCATGAAAGCATGATGTCACCAGAGGAATGGAAGACTGTCATGTGGGCTGTGGTGCACTGCAGCAGGCTGCTTGATCCTGGGGCAAACATGGCTGCACATCCCTTCAAAATGGAGACAAACTTGAGATGCTCTAGAAGTTCACAGTGGCTTGAAGCTCAGAAACTTTGTTCCTAATCTCACACGTTTTTCCTGATGGGGCTTTTATCTGTCTTTGCTTCTCATTTTTCTAGTAACTTATTTTTGTTTTGCTTTACAAAACGGAACTGTCAATGGATTGGAGTAAATATAAACTTGCCACTTCCCGAGAGGTAGCCAGAGACACTGTCAGTAACAACAAACAAATCAGAGCACCACCACCACCACCAACGATGAGACATGAGCACGCGTGCTTCCCCGACTATGAAAGTATAAAGTGCCTAGCGTTATGATTAAATCAACACACCGAAGCTTAGCAGTTTTAAACACTGCAAATGCCCAGTTATCAGGAAACATGTGAATTTGTTTTTGCAAGATCTGTAATGTTTGCTTAGTCATATCTCTTTAAACATGACAAAGAGATTATTGCATTGTAAGAGGAAACACCAGCTTTATTGGATAAAATAACTTGAGCTTGGTAGTGATCTGCCTTTCCCCACACAGTTAGCAGTTTCCTGTGTCTCATCTCTTCCCTCCCTCACCATTTTCCTTCCTTTCCTCTTTCCTTTCTTGTCGCCACATTCCTTTCTGGCTTTATAAATCTTGGGAGCGGACACTCAGCCCTGTTCTCTGAGGACTTTGAAATCCCTGAATTTCCACTTTATAACCTAAGGCTCCCCTTTCAACTCTGTCTCTAAAAAAACTAGGTCACCAGAGTAATTTTTAAATCTTTATTATGTGTTTGGAACAGGGAGCCCAGACTCTTGAATGAGCTTCAAAGAACGTTTAAGAAAAGTAGAAAAAAAGAAGAAAAAAGGGAGAAAACAAAACAATACCCACTTGGAGTGGTGAGACAATTGTTTCTTGTTGCACTCACTAATTGGAGTATTGATGCTAGGGAAGCTTGGAAATTAGAAACTTTCACAGAATTTGGACTTGGCTTTGCCAGAAGGAATTATGCAGAGTGTAATTAATTTATCCTCGGCTTGCTGTGATGGCTCTTAATCTGGTGTGGTGCTGACCAGCGATGCGCGATGAGGCAGAGACAGAGAAAATTCTGAACGAGTAGAGCAGGGAGTGGATTCCTTTATAAGGGGAAAAATGTGACGGATTGTTACAAAGCTGTTTTCTGAAAGTGAAGTATGTCAGATGAATGGAGAGGAGCCGAACCCCTCTTGGCTGCTCCGGGGACAGGGGCTCCTCTCTGAAGAGGGAGCTGTTACTTCTCGGCTCCCACAAGTGGCTGTGTGGTTTCCAGGGACAGGAGTGGGGGAGGGGGGCTACACCCTTTTCTTTCTCCCCTGACGACTTATGCTTCGAGGCAGCTTTTGAGGGGAAAGATAATATTTATGTTGCCCGATGATGCCTAAGAGTGCCTGAGAGTTGAAATTTTAAAAGTTCAGTCAGGCAGGAAAAAATTCCAAAATAAAGTGGAGCCACATCTCACCCTCACCTCATCCCTCACCTCATCCCCCACCTCCATTCATCCAGAGAGAGTTGCCTTTACACACCCAGCCATCCTCGCCACACCCCAAGCAACGGTCTCCATATTTAGTCATTAAGAAAGAAGACTCTAGGGCCTTCAGGACCTCGATCTCATTTGCAATCAGGTTCTGTAAGTTACACTTAAAAAGAATTTTATCCCGACTTTATGGGCTTCAGAATCTTAACATCAATAAGAGGAATTCTGTGTCAAAGCTCAAACTCACTTCTAACAGAAGGGGGGACACATTTTGATGTTTTTTTACACACTTCGGAAGGTGGACTGTTTCTTGCTTCTTTGTTGGAATTTGTTTGTGTTTTGTAATTAACATTTTTTAAGTTCCTGTACCGGCACGATAACTCATGCCTGCAGTCTCAGGGCTTGGGAGGTAACAGGAGGAGGATTTTGAATTAAAGGTCATCCTTGGTCACACATCTTGTTGGAGGTGATTCTGGCCTACAGTGCGATCCTGTCTCAAACCAAACAAACAATGTCAACAGCAACGAACAACAAATTAGCAAGACCCTGTGTACCACAACTGCTATACTTTAGATCTTATATAGTTCACTTCAGTGACAGAGTTCAAATCTGCTTTTTAAAAGGTATGATATTGTGAGGTCAGAGGTAATTTTTAAATAAAATCACCTCATGTGATTTTCCACATTAAACAGAAAACAGTATTCCTTAATTCAAAACAGAATTCTTAATAATAAATAACATTGCTAATTAGTCACATAGAAATAAAATAACAAAAATACCAAGATGATACTTGGTCACTTTAAAAATAAGTAAATAGGGCTGGAGAGATGGCTCAGAGGTTAAGAGCACTGGCTATTCTTCCAAAGTTCCTGAGTTCAAGTCCCAACAACCACATGGTGCTTAATTACCATCTATAGTGATATCTAGTACCCTCTTCTGGTGTGAAGGCACACATACAGGCAGAACACTGCATAATAAATAAATAAACTGAGCACAGTGATAGAGATTTGTAATCTCAGCCTTTAGGAAGCTGAGACACAAGTGGCACTGACTGTTACAAGTCCAAGGCCAGCCTGGTCTACATAGTGAACCCTGTCTCAAACAAAGGAGGTGGTAGTTGCTCGGTCAATGAAACACCTGGCACACAAGCTTTTGAACCTGTGTCTGGATCGTTGGCATCTCTGTGAGAAAGCTAGACTCTGTCACAAGTCTGTAACCTCAGAACTGCGCAGGCACACAGGACAGACACTGGAGCCTAGTAGCTGAATCAGAGAGATCTAGATTCAGTGAGAGACTGTCTAAAATGAGGTGGAGAGGTTAAGGAAGAAACCCGACAATGACCTCTGACCTCTGCGTGCAAGCACACCCATATACGTGTGTAAATGCTTTCACATGTACACATACTCACATGAACACATATACCCAACACACTTGCCCATCTAAAGGAGCAAAAACGAGAGAAATGTGCAAGCAGTTTTGAAGTCAGATAAGGAAGCAGAAACAATAGCTTGGGCAGGGTGTGAGGTCCATGGTGGGTTGCTGAGCCAGTCCCATCCCTGAGCCCCTGAGCCCCTGAGCTCTGCCTCGCACCTGCGCCTGCTGAGGCCCAAAGGCCACGCCTGGAAGGCAGATTCAACGCAGATTTTCTCAGCAGCCTTAACCACACTCAAGTAGCTTTCTGCTCAGAGTTCTATCAGTTCTTGTGAGGAGACCTGATTCGGCTGTTGTATGCTCTGAACACTTCAATATTTGGTCAGAATTTTAAATCCAGAGTATGTCGCAGAGATCGCCTACACTCCCTTTTGTACACACGGAGAAACTGGGGGTCCTTAGGGTGTGTCTTCCCAGTCACACCAGATGAAACCAGCTTCACCTGTCTATCTTTCCCTGGTGGTTCATGCTTTGAGAGGGTTCTCTTAGTCACCATCATGGGACCCTCCCAGCTGTTATGAAACAGATGTGGAATCTTTCCACTGGTGATGTCATAGACTCCCCGAGGTGGATGAGACTTGTATCAGGGTTATTTTCCTCACGACTGAGGGTCAGCCAGTCTCACAGACTGGTCACACACCTGAGCAGCTCTAATCCAGCAGAATGTAAGCATCATTCCCAGAGTGGCTGTGTGGTGCTAACTCAGGGACTGAGAGAACTGTTATCTCTGCATCCAAAGGGAAGCATGTGACTATTACAGCAGGGCAGAGACCCTTTAGAATAAGGTGGTGGTGTAATACCCGACCTTCATATCCTGCAAGCAAAAACGCTTTCCTTTCCTTGGCTTGGGGTCCACACCGATGTCTTCAGTAACTGTCCTCAGTAACTGTGGAAAAACAACCGAGGCAGATCTGTCTGCTTAGCAAAGACTGAGGATTAATGCAGGCAATGAAAGATGAAAACATCGATAAGAAAAATAGTTTGTTTTTTTTTTTGTTTGTTTGTTTGTTTTTGAAGCAGGATGTCACTATGTAGTCCTTGGCTGGCCTGGAACCCACTGTGTAGACCAGGCTGACTCAATCCTCCTGCCTCTGCCTCCTAAGTGCTGGGGTTAAAGGTGTGAATATTAGCAAAATGTACAACCATTTATATTTAATAGTGAAGAATCAAGGTCACAGAGCAAAAGACAGCACATTTCTATAGATTAAAAAAAATGTCATTTTGAAGATACCTGTTAAAATAACACAACAAAATAATGATTCGTGGGTCCCAACACAGCCCGGCAGATAAAGGAGCTTGATGACCTGAAGACGCACATGGTGGAAGGAGAAAACTGACTCCGGCAAGCTGCTCCCTGACTCCCACAAACGTGTTGTGGCACATGCATGCACATTCACATATTCACACACAAACAGGCACAGACAAATAAACACATGTGTTTTTTTTTTAATTGATGAATGTGTGTAGCAATTGTGATAATCACCAATCGTTCCAGTTCATTTCTCGGGCACACCAGGGGATGGTTCATGTTCTTTCTTGGACCGGGTGCAGCCAGGCGATCAGAAGCTTTGAGTGGACAGGTCACATGCAGCTGTGGTGGTGTGACATACCAGCTGCTCATTGGCCAGGTCCCCAGATGAAAGAGTCAGCATCCACCTCTCCCTTTGATGGGAAGAAGGAAGGGCAATCACTTGCTTTTTAAAGAACTCTGATGTCTGGGAGTTGTTTGTTACAGCAGCAATATATTCTCTTATCCTAACTAGCCTCAAAATTGGTACCAGAAGTGGGGTGCTAAAAGGGACTCTAAAATATTTGACATCATCTCAGTAGTCAGTCAATGGGAAGAAAGGAAAGGGTTGTTGGGTCTTAAGAGGATCTTTGTTATACTAGATAAAGCTCTAGAAGTAGATCTTCTTCCACAGGGAGTGCAGTAGTTAGGGTTGTCATGCTGTGGTAAAACATCATGACCGAAGCAACCTGGGGAGGAAAGGGTGTATTCAGCTTCCACTTCCACACTGTAGTCCATCACTGAAGGGGATCAGGACAGGAACTCACACAGGGCAGGAACCTGGAGGCAGGAGCTGACGCAGAGGCCATGGAGGGTGCTGCTTCCTGGCTTGCTCCTCACAGCTTGCTCAGCTGCTTTCTTACAGAACCTAGGACCACCAGCCCAGGGATGGCAGCACCCACCATGGGCTGGACCCTTCCCCATCAGTCACTAATTAAGAAAATGCCCTGCAGGCTTGCCCATGGCCCGATCTTATGGAGGCATTTTCTCAGTCGAGGTTCCCTTCTTTGACGTGACTATAGTTTGTGTCAAACTGACATAAAACCTAGCTGGCACAGCTGGGGCGTTAGGTTTTGACTTCCGTGTGGCTTCAGAGGAGTAAGTCCCAAGCAGTATATTTGTATAGGGCCAGCCATAACAAAACTACCATAACTGTCACCTGAAATAACAATGGTTTGCCCTCTAACAGTTTTGAAGGCCAGACGACCAAAGCTCATGTGTGGGCAGCAAAGCTGCTGCCTGTGAGGGGCATGGAGAGTCCCCTTCCTTACCCCTTCACCCCTAGTGGCTCTCAGAAGTTCCGCCATCACTCCAGTGTCTGCCTCACCATCACCAGATGTTTCTCCATGTCTGTCTGTATCTTTGTGTAACCTACACCCCCTTGGTGTCTCTGGTTCCTTGCTTACAAGGACTGCAATGATGGGGTTCAGCTCATTAACCCATGATAAGCTCATTTCAACTAGAGTTCATCTTAAAGACATTGTTCCGCAAATAGACCCCATGGACAGACACAGAGATTACAGCATCCACATTTCCTCTCGAGAGGCCCAATTCGGCCTCAGCAGTGGGCATTGTCTGTGTCTGGCAAAGCAGAGCAAGGAAGAACTAAACTCAGAAAGGAACGGGCTAATTTGCAAGCACAAATCAAGGAGCAGCTTACCCAGGCACTTGTCAGATTAGAGGAGACAGTTGCTTCTCCACTCCAGCTAGCAAGAAGTAAACCTGAAAATGCCTTCAACCATAGCGATAATTTGGAGCTCAGCCTTCTAGCCATGTCAGTTAAGGATGTGGTCCTGGTACACTGTGCTGTTGAAACCTCTTACCAGACCAGAGTAAAGGGAAATGACTAGGCTACCTCAGTCAGTGGCTCCTTAGAGGGACAGGGTGGCTCCTCAACCAGATGGAGGATCCTCCGGCATCTCCAGCAGGTACACCAGTGTGGGGAACACAGGCCAGAAGGCAAAGGGAGCAGCCGTCCCACTAGGAAGGCCGAAGGGTGACTGGGTAGCACTTGGTAGGTTTGGCTCTGAAGGCCAAATGTGTAGGCAGCTAGCTAAGCGTTTGCACCTGTGGCCCAGGAACTGCCCACGTTGGCTTTGAGAAAGGGGCATATTGGCATTCACCTTGCTTTTCTTGCCTTTTCTCTGTGTTTAGTCAAGGACCCCAGCCTCTGGGATGGGGATGTTGAAATCCAGAGCTGGCCTTGTCTGTTATTCTTCCCTGGAAACACCTCACACACCTCCAAAGGTGTGTCTCACTAAGACCCCCACAGTCCTTGATCCCCTTGTGTTGACAACCACAGTAGCCATCACGATGGGGTGTATACAGCAGCGGCCATGACAGCCTGGCCTGATCTAAACAGAACAACCCCTGAGACCCAAGCCACACCAGTGTGGAATACAGCGGCGAAGGCTCCGTGGGCCAACCGCCACTGTGCTCATGAAGACTCACTGTAACCTGAAGGTGACCTTTCCTGAGTGGCTCTGCTGACTTAATCTCTAACCAGTTTTCCAATGTGAACAGCTGAGGACAAATCTCAAGAAGGATGTTAGGAACAGAGGTGGTGAGGGTTTTTGAATAGCTTAGCAGACATCAAGATGCAGGGCCAATTAGACTCCACCCGGAGCCCTGTGACATACACACACCAAGGAATTTGTCGGGTGTAGAAGGCTTGGTGATTGGGGGAAGGGCTGGAAGAGCCTGAGTCCACAGGCCAGTCAGTGACCAGGGTGCCTGACTCACTCAGCAAGTGGGTAGACCACACCAAGTATGTTCTGGGTTCCATAAGGAAGTCCCTCACGTGGCCTTTCTTCTCCAAGTAACCCAACCCATGACTCCCAGTGAGGTGATCCTCCCAATCTTGGGAACATCAATTATCTGAGTCCTTGTAACTTCAGGACTGTGTAGGGAAGTCAGCGCTGTCACATGTAGAAATTATCACTAATGATAGATGGATTCTTGAGTGTACAGCACCCAGATGCTCCCCCACTGGGCGACGAGGTCTCTGCGTGGTAAAAGAAAGCAGCCGGCAGCACAGACAGCTTGCCCTTTGAAGTCAAAGATGCTTCTAGCAGTCGCTGGCTAATGCTGGTCTGAATGAAGTGACCTGAACAGGAGAGAATCAATAGGAAGCTGGCCCGAGGATACCTCCAAAGAGATGACTGTAACTCAAAGGCAGAGGGAACCCTGGGGGAAACGGAAGAAGCCCTTCAGGTCTTTTACAGAACTAATCATTTGGTCACAAAGCAGAAACAAATCATATAGCCAGGAAGTGTACATAACTCCTTCATAACTTTTTTAGAAAAAAATCACATGTAAGATATGTGCATATTTACTTATTTAATTGGTGTTTTGGATAAGAAGTAATTGATTTATGTCTTATTAAAGTAAGTTCTTATAAAATTACATTTACTTTTACCAAGCTGAGAATCTTAAATATTGTGCTTTCAAAGCTCATCATCAAGTTCCAGCCTCTGTCTTTTTTTTTCTTTCTTCCCTTTTTTCTTTCAAGAAAGATTCTGTGTGTAGCCTTGGCTGCCTTAGAACTTGCTCTGTAGACCCAGGCTAGCCTAGAACTCACGGAGATCCTCCTGCCTCTGTCTCCAGAGTGCTGGGACTAAAGCCGTGAGCCACCATGCTCAGCTCCTCTGGCCCCCATCTTTAAAACTATTCTCAGAACTGATAATTCTCAGATAATATGAAGAGTGTCACACAGCTCTTTGTCAGGGAGAAAAGCCTTTCTATAATGAAACCCACACTTGACAGGTATTAAAGAGAAGACATGACAGTTTGGTTAACAGTGGACAATCCTTCCCCATAAAAACATGGGTAGAGAAGCCTCCACTCACGCCCAGTCTTTCCTGGGTCTTAGATTGACAGGCAGCCCCATGGGACAGTAATACGGGCTGGCTTCAGGAGCTCAGTTAACATTGCTGCCACTGCCCACATCAGGTGCCTGTGGGCTGGTGCCTTGAGTGACTCTGGGCCAAGTGAAGGGCACAGGGCCAGTAAGGACAAGGGCAACAATGGCAGATACCATTGGCTGGGCTTGTGCATAGCACATTAATGGAGAATGTTCACAGGAGAATCATACAAGCATTTACATCGGTAGTTCCAGAAACTTCCTACTGAGGTCCAAGTCAAGGTGTTTTCTCATGGGGGCAGTTTTGGTTTCAGCACAGGGCTCGGGAAGGGAGTGGCCAGAGTGTGTTAGCAGCTGGTTTTGGAATAGGATCCACTCAGTCTGGTTCCAGCTGCCTCTACCCTGAGGGACAGGTACAGAGTGACTGAGCATGCTCAGATGGCTGACCTGTGATGTGGCTGGCTCTAGCCCTCATTAGCAGTCACCCTAGAACCCCCTCCCCCATCTGTCACGGAACATTTGCTTATTTTGGAGGGTTAGACATCCAGGAAGTTGTTAGGTGCCTGTCTGACAGGGTGCCTTGGCTTATGATGAGGGTAAGGAGTAGTTCAGAACCAGGGACCCTGGAGCAGGACATCTGTCATCAACACATCACCTTCCCCTGCTAGCCACACATAGTGTGGTCTGCCTTTAGGATGGAGAAGATGTCCTGGGTGTGATGTGCTCCTGGGCCTTCCTGTGACCCTGTCCTGGCACATGGGGCTAAGCAGGACCTCACACAACTGGACTAAGGTTGCTTCTCTCATAGAAAACAAAGTGGCGTTTTGTCTACTTTATAGGATAATAATAGATGACTTGGCTAGTTTCCCAAAGACACCTCTGGTCATAACAGCAGAAGTTCTGTTTCAAGCGATTGTCTCAGGGACCCAAGTTTCTTCCAAAAGCACATAGAGGAGCCAGGCATTGTGGCAAGGCCTATAATTCCAGCTTTTGGGAGTCTGAGGCAGGAGGATTCCTGTGAGTTCAAGGCCAGTCTGGGCTACATAGCAAAAACTGTTTCAAAAAGAGAGAAAACAGAAAGTACAACTGTTTTAGACCTACCATTTGAAGTCTGACTTATTAGCCAGGGAAAACCTGTGCTATCTGAAACTTTCCTGAATGCTGAATTTTAGGCATTGCCCTGGAACAGAAGTCAAAGCAAAGCAGGATGTTTGTTGATTGGCTTTTTAGTTTGAACTTCTCTTCCTGATACAGTAGACTAGTTGATGGGACTGCATTTCAAATGTTCCTGTTACTGACATGTGGACTATAGTTAGCTTGGTTGAACCACTTTTGCCAAACAGCGATGCTGAGTGGTTGGGCACTGTCCGCACACCTCACCTCTCTCATTTTAAAATATTTTATTTATTGTTATTGTGTGTGGTGAGGTGGAGGTATGTGTGAAGGACATCTCTTTCCACCTTTATATGGGCCCGGCTATAAAGCAAGGTGGTCAGGCTTCGGAGGTAAGTTTCTTTCCCTCTGAGCCAGCTCACCAGCCAGAGACAAAGTTGGTCACATTTACAAGGAGGAATCTAGACATAAAATTCATAATTGTGTTACTCGGTTCCAAACATATCGGGTTCTAGATCCCGACAAGATGTCTCGTTGTCCCTCTTTTACACAGTCTAACCTGGCATGTCTGTGTTTTGGGAGAATCTGTCACTTCAGGGTCTTTCCCATTCCTAGCTCTCAGCAAAGGGCTGGCAAGCATTTGCTCATTAAGAGTTAAAACCATTCTGTGAGACAAACAATATGTCCCCACTTCATAAGTGAGGAGACTTCAACCAGGGGAATGTTTGGGGTCATGTGGCGAGATGTTCTAAGACCAGCCCTGTCGAATCTATTCCTAAATCCTGCTGTGCTAGTTCAGAACCATAGACAGCGACCTAAAGTGTTAGGAGACCAAATCGCTGGCACAGCTTGGGAGTGAGTGTTCATTTTGAGCACGAGGCAAACAAAATCATACAGACATACACATACATGGAAACACACAGGCACAGATCTGCATACATATAGCTACATTTACCATATCTGCAGATGAGTATTGTAAATCATACAGACATACACATACATGGAAGCACACAGGCACAGATCTGCATACATATAGCTACATTTACCGTATCTGCAGATGAGTATTGTAAATCATACAGACATACACATACATGGAAGCACACAGGCACAGATCTGCATACTTAGGCATATAGCTACATATACCGTATCTGCAGATGCGTATTGAATATGCAGACACAGGCACACAAGAATGGACACAGTCACACACACATGTGCAGTGTGATGCATGTAATCATCACACAGACATACACATGCTCTTCTCCGTCTGTCAGGAGTCTAGGAAGGTCCTCAGGACTCGGCTGTCATCTGATATTCCCCTGCTTTGCTGCTGCAGCCTCTGGGTGTGGCACCAGGGCTGCTGGATTCCACTGAGCTGAGATCCAGGCTCCTGGGTGGGAGGAGTCAAAGGTCCTGGATGTCAGGAAAGGCTAGAGAGATTTAGGGCGAGGTCTGCACGCTAGGCCCGGGTGTGGGAAGAGTTTCTCACGTGGTGTTGCCATTAGTCAGCTCTTTTAAGAGGAGATGGACAGTGACACCGCCAACCTGGCCCTTCCAAAGCCTAAGGAGACAAAGTGTTACAGCTCTCGATTCAGCTGCCGTGCTGAGCATGGCAGAGGCTCACAGATGCCTTCAGTGAAGGTGGCCAATGTGCACTAATGGCAGGGGCCTGCCGGCACCAGCAGCAGGTCTTCAACGAGAATAGGAAAACAGCATGTACGAGAAAAGAGCAGAAGGCGATGGGTAGTTAGCATCTAGAACATTTCTCATGTTGGCAAAATGTGGATATTTTTCCCCCCACAGGGTCTGGCTGGCCAGCATAGGCTGGTCTTGAGGATGAGGTTTGCCTGCATCTTAGGGTACTAGGATTCCAGGCAGGCAGGACCATACTCAGCATGATGAGTGTGGTGTGTGTGTGTGTGGGGGGGGTTGCCTGTGCGTGTTCATGTGTGTCTCGTGTGTGTGCCTGTGTGTGTGTGTCTGTGTGTGTGTGAGTGTATATGTGTGTGTTTGTTTTCTTCAGAAGAGTGACCAATGTGGTTGGGACTGGCACAGCATAGAGTGACCATAATTCAGCATAGACCACAGCCAAGCAGAGGCCCTGTGCCGGGGTGACCAGGTCTAGAGTGAGGAAGAAGCTGCAGTGGGAGCAGCTTCACCCTGACAGCTGCCCCAGCCCCTCTCTGTCCCGGGGCCCCCGGCCTCCCAGGTAGGCCCTCTCCTACTCAAGCGCTTTTCTGCAGGGAGAATGTTAGCAGAGCTCACTCCCTGTTATTCCAGTTGATTTGATTTTTTTTTTTTAAATTACTATCTAGCCAATGTTCTTTCTTGTTTTGGGAGGAACATGGAGCAGCAGAAGATGAGCACCCAAAGCAGCCTTCCCCTGGCCCTGTGGGGGGATGGTGGAGTTCAGACGGCAGGTGGAAGCACAGGGCATGTGAGGGCAACAGGCCTTTGCACAGAAACTTCTGACTCTGCAGTGAGCTGTCTCCTTGTGTTGCCTGCAGGACAGATGACTTGTTGGTCCTCAGCAAAGCAGGTGTTAACCGGGTTAACACCAAACAGGTGTGAACCAGCCATCCTGCCCCAGGGAGTGGAAAGCCAAGAGCAATGCACTGGGGCAGCCAAAGGCTGTGGGAGGAGACAGCACAGGGGCTGGGTATGCTCTCCACACCGGTGGGGAGCATGCTTCCTGCTGCCCGCTCCAGGTGCAAATACAGAAAGCACCCACACACTCGAGCACAGACAAGCACAAGCACACACACACACACACACACACACACACACACACACAGGTGCGTGTGCACACACACACAGCCCACACACTTCTGCTCAGCTGGTTTGGCGTGAGTGAAGAGGCTGGCACACACCACGCCATACCACACTAGAGAATCCTCACTGAACCAGGCTCATGTGGGTCCTGGTGAGCAATGTTACTCAGCTTTCAGGAGGGCCAAGTGGGCCGATGTCTTCAGGGGACAGTCTTTACACACCCTACTTCTCTCTGAATCGGAGACTCAACGACTGAGTTCAAAATCTCCTGGTGGAGTTAGTGAGCACACACAGCTCATGACAGCAGGGACAGACACACCGTGGGACACAGGGGCCGGGGCCGAAGACTGAAAATGCTGGATTAGAGACCTTAAATGACTTGCTCAGGCCAGGCAGCTGATAATGGGGAGCAAGTCTACCCCTTCTGGGCATCCCCACTGAGTCAATCAGCAAGCAGGGGTAGCAGTGGGGGACGACAGCTTGGCCCCATGCCTCTGAATAATGAGGTTATAGCTCTTGATGGTGGTGAATTTGACTTTGACATTATGGAATATGAAGCAACGAAAAGAGAAAGAGAGAGAAAGGGAGAGAGAGAGAGAGGCACAAAAGTGAGCATTGGTCATTCATATTAATTCCACCACAGAAATGGACAGATGCGATAAGGAAAATTGAATCCGAAATTAACATTCCAAGCAATGATTAATATTTCAGCCCTTGGGGAAGAAGGGTGCAAAAAAAAAAAATACTACGAGCATTTCAGGAGACTATTTTCCTCATATAAAGCTTATTCTTATAATATTACTGCATTTCAAAAAATACAATTTTTGAAAAAAAAAATGAACTATAGCTTTTTGCCGTGATAGGCGACAGGTCAGAAAAGCATTTCAGAATAATTTTACACCTTTTAACCTTAAAAAATACTTTGCTGACAATTGAGAAAGGGCCTTAAGAGAAGCGCTGATAGGCAGTCTCCCAGCAGGTTGCCGCGTCCCATCACGGAGCCGGAGCTGCTGCATAATGCATCCCATAATAAGGAGTGTACCGCGATCACAAAGGTTGAGTAGCAGTTTTCCGAGAGCAATGCTTGGCAAGAGAGGCTATTAGTCATGACACTGAAAGTTTGTTGCAGAAAACTCTTGGGAAGGCACAAAGGAGGTAAACTGCTTAAAATTTTGATTTGAGCCAAGAAATAACTTTGTCGTAGACTCTCATCTGTATTTAAGGGGTGTATTTAGTATTCTGTGTTTTTCATTTCTGCTCATGCTTGGACAGTTTTGTTAAATGAAAACTCTAGACTGTTTAGTTAAATGAATGGTGCCTTTCCCAACAGTAATCGTTAGGAACTGTTAGAACAATTACTGGTGGTGACTATAAAAGCTAACTCTGTGGCTGGGCTTCACTGTTCTCCAGTGATAGATCCTGTTCGGATTCAGGAAGTCCAGTGAGATTTCACGTAACAAATAATAATAATAATAATAATAATAATAAAATCCATCCAGGCAAGATTTCCTCTGAGCTCATTTTTCCTTGTAGGTTAGGAATGAGAAGGGTGCTGGATGGGGAGCCCCCAAGGGAAGGGAGGAGAAAGAGGGGCATCCTGGGGGTTCTTGTGACTTCATCTAAAAGGCTGAACGATCAGAGGGAAACGAGGTGAGAAGGTATGTCTCTAAGCACGCCACCCCTGGGAGCCCCCAGCCCTGCTCTCAGGGGGAGCCTGGCTCCCCACTCTAGCTGAGGTCACTGTCACCTAGAATAGAGCTGGATGCTTCTGCAATGCTCAGGGGAGAGCTAAGGAAGTGTTTATGTCATCCCACATGGCTTCTCTCAGGGGCCGTTGCATCTTCCCTCTTTCCTCTCCTCTCCTTGCCTCTCTTCTTCCCTTTCCTCACCCTCTTCCTCATTTTCTGGAGGGTGGCATCTCTCTGGAGCCATATAGGAGACACTCCAAATTCTCTCCCTCTGGCCTCACGGGGGCACTGGGCCCTCACCTCTGGAGACTTGGTATACTTAGACACCTTCATAGGCTCTTCCCAAAATGAGTCTAACTCATGCCCAAATTATACGGCAAGTGATTGTGTTTTAATATTAGCTGTTATTAAGTTTTATATGTTGTAGCCAGACGTGGACATTTGTCTCAGATTGTAATGCAGGCACTCAAGTGACTGGGCATTTCTCGTGGTGCTGGGACTATGTCACTCCCATCCCACTGGGCCAGCACTGGCCCGGAGGCTGGAACAGGTAGTGCCAATCACATAGAACTATCTTCTAATTCAATGTCACTGTGTTTTACTTGAACTATTTGGAGACACACACACATACACACAAGTTTACACATGTACACACTTACACATACACATATACACATGGCCATGTACACACACCTGCACACATCATGTCTGCACACACATAAACACAGGCATCTCTTTCCTGGTCACTGTCTCAGAACACCTGACAGAAGCCACTTCAGGGAGAGGGAGGGGATTTCATGGTGGGAAGGGCACGGCGGCTGAAGCAGGTCTGTGCGGCCTGTTCGCTGGTGGATAGGGTGTGAAGAGGGACTCTCCTTGCCAAGGCCCAACCCAGGTAGCCTGCGTTGGCTTGCCGGGCTGCGGACCTGAAGCTTCCACAGCTCCTCAAAGCGGTGCTCCTACCTAGACACCAAGTATCCAAACACATGAGCCTGGGGAGGACACGCCACGCCCAAAGCGTCCCAGCGTACACAGACACACAAACCTACACACAGGGTCATGACCTCAGAGGGTCTGGGACCCATCAGAGCAGAGCTGGCTCTCTGAGGTGAGTGAGCAGTCGGCAGCAGGCTTTTACAGAATAACAATTCTTTTACAAGGAATGGAAACCTGGCCTCACCCTGGGCAATTCCAGACAGCAGAGCAGAGACAGTCCTCACAGTCCTCACAAATGAGGCTCTCTCAGACAAGTCTGTGTTGTTGATGGACGCATTGAAGAGCCACGGGGCCAGTCCTCTCCCTGGCTAACCACAGGCACCCAAATGCTGACCGACAAAAGCAGCCCTGATTCCTTGACTGATAGCCCCCCATTACCACAGCTCCTTGTGGGTCCTCCAAGTCCCCACGAGTCAGAGTGAGGAGGCTAGCTGGATTTACTTCTTAGTGGGCAAAGGGTGTGGGGTCTTGCCAGGATTTGTTTATTTGCTGATAGCATGTAACCTTGTCTGCACCATTTTGCTGACTGGCTGACTCCGGGGAGACTTTCCTAGCACTTCCCAGGGGGTAGGTCCGGTCAGCTCCCTTTCTCATAACGCCTAGGCAACTGTGGGGCTTCGAAGTGTCATAGAGTTTTCAACACACACCACACACACACACACACACACACACACACACACACACACACACACACTTCAATGTTTTCCCAAATATTTTAAAAGGGCATCTCTTACTTTCAGTTTTCAGGATTTTTTAATTTAAATTAAAAAAAAATCACAACAAGATGCAGCTCAGTTGGTAGAGTTTCTTCCTGCACAAAGCCCTGGGTTCATTCCTGGGTTTAGCCCGCACACCTAACCAGAACCTCATCATCTGAGTGTGGTAGCACACACACAAGGCAGATGGATAGATGGAGGGAGGGCATCCAAAACCCAGCTACACAGACCATTTAAAGCCAGCCTGGGCTGTGTGAGTCTTTAGGAACCAGGCCCAGAGTTTCTCCTGAGTTCACTTGCATGCCACAGCCCTTTTGGTGGGAGAGGCCTGGCTGCCCTCACCCTTGGGACTGCTTATCCCTTTTCCCCGGCAGAACGGCCCAGCGGTTAGCCACACACCTGCTAGGATCCACATATTGCTCTATATGGTGTTTTGTACCTGCATGTCTTCTTGCCACCTCTCTCCTCCTGAGGAAATTAGAAAGCACAGGATTCGGCTGCAACCTCTTCTTTGCTGGTAGCTGTCCCTGCCTCTAGGGTCTGGTGACCCCACTGGTGGGCACCCTGGGATGGGGGTCCATTTCAAAGGCCTTGTATGTTGATTTTGCTGGGTGAGGCTTCCTCTTTTAGAAAACTGGTCCTGTCCTGAAGCCTGCCCACCGCCACAGCCCAGCTCTGTGAACGCTGGTCTTATCCTTAGTGTGCCAGGGAAACCTGCCCTCTGCAGAATGTTGCTCTGTATTGCTGTGAGCAGCAGGGTGACCTTGGTGACATCTGAGGATAAGAGCTTGTACACAGGTAAAATGGGGGACGGAGCTCAGCCTGGCCCTGCCACTCAGGAAATGAGCCTGGGCCTCTGTATCCTGGTCTGTAAAATGGGTACATGCCACTTTTCTCTGGGTGATATAGATGTGGTCCCACGATGGCTCCCAGACTCTTTCTCTGTGTTTATCTGAAACCCAAAGAAAACCTCCAGCAGGAGGCAGGGTTGCTCCCCTCCACCCAGATCTATCTCAAGCAACTAAGAAAGAAGAGTCCCGGAAGTGTTTATGGAGCACAGGCGGCCCCTTCACCCTTGAGCATGGACAGCCACTTGACCCTCAGAAAATACAATGTGCCCAACTTAAACACAATCCGTGCACTGACGCCTTGTTCCAACCTGCGTGTGCTTATATCTGTGCATCCATGGCCACCTGCAGGTTTGGGTTTTCTGGCGGGTATGGGGCACCGGTCAGGACCGCCAGCACCTCAGTGGGCCTTGCGCTCTCCTCCCTGCCTGGGGTGAGGAAGGAAATCCAGGCGATGTGAGGCTGGCCTCTGAGGAGCCTGGGCATCCCCGGCCTACCCCTGCAGGATGTTGGGGTGGGTGGTGGGATCATCTCTTTCCTTCCGGGGTGGGGGCTGCCGTGGGGGAGGGGCTGAGACGTCATCTGCCACTTCGGGGAAGGCGCCATCGCAGAGACCCTGTCTGCAGAAGCCATTCTGGGTCTGTGTGGGTCGCCCCAGCCTAACTGGTCCAAGGCGACAAGGCCGTGCAGGGTGATGCGCCCTACACCTGGGTGCTTTGTGGGGCACCTGATGGCGTCATTCATCTGAAATTGTGCTCCAATCAATGCTATTTACACACAGCCCGAGTGCTATTGAGGAAGGTGTCTGCGCCTTTACAAAGTGCGCCTGTGACGAGGGCTAATTATTGGTGGGGAAATGTCACCCTTTTCAGGCCGCAGAATCAAAGCTTTCTGGGTCTCCGAGCCACATCCACACAGCTTTGTGCTGCGAGAAAGGGGCTGATGTGGAGGAGCAGCAACCCACTCCTGAACCGGAGCTCAGGGCCATTTACACACACCGTGTGACTCACTGAGCCAGTGCTTTCAGAATTAGCTGTCTGGCTGCAGGCCCTGCTCCTGTACCACTCTCTATTCAGTTCTCTCCGCCTACACACGCCTTAAGCAGGGGTGGACATCGTGTGCCTGTGGGAGGAGGACTAGGGGGAGGACAGATCGCATAACTACAGTGCGAACAACGTCATCACCATCTCCGACCTTCTGAATGACATCAGAGAAGGGAGTCCTCTCTAAGCATTGGGCGCTTGTCCAACCCAAAGCTTAGGTGTCAAAATTCTCCAGAAGCCATTTGAAAAGAATGGCAGCTCCCTTTGCTGCTCAGGCTATGAGAACACCACAGCACGGTGGACTGAGTGGTTTTCAGAGGCCCTGCGAGTATGGCCCGGTCCGCAGCCGTTAGGAGCTGTCTTGTCTACAACATGACCAAGAGGGGACTACAGGAGCCAGGGGTGCATGCGCAGTGGGCTGTCCATGGACGCCACATCCTGTCCAACTGTTGAATGTGCTTGACACCTACCTGCTAAATAAATATTTGCTGAAATCATAATGCCTCCTCTTCATCAGGTGAAAACCTGCTGGGTAAGATATCTCCAGGAAGGTGCCAGGAGGTGACCACTCAGGAGCAGAGTGGGTGCGACTAGGGACCCACATCTCCCTGAGTCTGCACACAGATGAGCTGTGAAGATGTGAGTGGTGTAGCCATGGGTTAGTATGACTGTCATAGCAGAAAAATAGCAAGCAGAGTAAAAGGGAAATGACTAAACTACCTTAGTGGGTAAAACCAGATCTAGTCACATATCAGATGTGCCAGAGATCTGGGCAGTGCAGTCCCAACCGGGCTGTGAACAGCCCCTCACCATTTGCACAGGGGACAGGGCATGTGACTTTAGGGCCTGGGGTGGGGGGGATATAGACTCAAAGCCCAAGGATTTCCAAAATGATGAGAAAGGAGGATGTGGTGGTTTGAATGAGAATGACCCTCCACAGGCTTGTATGTTTGATTTGGTCCCCCTAGAACTGTTTGGGAAGGATTAGGAGGTGTGGCCTTGTTGGAAGAAGTGGGCCACAGGGGGTGGGCTCATGCCAGGTCCAGCCTTCCTCTCTCCCTGCCTGCCTCCATTTTGCAGATCAGATGGGAGCTCTCAGCTGCTGCTCCAGTGCCATGGCTGCCCACCTGCTGCCATGCTTCCTGCCATGATGGTCATGGACTCACCCTCCGGAACTGTAAATAAACCCCAATTAAATGCTTTCTGCCGTAAGTTTCCTTGGTCATGGTGCCCCTTCATAGCACTAGAACAGTGACTCAGACAGAGGGTTTGGAGCAGGGAGGGGTGAGTGTTGTTGAGGGATGGCTGCAAGGTGGTGCTTAATATAATCATTAAAGCTTAAATTAAAAAAAAACAAACAACTGTTTCCTGTTAAATGAGGGTAAGCTTGCCTCTAACGCTGGTTTTTGCAGCAGATAAGGCTCTTGATAGTAACTCACAAGGAACCATCTCACATCCTTGCTCATTCTGACCTACCCTTTTCAGGTAACTTAGAGCAACCTTTGCTCACTATAACGTCAGTCTTCACAGAGCAATGTTTTGTGTGCTGTGTATAAAGAAGCATGATGTCACACAGCGAACTCCGGAGTGCTGCTCTCATGCCTGATCAGTCTTTACTGCATGTATGTGCATGACTTCTCCCAGGCCAGACATAAAAACTTTCTGTTACTGAAGCCACTCTAGTATGGCACTTAACCGTCCAACCAAGGTCAAGGTGTTTCCAGGGCTGGCTCCCAGGGAAGGCTGTGAGGAGGCCATTCCAATCCTCTCCTAGCTTCCTGGGCGTGGCCCTCCATCCTTAGCACTCTGTGGCCTCAAGCATGTCAGTCTTATCTCTGCCTTCTTCATCACCTGGGTCATTCCAGCTCTCCTTTCCTAGCAGAGTCCCAGTCAGGCAGGATCAGAACCCTCTGCTCCACTGTGATGGCCTCTCACCCAGCCACATCTGCCAAACGCTGTTCACAGTGCAGCCTGTGAGCTAGCTGGGCAACAGCCTCAGGAAAAGTTGCTGTCTAACTCTAAGAACATCGCTTTGGGGACACCCTAGGAGAAGAGGTGGAGATCGAAGACGGACACATTTTATGGTGTAATGCAGGCTTCCTTTCCTAGAGACATCTCTGGTCCTCGGACCTAGCTGGGCCTCCAGAGTACACGTGTGCACGCTCCTCTGTAAGTGTAAGCAACTCTTCAAGTGTGACCCGCTGAGCAAAGCTAACTTAACCACGCCTTTCCTCAGAGTAGCTTAAGATTCTCTCCTCCCATTTGTGGTTACTCTGTAACACAAAGTAACACCCATAGGTTTGAGTCCAGAGGGGCAGAGACTGAAGTTCCCAGGCTCTTGTGGCCCAACACCTCGAACTGTACAGAGACATGGGTAGTTACAGGGAAAGGGATGGTTTGTTAGAAGACAGATGCTCTTCTGTGGGCACCATCTTCCCTCTGGGGATGGGGAAAGGCTCCCAGACTTCTCTGAAAGCCTACCTGAGCTTGCTCCATTTGTCACATGAAGGCTCCAGTCTCACCTTACTGATGCCTTTCATGTTGTTTCTCGAATTTACCCCTTCACCTAATTCCCTATTCTCTGACTTCACCAGAGAATGAACACAGACTAGTCCGTGTCTCCCATCTCATAGGAAAATTATTTAAAGTGAGCACATTATTCCAGTGACCTCAAGTCTTCCTCAGGATACTGAGGGGAGCTTTAGGGTTGAATAGAGGCACTACAGCAGGGGGTCAGAGCAATGCATAATTAAGCAGTCTTGGTCAAGGCATGGTCCTGTTGATCTGGCTACATCATGCTCTTGCTCTAGTCTGGCTACTTTGGTCAGGACCGTTCTTGTGTTCCACAAAGTTTTCATCCTCAGCCACCTTTTAGGGCAGGTGGGTACGAGGCAGATACTGCTGTGGTAAAGGCTCTGCCTAGGTGGATAAATATAAAATAAAATAAAAAAGATTTCAAAAGCCGTTGTTATCCATTTTCTCACGGGCATGGGGGAGTCCCTCAGGTGATGTCAGAAGCCCCTGAGATGCGGTGCTGTACCTGCTGTATCTCTAGTTTATAGGTGGGGGAGCAGGCACAAAACTGGGCTAGCCTGAGTTTTAAGCCGTGCCTTCCCCGGACGCTCCAACAGACAAGCTCCGAGCTTCACAACCATTGGCCTGTGGGTGAGATCTGGGCCTCTGGGTGGGTTTTTTTCTTTTTCTCTTCTGAGCTTAAAACCAGCTTTCAACGACCACAGTGAAATCTTAAGGCTCAGACTTGGGGAGCAGTGAAGAGCTGGGCGCTTTTCGCTCGGAGGCAGAAGGTGCGTCTTGAGGAAACAAATCAGCCAATGCCAGTATTTGCATCTGAAAAGGAGAAAAACATGTGTGATTAATAAAAGACTCATCAAGCGTGGTGAATCTCATTGCTTACCTTTATTTTCCTATTTTTCTTTCTCTCCCTTTTAAAGCACGTTTTCTCCTACGTAGTGAACTCCCGGGAGCACTGAAAATTCTAACGGATCCTCTTTACAAAAAATTCAGCACAAAAACGGCAAGAAGCTTTGGCAATTCCAACTTAAAGTGGGCTGGAAGCAGTGTGAGGCTTATTTTATCAATCTTTTTAGAGGTTGATCTGAGAGATTACCTCTGTGTGAGAAATAATGTAGATTAATGGATTGGGTTTTTTGTTGTTGTTGTTGTTGTTGTTTTTTGAAAAGAAGAAATGTAAACAACCTGTTTGTTAAACCTTCCAAAATTGAGTTCTGTCCCAGGAGACCACACCCCATATTTTACATTTTAAGTTCTCCAAAATACTGAATGAAGTTTTAAAGATCAATTTTCAGAAATACTGTAGATAATTGCCCTTCTTCTTTTGTGACAAATTAGAAGTGAGGCAACAAAACCTTAAAATATTGTCACTGTGGAAGAAGGGTTCTTGGAAAAGAACACAGTATCAATCAGAATAATGTTTTTAGTTACAAGAAGTTAAAGTCTTTCTTTCTTTTATATATAAAATAAAAACCTGGATTGGAGAACTCCCATCCCTGACGCTCCCAGCACACATCTGGAAGAAAACACCTTGCTTTTTTGTAACTCAATTTCTGTCCAAATTGTACCCAAAAGCAGGCCAGCATTGTGCTGCTTATTAGCAACAGAAAAGCTGCGCTCGCAGAGCTGGCCGGCCCTTGAAGTGCAGCGACTCTCTGTGAGGGGCTGGGGCCTTACCGTTCCAGGGGAGAGTTGAATACTAATCACCCTTTCTCTTCCCGAGCCGCTCTAGGCCTGATTACCCAGCTCAGGAGCCCTGGGCCGGGGCTGGCTGGCTTCTCATCTTTTGAAATAAAACATAGTATAGTTTTTGTGTTTTCAGGGTAAACATGCAAAGAGCTGTATTAATTAATTAGTTAATTAATTCAGAGGTTTTCATGGCTCTGCCCAGACCAAAAAAAAAAAAAAAAAAAAAATTGAGTTCTGTCCCAGGAGACCACACCCCATATTTTACATTTTAAGTTCTCCAAAATACTGAATTTCTTTTAAAATTCATTCCCAAATACACAAATACAAACACACAGATTGCTAGTTAAAGCCCAAACATATATCCCTGAAAACAGAAGCTACACCAAGCAAAGATGCGCTGGCTGTGTGGCCGTGCCTTGAAATCTTCGCAAACAGGTGCTGCCCTCGGGTTCCTCCGATTTCAGAGCCGAGGCTCCCCGGCTGCTCTGCGCTTCCTGGAGGCAGGTACAGGGCCAGCCGAGGGACTCTGCATGCTCACACCTTGCCGAGCCAGCACTGGAGGGAAGGACTGCATGCCCAGCTGTGGCAGCACCCTCTAAGGTCGTTCGAGAATGGAGTTTCATATTCTTGTGGAAGAAATTTTTATTACAAATCAAGTAAGTCCGTGGAATAATTAGGAGCCTCGGCTGGACAGCATGCACGTCATATTGTGAGACCGAAGTCTCCTAATCCACCTCTGCCCTTAAGCCAAGCAGGCCTGAGCACAGCAGACTGCATCTGAAGAGAATTTTCCTTTCCGGCCAGCTCAGCTAAGCTTTCCCAAGGCAGGCTTTAACACTGAAACACTTGCTTCTCAAACAAACATGAGCAAGCCCCCCCTTTCTCTGCTAGGGGTGGCTCTGCCCCTGGACCCATTGTCCTCATTTGCAAAGTGGAGAGGGTTGGAGCGGCTGGAGCAGGGTGGAGGTGTGCGGAGATGTCAGAATATCCACAGCTGAAGAATGTCAACTCTCCTGCAGGCTGGGCCGGCGGGTGGCCCCGTGCAGGGCGGCCACTGGTGCTTTCTAACTCCGCCCTGCATTCTTCTGGTCCGGTTCCCACCGACAGACAGGGCGAGGGAGGTCAGAGTGGCCGGGACAAAAGAGACTTCCTGCTGCCAGGCTTGGCTGGGCTGTCAGCACCACTAATTCAGGAGTTCACCTTTCATCTTCTAGATCCATTAGGGGTTAAAGAGAGACCCATTTTACAGCTGACAGGCTTGAAGGGGCGGAGGAGGGGGAGGGACGCCAAGCACCCTAAAATTTATAGCATTCAAGGCATCTGCTAAAAATAGCCTGGTGCAGGTTCTCTCTTCATCCATCCCCGTATAATGGGACGCGTATCTGTGAGGCGGCGTAATAAACAGGCAATTCTTGGTCTCAAGATATTTTCATATTGTGTGGTGAGAGGAGAGGAAGGAGGGAGGAAACTGGGAGAATGAATGCAAAACAGTGTCTCCTGCTCCTCAGAAGGGCGAGCTGGTTTCAGCAGCTCACCTGCAAGCCTTCATCAGCCGAACAGTCAAGACGAACCCAGCAGCTTCACTGAGTGTGGAAAAAGCTGTCTGGTGACATTAGACCAGTGTGCTGTGTGCACGCGTGAGATACATATGTATGTACGCAAGCTGACGGCCTGAAGAAGGGACTGAAGGAAAAAGCAAGGCAGACCGTTTCAGCAATCTTCATGTGGAGCAGGGATTTCCCCCGTGACTCCCAATCTGTCTTTTCTGAAACCAGTAAATGAATTAAAACGAATTAATTTAAAGCATTTTAACTGATGATGGACAATATGTCTCCCCAAATAATTCAGTTTAATTCCCTTTTAATCAGTATGACCATCACCTTCTGTAAAGAGGAATTTCTAATTGCATTAAGTGATACTGAAATGGAAGTTGGAAAGAGGTTTTTCTCCCAGTGGAGTGATATCTATAAACCAGAGGGCACTGTGGCACACCACAGGTGTGCACACATGTAGCTTCTGTGTGTGTGTGTTCTCTGCATGCGTGTGTGTGCCTATGTACCTGTGTGTGCTCCTGTGTGATATGTACATGTGCTACTTGTGCCCAGGAGTGTTTATGTAGAGGTGTGTGGCTACTGTGTACATACATGTGATGCTCTGTGTGCATGTGTGTGTGCATAAACATGAGGCCCTTGTGAGGGTGTGATTGTGTGGGAAGGCACCTTCGTTTATGTGTTGCCTTATGGGTATGAGTGTATGTTTGCCCTCATGTGTGAATCTGCTTTGTGCACATTCATGTATATATATGTGTGTGTGTTCATGTGTGTTGGAATGGGCAGTCCGGCCCAGGGCGGTGTGGAAGGAATAGATGCAGGCACCTAGAGATTTACACCTAGAGTCTGGTGTTACTTCAAATCTCGTTTAAACAATGAGATTTCTTTTTTAAAGCAAGTTGTACTTTAAACACTTTTGATCATGCCCTGGCTATCCTGGCTTCACCCCCCCCCCCACAACCTTAGTTCCCTTTTGTAAATATTTCTCTGAGGCTGGCCAGTGGCTGATTCTTCAGTTTGCTTGAGTTCTGTGAGCACTCAGAAGGAAGGCCAGCACTCACGCCTTCCTTTCTTTGGCAGCAAGCACAGGGTGTGAAGAGCCATGGGCTGGGCCTGTTGCTTTGATGCAGACCCTCTCAGGCCCAGGATCCTTTCTGAGTCCTTTCCCAAAGGCTTCCCCACAAATGCTCCCATCGCAGCAGGTCAGTCCAATTCCACTTCCTTCTAGAAGCCCCAGCATTCAGACCGGAGTGACTGCAGGCTTTCCTGTGAGGGACTGGAGTAAAGTGGAGGCATTCCAGACCACTGCCCTGGCTGCCACACACAGCTTCTGGTGTCCCAGGTCCAACCCTGACAGCTCTGAAGAGGCAACTCCTCCAGCAGTTCCATTGTCCCGAGATGGAGGGCGTGGGACGATGCACCTTCCTTGGCTGCCCCTCCTTTTGTGGTCAGGAAGTCCTCAGGGGTTGCTTAGAGAGGTTATTTTCAGGGGTGAGTGCCCAGGGCACAGATTTGGGAGCCTGAGAATGAAGATCAAAGAAACTCCTGCTGTGGGCATCTCCTACAGGAGTCTGGGGGTTAAAGTCCCACCTCCACTCACTCCCCTCTCTGCACAGAGTTCTCAGGGCAGCCAAGGACCAGCCTGCTGGAGCCTGAGAGTGTTGAGACACATGCCCATGGAGCAGGAAGCATCAGACCTGGAGAACTGCTCCCCAGAGCCATGACAGGCTGTTCCCAGATTGGGGGTAGGACAGGTGGGACAGATGGGAAGGCTGAGAGTCCTCGGACAGGCAGGAACCCCTCGCTCAGTCTTCTCGAAGTGCCAGTGAACACCAGTAACCCCCCTGCCTTGCCTGGAAACTTCTCTTAGCTTTTGAAGCATTAGTCTCTTGCTGGTGGTGATGACTGACTTAGCTGGGAATCAGGATGGGTTCCTGATTTTACAGGCAAAAAGAAATTTGGGTTCTAGTGCCTCACTACAGGTGGGAAAACTGAGGATTCAAGAGGTAAAGGGCCTTAATTTCCCAGGCTCCTGTATCCACAGCTGTGTCCCACCCTCCAAGAATGCCTTCCCTGAAGAGGATCAGGTAAAAAGCCAAGAGAAACCCACCACAAAACTGGGGAAATGGCTTCCACTGCAAACACTGGAAGATACTTAAACTTCTCACCCTTGGTTCTGAGATTTTGTGTGGCTGCTTGACTTAGTAGAGAGACCTCATGGGGCAAGTGGATGGATAAGCCCCAGGGAGAGACATAGAGATACCCTGCCATCTCCAAGGGTAGCTAAGGAGCAGCCATGTCCCTATCAGGGAGCCCATGTTCCTCACTCCCAGACAACCCGGAGTCTCCCAGTTAAAATGCTGAAGGCAACCCTTGCCTTTAGATGTATGAGAAGCAGCAGGCCCTCTCTATCGATCACAGCAAAATAAAATGTACTCACAGGAGATGGGTTTGGTCTCAGTGTGTGTCCCCAAATCTAAGACCAGGTGTGATAGCATTAAAAGGCAGGGCCTTTGGGGAAAGTGCCTGGGTCATGAAGTTTCTCTTCTGTGTCTCTTGGGACGCTGATGGACAGGCCTTTCCTTCTGCAGTCTGAGGACACAGCAATAGGAAGCAGAGACTGCCTCCTGGATGCTGCCTCCCAGCACTGCTAGAACCTGTCCCCCAGGCTTCCCAACCTCCAGGACTGTCATTTACAAGTTTCTCATGCTGGACACTGTCACAGTGGTGAGACAGGAGGTACATTGGCCCTTGTCCTGCCTGCCACTGAAAGATGAGCTGCTAGGTCAGCCTGCAGGCTGACTCCAGATCCTCCGATCTTGAGGTGTGCCCAGTTTATGCTTATGCTTTCCTCAGCTGGACCAGGCAGGGACTCCTGCAGGCTCTTCAAGGAGGACAATAAGGGTCTCATAATGCCCAGGCTCAAGTAGGTCACTGCATGCTTGGATTTCTTCTCAGGAAATTCTTGAATGTGCTTTCTAAAAGGCTCTCTCTCTCTCCCTCTTTCCCTTCCTCCCTCATTTCTTTCCTCTCCGCATCTCTCTATTTTCACATAAATTTACAAACCACTGCTGGTAAACTATGATGCCTGCAGCCATTGGGACTGAACATGCTTGGTAGTCCCAGGGCCCCTGAGTGATGTTAGAGGAGGATTAGCAACCAACCACCTCTGTGCCCTTGGCTCCAGACTCACTGAACAACCAGCTGCGGTTTCCACCAGCAGCTGGTGGTTGACCAGCCGTGAGCTTGTTCTCATAGTGAGCCCATGGCCTGGAGTCTGGAAGTGAGAGTGATGGAACTCATCTCCTATGAGCACGTTTGCTGCGCTCCAGGGTTGTGAGCCAGGCAGTCTCGAAGCAAATCGTTCGGTTTATTGACATTTCCTTCATCACCTCCCTGACAGGAAAAAGACTACTTGATTCCCATTTGTTTCCATTGCCAAAATAATGAGGACTGTGATGAATGTCTGTATTAATCCCACCCCTCCTTTTTCAAAAGAGGAGGCAAAGCAGGGAAGGGGGTTGGGGGGACAACAGTTACCTAAGAGGGAATGGAGGGAGGGGCAACTACAGGACTACAGGTCCAGAGAAAGCAGGGAGGAAGGAGACGAAAGGGAGAGGGAAGGTAAAAAAAAGGAGAAAGAGGAAGGAAGGAAAAAAGAGAGGGAGGGAAGGAGGAGAGATGGAGGGAAAATGAAGGAAGACAGAGGAGGAACAAAAAGAGAGAGGGAAGGAAGGAAAGAGAAGGCAGGGAGGAATGGAAGGAGAAGAGAAGAAAGAGAAAAAGGAGGGAGGAAGGAAGAGACAAGGGAAAAGGCTTTTCCTTCATTTTTGCTATGGTTGAAGGATGTAATTGGAGGATGTGGGGGTGAGGGAGCATAGAAGGTAGGAAGGAGAGAATCCTTCATTTCATCTCTGAGGAGGGACAGGCTATGATGGGTGAGGAGATCTGGAGTGAATGTAAACAGCAGAAAATTAGGAGGGAGGAAACAGTCCCGTGCCTTCCCCTCCCTTCCTCTTCAAGTTAAACTCAGAGTGGGGCGGAAGTTAGGCACCCTCTTCTGTTCATTTTGGTATGTTTTCACTTCGTGTAGGGGGGGCTGCTTCTGGAACACACTGTCCAGTTTTATGAGCAGGGACAGAAGTGGACATGAAGTGGACACCACAGCCCTCCTTTTGGGATGCCAATGGTGGGGGAATCAGAACAGCAGGTCTCTGGCACCAGGTTGCTCAGGGCGGGGTCCTTTTTTTTTTCAGGGTTTAAAAAGTCTTTCAGCACTCGATTGCACAGGAGCCTCCTGTGATTCCTACTGATTCTCCTTCAAGTGAAATAATATCCACTTAGAAGAAAAGCCAGACGGAAAGCCAAGGACCCCTGCTGTCTGCGAGAAGCCTGAATGTGGGCTCTTCAGTCTGAGTCTGCCCTGCTCAGGCGAGGGGGGGCATGGTCTGCAGCCAGCCAGGGCCACAAGACAGCAAGAAGACTACATGACTCCAGTGTGCAAGGCCTGGCCAGGCACAGGCAGCCTTCTCTAGGCAAGATCCATCGGCAGGGTCCATCTCCCACTGCAACCAGGGGATACACAGGCAGAGTTTCAGTCAGAAAGGGGCTGTGGGCTGGACCCTAAGGCTGTCGAGCCCACGTGTGTTCCAGGTAGTGTGAAGACACTGATTAACTTCCAGCTCTGCTAAAACAGAAATGTATTAGAAAATTCTGGAGAAAGCATAGAATGGATTGCATAACGCCAATGCTTAGGAAAGAAATGACTTAAGGGGGCGTCTCAGTCATTCCAGAAGAAGGCAGAAAGGAGAACAGTAATCACAGCTTACCAGCCCGAGTAGCTGAGCACACAGGCTTGGTGCTCAGTCGTGGACAGTGGTTTCCAGTCAGAGTTTAGATGAGAACCTAGGCGGTGCATACCTGTGACCCCAGCACTTGGGGGACTGGGGGACTGGTCCTGCCTGGTCATGATGGTGGGTGCCGGAGATGTCAGAATTTAGGAGACAGGTGAGTTTCTGGTTGTAAGAAAGCTTGGGTTAAACATCGAGATTAAGTCACACACACACACACACACACACACACACACACACACACACACAACACAGCACGTGTGTGCTCACATACAACCAGCAGACTACTACGAAGATACGTGATATTTGTGGGAACACAGATTCTCATTGGGTAATGGTTAGTGTGAATTGTCACTGTGACAAAATCTAGACTCACCGGGGAGACGGGCCTCTGAGCATGTCCGTGGGTTGTCGGTGTTGTCGGTTGAGGTGGGAATGCCTTGCATTGTGGGTGGCGCTATTCCCTAGGCAGGGAATCCCGAACTGTGTAAAAGTGGAGGAAGCAGGCTGAGTGCGACTCTTTGCTTTCTGTCCTGATTATGGATGGACTGTGACCAGCTCCTCAAGCCCCTGCCCTGTGACTTCCTGCAGTGAAGTGCTGGAACCTGGCTCTCATAGGTGTTTTAGTCAGGGTATTTTTATCACAGAACAAGAAGTGAAACCAAGGCACTCGGATCGTGGACACACAGATGGAGGGGCAGCTTCGTCTTCTAGCATGTGTGTAGCTGACGTGCTGAGGGACTACCACTGGGTCTCGGGAGTGGCACAGCCCCTGTTGCTCACAGCCCTGCCCTGCGAGTCTACTCTTTCTGCGGAGGTGGCTCTGCTTGGCCTCTCTAGAAACACTTTTTCAACGTTGGTTTGGGTGCCTTGTGACTTGACCAGCATCTGGAAAGGCCTGTTGCCCTCTAGATGTCTCAGTCCTGCTGTTAGTGAGAGTCAGTGTGAGATGGCCACAAACTTGCAGCCTATTACAGCTGGAACCTCCCAGCCTGTGTGTTTCCAGATGGCATTCCCCAACTGGCCTTTCATTAAAAATAAAAATAAAAAAATAAAAAGTGTAGAAGCCACAGTCCTATGAGCCTCTGGGGAAGGTTTAGGCAGAAGTGGGAACAATAATGGAAGTCCCAGCAGTCACACAGCCTGTGTGCAGCCACTAAGGGCTGTGGCTACCAGCTGTGAGTGGGGACCTCCCCACAGAGTGAGGCATCAAGTGAGAGGCTAAAGAGATCCTGGCGGCAGACCCGTGTGGCCTGAGCCTGTCTGTAGTTGGATTCTTGACACTCACCTGCCTGGCATTGGCATCAGCTCTGTTTAGACAGCTGCATATATCCTGGAAACGGGGCCTCTTTGCTGCAAGTTCTAGCCCTATCTCATCCCTGAGGCTCCCTGGCCCAACTCACTCCTCGAAGATGGTTTTCTCCAGGGGCTTCGGTAAAAGTGAAGACTTGGGGTATGGTCTCAAACACACCAGCGAGCAGACTCGAAGCCAGAGAAGCAGAGGCTGCACCCAGCATCTCCATAATTCTCTCACTGCATTGCAGCAGTTCATAGACCTCAGGCCTGGGGTCACAGCATTGCCCCAAGAAGCACCATGTTCATGATTTTCTCTGAAACTTGAATTGTCTTTTAAAAAACTGCTCCAGTGGTGACGTAGGAAAGGAAGAAATGCCCTCCCACCCCCTCAACCCACATCACGTGTGGCAGGAGACCTGGCCCTGGGGTCATGAGAGCAGGAGAGCTGGTCCTGTCCCTCACCAGCTGTAGCACTCAGGAGAACGGGAGCCTGTACTTTGCCTGGGAACACAGTGGAGCTGACCCTGGTGGAGAAGGACTGGGTGGGCCAGCCCCTAGGCCATAAGAACAGAAGAGCTGTGACACTGAGTGTGACGACAAGGACAGTGCTGGGGAGCTGGTGGGCAGAGCAGCCACCTACCTCCTCGCCCAGATCCAGGGCTGTGAGCTGGCCCGCCGACATCTACCCCATCTTTGATCTGCTGAAGTGTGTGAAAGGGGCGGCCCTACAGATCCAAAGCTGCGGGACCTCCAGACACAGGGCAACAACAGGATATCTGAGAGGAGTCCCAGTGAGAATCCAGTGTTGCTGGCGCAGCAGAAGCCACAGGCCTTAGCCAGACCAGTGACTCACGGCAATGGACATTTGCAAGTAAAGACGTGTGGACAAAAGGGTACACCGTGGGACACACTGTGACACACTACACTTCCACGACAAGATGGGCTTTTAAAAAAATTCTATCTTATTTTCCTTGGTGAAGGGAGGTTTCAAGGGCAGAGGCTAGATCCGAAGGGCCAGGGAGATGAGTGGGATTAAGGTGCATGATGTGAAATTCACAAAGAATCAATAAAAAGTTTAAAAAAAAAAACTTCAGGGAAATATAAATAAAAACTGCCCCAGTAAAGGATAAATAAAACTATAAATGATGTTCGTAAGATGGTTCAATAGGTAAAGATCCTTGCTCTGGAAGCCCGGCAACTGGAGTTTGATACTCAGGACCCATATAAAGGTGGAAACAACCACCTCCATAGAGCTGTCCTCTGACCTCTGCATGTGCTTGGTGACACAATAATGATAACAATGATAATCTGTATACATATGTTTTAATTTTATTTTTACATTAATCACAGGTTATTTACTTTGTATCCCAGCCATAACCCCTCCCTCATTCCCTCCCAATCCCACCCTCCCCTCTGTACAAATTTTAAGGGAACAGATATACTGGAAATACGAGAAGATCCTAGAAGATGGTGAAACTAATTCAGAGGTTTTCAGACATCTTGTACGACCATCATCAGTAAGAACCATCTTGGGGGATGCCTCATGTTCACAGCCACCTATGCCAATGGCCTCTCTGCAGGTGGCTTTGCTGTGTTATCTGTTAGGAAGAACATGGTCACCATCCCTCTGATGGAGTCGAGACTGATCAGTATTTTGCTAGCCCCTTTACTGAAACAGAAATGTTAGAATATAGTCTAAGCTGGGCCTTTTTCTATTCCCATTATTAGCAACCAAATAATGACACAGAGGATTATTAGATTTATTAATAAGCTTTAAAGAACTACAGCTGGGCAGATGCTGATCTGTTCTAACCTGTATAGAATAGATATTGACCTATTGATCTATTGATCCTGTTCTCTCTGCTCAGCTGATCAGATTCTTTATTAATCAGTCAGAGATGATGGAGAACAATTTTTACATAATATTGAGATGGGAAATGCTTCACAGAAATGACAATGCTCACATCCAGACTGCAACCAGATCTCAGGGCTCAGAAACCAGCATCTGAAGACACAGCATCTGAAGGCCATCCCCCGACACGGAACAGGCTTTTGAAAGAACTCACATGTACCCACACATGGCACGCATGCATGCAGGCACACGCTGACTTATCTACAGAACTTATCACCACTTTGCCAGAATGGCAGCTGTGAGGCAGAGGGATAGGTCAAGTCCTTGGCTTCTGCTACCGTGAGCTTCAGCTGTCAACCTGAAGGTGAGATTCTAGACTGATTGGCCTGCAGGCTTGTAGGTGATTGTCGATTGTTAAATGATGTACGAGGGCCCAACCCGCTGTGGGGGTGCCATTCCCTGGGCAGATAGTCCTGCCAGCCAGGAAGCAGCATTCTCTGTGGTTTCTGCTTGACTCTGCAGCTTTGAAGCGAGTTTCTTGGTTGAAGGTACAAACCCAAAGTACAAACCAATAAGAGAATGCCACTTAAACCTATGGGTTTTGTTTAGTCCCTGCCAGTGCCCACAGCTTAGGGTTCTGCAACTGAGCACATGATTTATAGGGGATAAATGAGACCCACACGGTTCGGTCTTCATTCCCTGCTGGTCTTAGGTAAGGACTGTTCTCTGAGTTGGGATCTGAGCTGCTGCTAGCCATACTATGTGCAGACAAACAACCTACATTGGGTTCTGGCCTTGGGAATCTCGGTACGAAGAGTTCTAGAACCCATTCCCCAGTGACACATGGGATTCCGTGTTCACCCCCACGCTAACTCTGCCCACCCCCAAGCCCACAGAGATGTGGTTGCCATAGTGATGAGAGGAGGCCCCCCCCCCCCCCCCCCCCCGGGGGTCCCCCTTCCCCCCCCCCCCCACCCCCCCCCCCCCCCCCCCCCCCGGAGTGGGGGGGCCCAAAGGGAGGGGGGGGGCCCCCCCCCCCCCCGTGTGATGCGGGCTCCAACTCTCCTCTCAACAAGCCAGTAGCCCCACAGCTAGTGAAGCCGCACAGGAACGGGGGCAGTGCGGCAATACCTCCCTTTGGTGGCGAGGCCTTCACCACAGAGCACAGCTTCACATGAGGACCCGCGGAGGAAACTGCAGACAGAAAGGGCATGAGGAAGGCGGAGGGAGGCCCCTTTCCCAAAGGGCCGTGTGAAAAAGCTCTCACTTTAAAAAAATGTTCTTAGTATTGTGTGCATGCCTGTAAGCATGATGAATGACTGTGGGTGCACATGCCAAGCTCGGATGTAGAGGTCAGAGGTCAACTGTGTGGAATTGGCTTTCTTTCATTTTTCATGGGGGTTCTGGGATTCACTTCAGGCCATTTGGCTATTGCTGGAAGGATCTTTACCGGTTGAGCCATCTTGCTGCTCCTTCTCTCACCGTTAAACCTGTTCACACCCACCCCTGGACACAGCCATCCCTGGTCACACACCGTTCATATTCATACACCATCCCTTCTCATAATTTCTGTTTACACCACAACCCCACTCACACATCCTCCATTCACGCCCAACCTCCCACTTATACACCTCATCCCTGGCTATTCTCACCACTATTCACACTCATTCCTGCTCATACTTCATCCCCGTGCACACCCTACCCCTGCCCACACTTCAGCCCCTTCACACTCCACCTTCTTCACACTGTCTCCATTCACACGGAATCCCCATCCACGCCACATCCACACGCACCCTGTACATGCCCCATCCAGTCATCCACGATAACTCAGCAACACCTTCACTCCTGAGGTTTCAAGGGACAAGCATGAAGCCCATGTGACTCCCGAGACCCAGCCATAGGGAAGCCTCTGGGTCATGGCAAAGGAGAGAGACTGCAGGTAGGGGGCTGACGCTGTCCAGGGAGCGCAGGCTTGGTGTTTGAGAGCCACCTTGCCCTCACCCCCACCTCTCACGCTATCAGTTCTTATCTCTGTGTGTGGGAACCGCAGCCCAGCACATGGGAGCAGAATCGTCTCAGGATGCAGGCTCCTGGTGTGGAGGCGGCTTCACGCTCAGGGCTGCTTCCACTTGGCTGGTGGCCCAAAAGTTATTTATAATCTGATAAAATGAGCAGGGCTCAGGAAGAGCTGATGCCCTCATTCCATTAATAATGCCGATTCCTGTTCCTTCTGGAAATTCTGAATATAGAGTTGCTCCCTCTACCAAGAAACCGACGTGCTCACAGCTAGGTGCGGAGCCTACTCTATGGTGACCCTGGCACGCTCACACCTAATGGCGCTCTTCCTTCTCCATGGAACGTGGCATGCTCCCTGCCACAAGGGGGCCCATTTTTATTCAGTATTTCATGGTCTACCCCAGCACCGTGGCTAAGATACAGGGACCCCTAGCACGCATTCCCAGGAGAATGAGAGCAAGCTGACCAGGTGTGCCTGCCCTGTCCTGGGAGGCATGGTGTCTTAATCAGAACGAGCAGAACGCCCAGGCGTCTCACAGGACAAAAGCCTACGCTTGTGCTAATTCTGTGAGGGACCCAAGGGTCCTGGATAGTGTAAGGGAGGCCTTCTGCCACTGCCGAACACGCTGTCCCCATGACTCGCAACATTCGCTCATTCACTCATCTGTATTCGCTCATTCACTCACTCGTAGCCACTCACTCATTCACTCATTCACTCATTTGTATTCACTCATCACTGTTTGTATTCACTGATTCATTCATTCATTCATTCATTCATTCATTCATTCATTCATTCATTCATATTTACTCATTCCCACATTGTCATTTATTCCCTCATTCCTGTTCATTCACATCAATTCACTTATTCATTTGCCACACATCTATTCATGTTTATGTTTACTCATTCATCCATCCAGTTATTCATTCATTCTGCCATTCATTCACTCATTCATATTGACTCATTCCTGCTATTCATTACATCCTAGCAGACATTCAATGTCCTGCGAAGCACACAGAATAAACACATAAGTAAAGACCAGGCTTTGCTACAAGCATGACTCTTAAGAAGACAATTCATGCAGTAAAAACTCTCACGTGGTGAAGTTGAAGCAGTGGCTTCAGGCAGTGTGTTCTACTTTTTACACATCATGTTCACAGAACGAGAGAGTTGCGCAGACAGCACAGACAGAGGAAGGCTGCTCTAGCCCTGAGCTGTCAACACAGAGATGATGGAAGCTGTAGCTCCAACCACCAGAACCCATTCACCGGGATGCCTGGGAGGTACCAGGCCCTGCGGGAAGCATGGGACATGGGGTAATTTCTGGGACATCTAGGGGTAACTGGTTCCCTGCATAGATGGGGGTGATTTGCTTCATATGGGGACCTACAGGGTGACAAGTTTCTAGGACATATGGGGTGACCCAATGTGACCTTTATTAAGTTTGTGACGACACCTGAGCAAACGGACTGTCTGGTTTCTTTCCCTGTTGCTGGGATAGACACCCTGACAAGAGCAATTTCAGGGAGAAGGGTTTATTTCCGCTCACAGCTCAAGGGTGCTGCATGTCAGGGTAGGAAGTCAAGGCAGCCACAGGTGACAGGGAGTGATGAAGGCATGCTGCAGCTCACCTCACGCCCTCCATTTATTCAGCTCAGGATCCAAAATAAGTTCCTGCAGGCATGCTCAGAGGCCCATCCCCTGTGTGGCTCTACATTCTGTCGAGTGTTAATACTGCCACAGGAAGCCGGGGGTGCACGAAGAGATCAGAGAGAAGGGAGAGGCCCATCTGGAGCCTGTCAGCCAGCAACCAGCTGCTTCCAGCCAAGTGCCAGGTCCTAGCTTCTTCCCTGCTAAATAGCCCACAGCATCGTGAACCGTCGATGGGTTAATCTCCTGAGGAGGTCAGGGGAGTCTGAGCTAACCCCTTCCCAAAGCTTATGAGCTCTGAGCCAAGCCTTTAGCACACATTCACCTTCAGATCCAAATTGTAACACTGATGTTTGCTATGGGAGAGCCCAAGCTCACCATGCTGGTGGTTAATGGGGCTAAAGAGATGGCTTAGCAGTTAAGAACGCTTGTTCTTCCTCCTCTTGAGGAGGACCCCGGTTCAACTCCCAGCACCCACACCCATCTGTAACTCTAATTCCAGGGATGCCCTGTTCAGGTGCCAGGATTTCATGTGGTACACACACACACACACACACACACACACACACACACACACACACTACAACTTGCAGCACTTTTCCATGGCTTCCGCATAAAGTCCTGCCCTAGGCTCCTCCCCTGTTGGAATCTCAGAGATGGATGGTGATCTGGGACTGTAAGCTAAAGTAAGCTCTTTCCTCCTCAGAGGAGACACAACCTTTCTGCAGAGGACTGACGTTCAGGTCACAGTACACACACTGTGCAGCTCGTAACTGCTTATTACTTCAGCTCCAGGGGACATAATGTCCTCTGCTGGAGTCTGTGGGGTCCTGCACGCCATGCACATACACACGATTAAGAAATAGAAACAAGCTTTTAAAAGGGAAAGTAAAATCCAGGAAACAGATTCTGGGGAGGCTCTCACTGACAGTCTTGAGACTGGGTCTCATAGCCCAGGTGGGGCTTGAGCTGGTTGAGACTGAGCTTCAGGTCCAAGTTCATACCATGGGGTGGCTGAGACTACATCACAGGCCGGTGTGGCTGTGACCCTTCATTTTAGGGAGTGCTGGAATCAAACCCGGGTCCCTGGAATGCTTGGCCGGCCCTCCCCCGCTGAGCTATACCCCTGAATTTAAGGTTTTAAAGCCAGGCCCCCTGCACTTTGCCTCTTCGCCCTAGTTCCTTGCTGCTGGGCTCCCTTTCTCTGTGCTTATAGCTTGGATTACACTGGCTCGTTTTCCCTGGTTTTATATTGCATCTACTACGCCAGCTACTGCAGATGCCTCCGTTTGAATGCTTTCTGCTCCTTGGGGAGTTTGTCCTTGGGATCCTGTGTCTCCCTGGGTGCCTGGCTCAGAGAAGTACAAGCACCACGTAAGGGTGATTCCTGGTCATTCTGGGTTAGTGAGCACTCTCCCACACCCACAGAACGCACTTCCATCTTCCTTCTTCTGACCTGGAGATCTAGTTAATGTTTTTGTCACAGTTCTTTCCCTTACTTTTTAAAAGATGCAAAAAGTAGGGTTTAGCTCCCGCCAGATAAACGCAGGGTGCATAGATGAATCTTTGGGTGGCTTCTCGGACATAGCGGTGGACCACGGTGAGTGGAAAGGAGGAACTAAAGCTGCTTTAGGTGTGGGACTTTCTCTGAAGTCCTTTCTATTTCTTCTTCCCTCCTGTCATTTCTTCACCTTCAATATTTGGAAAAGGGCCACATTTGACACCCAACCAGCTGAAACAGTCCCTGTGGATGTCTTTGAACAGTCTGTACTGCTGGGTATGTCTTGCCCGTGACTATATTCAGAGACCCCGGCTGCTTTGGGGAGAATTAGCAGAAGGAAGAGGCTCTTTAGCAAATTACCCTGTCCTTGTCCTGGCAGCCATGTTAGCAAGAACCCCTTTCTTCTCAGCGTGAGTGATGGAGCAGTGGTTAATTAAAAGCCCTCCCCGGTCACCCTCAGTCTGCAGGGCTGGGCCCTCTTATGAAGATCCTGGCAGTCTTAGAGGTTGCTCCCGAAAAGGCTGAGATTCATTTCCATTGTAAAGGACACCCTTCCCCACCGAGTCCCCACATAGCTGGCTGGGTGGAGCAAGCGATCCAGCTGTTCTCTTCGTGCTGAGCCTCTCTCTATTCCTGAGTCTGTGGACGCATTTTGAGCAATTATCTGGCTTGCATTTTTGTTTTAACGAGTTCTTGGTAGCTCCTTGTCCCCCCCCCCCTCACTTAATTGCTTGCTTTTCATCTTGCTTATCCAGGATGTCAGGGGGTGGTGCGCTCTAGAGCCACCTGTCCGCAGTCCTTGTAGCGAGGACATTCCTTAAGACAGGAGAGGGGCACTGCCTGGCAGCCTTGACTATTGGTTCCGCCTCTCTGCCCCAACACCCACCCTCAGTCAGCCCTTTCCTTCTTCACAAGGATACTGTGGTGGCTGGAATACCTCAGCTGCACTGACCTCATACGAACTGGAGGGGGGCAGGTCAGGAGTGGAGGGGACAGGGCAGTTCTTTGCCACTTATGTAAGCAGCCAGCAGTGTGTGAACTCTCTCAGGGGTCATGTCACAGATGCACCCTGCTCTTCTGGCCCGTCCCTTTGCCCTTGAGTTGCCTGGCAGGGTGGCAGCTCCTCTGGCCATGTGAGCTGGCAAAGCCAGGGCTGTCTCTCTGTGTGGTCCTTTTATTGTCTGTCTGCCTGGGAAAGGATCCAAACCTCAACTGTAGCCCAAGATGTCCAAAGTCCAGAACGTTGGCTGATCCAGGCAGCCGAGGAAGTAAACAGTTTTTCATGGTCCTCACAATGGGCCCAAACAAGGGCTCTGCAGCCTGAGCAGGCCTAGGAGTGGGCTCCGCGGGAGCATCTGCTCTGCAGTCCTGGCAGACAGAAACTGGGAGCTTTGTTTCCCTTTTGAATAACCCAAAACATTAGCCTCTAAAAAGCAGATTGGACCATGCCCCGCACCAAAGTGGGCTGAAGTCCTCCATACAACCCCGCATCTCCAGGGAGTGACCTTATTTGGTGATGGGGTCACTCCCTGCAGATGGAACTGGCAAAGCTGAAATGAGGTCACATGGGGGGGGCTTTATCCGCCACAACCCGGCCCCTAAGAACAGGCGAGTCTGCAGGCTTGGAGCTCAGGGAGGGAGGAAAAGACAGGAAGGGGGACTGGACAGAGGGAGGCAGGGATGGAGGGGCTGGGCAGAAAAGGAGAGAGAGAGACTGAGGGAGGCAGACGTGGGAGCACAGGAGGAGAAAGACAGATGAGGGAGGCAGAGGTGGAGGCAGAGGCATTGTTCAGATTCCAAATCTGGACAGGCTTGGGACAGATCCCCTCAGAGAGACTTGGCTGTGCCACACTTGGGCCTTGTCTAGGTTCTAGAGACTGGTTCTTGCTCCCAAGGCCACCTATGGTGCTGCAAATAGAGTGGGACTGAGCAAACGATAGGAAGAGCCTCTTCCCTTCCACCCTGAGAGGCACAGGACTGTGTCATTCCCTGTGGAATCCACCCACCATGTCGGCTGAGGTGGCCTCTCTCCTAAATGCCTGGCCAGCAACATTGGGACCATCAGCCCTCTTTCCTTGTCTTCTGTGTGCGCGCTCACCAAGTCTCTTCTACTTTCACCTGGTATCTGACCTTCCAGAGCCTCCCTGCCCCACCTCTGGCCTCTATGAAAACTTCTTTATGTCAGTACCGCTATTACCATCTAAAACCTTAGGCTGGACCCTGCTCACCTGCCCCTGCAACCCGCTGTGGCTCTCATCTGCTCTCTGTAGGAGAACCATTTCCTAGGCCAGTGGTTCTCCAGCTTCTAATGCTTTGACCCTTAATATAGTTAATTCCTCATGTTGTGGTAACCCTGCCCCCAACAGTTACCTCGTTGCTACTTCATAACTGTTATTTTGCTAATGTTATGAACTGTAATGGAGACATCTGATTGGCGGACCCCGCCCCCCACCCAAGCCTGATTGAGAGCCGATGTTCTAGGGTCAAGCCATTGCCAGGCGCCACACCTTCCTTCCACCCGGATCCACACACCTAGTGGTCTGCCCTGCGCCCTTGTGCTGCCTGCTGGCCGTTTTCATTCATGGGCTGTATTCCAGTGCCTCTTTTAGAAGCCCGGCCTGTGCTCACCTCAGTTCTCCATCCTGAGAGAGCGCTCTCTTATCTGTTGAGTTCTTGTCTCTTAAGTAGGATATGCGCAGAGAGCAGTGAGATGGCAAGGGCTTACTAAGGAGGAAAAAATTGTTCTCAGCAACAAGGAAGGACCTTGAAACTGGCGGCAAGAAAGAAGCTTCGTCCAGGGATTTCTAAGTGGGTTTTAAAGGAGGAAGTGGGTTTTGACTGGTTCTTGTGTATGCTAATTAGGACGGTAAGTAAAGACCAATCAGGAAAGAGCCCACCAAACCCGGAAGTGTTCTCCGCTAAGTCTGTGTCTCCACCACGACCCCCTCGACCCCCTCGATGTTACAGAGGATATGGGCAGGAGCGGGGTTGTAGGTGGAGAGCTTATCCCTTTGGTCTTTTCCCCAGACTGTCTGTCTGTCTAGCCCCCTGCGGTCCCAGAGGCAAGATCCTGAATTCCTTGGTAGGTCACAGGAACTCCCTCCAGGTCCGCATTCCACCCCTTCTGCTGAGATATTTTCTCAGTCTCACAAAGTGAGCACTTACGGTGTCCTGGCTGTCCTGATTGGAACAGTCTAGAAGGAAAGCTGCATCCCAGGCGCCTTCCTGAAGGCAGAGACTCTAAGTTTGTTAAGGCAGCGTGCTCTAAGTTTGGGAGGATTTTTCTTCCCGACCATGGAGCTGCTGCTTAGTCTTCAGAACCCGGAAATGGCTCCAGCTGGTGCTGGGTGGCTGGGAGGGCCACAGAACATGGGAGGGGACCCCTGCCCTCCTTGCCTTTCTTCTAACTGCCCTTGATCTGTCAGTACAAAACACGGAGGACCTAGCCCATAGGCTCAAGCGGGGCCAGGCTGAAGGACAGAAGCACGTCACTGTCTCGGAATCATGTTCCTGGAGAAAGCTCTTTTCTGCTCTTCTCAGAGGTCATGTAAGCTAGAATCATGTTAGGGCCTCCTCTGTCCTGCAGTGTTTGGCGCTGCAGGAACCACGCTGTGAGTCATGAGGAAAGCACTTGGCTGCTCTAGAACCCCAGCCACAGGTGGGATTCCCATTGTTCCCTCAGCCCCCTCCTAACGACAACGCACAGCTGCCCGTGCCCGGTGGGTGGGTCACTGGACACGTGACTTGGCCTGCTATGCTGTGTGTGGTCTACAGAGGGCGCAATGGGGGCGCTGTCGCCTGTGTGCTTCCTCTATTCTGCGCCTGGGCACTCACTACCAGGGACTCCTTTTGGGCTTTGCCTTCTTTAAGCCATACCCCAGCCCTGGGCTTTTTCCAACCTGAGCCTTGCTTCTCCCAGCTACGGTGTTGTGTGGGAATTCATAGGAAGGTTCTAGAGCAAACAAACGTGATTTCACAGGAGTTTCTGAAGGTGGCCTTCCACAGGTACTCTCCAGTGGTGGGATTCCAGTGTGGGGGTGGGGCTTGTGAGAACCCAGTAAGGCCGGGTGGTCATGTAAGACCCAAGAGTGGAGGCTTTTGTTGGAACAACTTTCTGAGCCTGGGCGCTCAAGTCCTTCTGGCTTCAGGAAGTCAAATATGTTAATTTGGGTAAGTGTTATCCAAATGACCACCCAGTTTCTTCACAGGAGTACATATGTGTGCACAAGTGTGTAGAGGACAGAGCGGAAGTCACGTGTGTCTTCTTCAATTGCTCCACCTTCAGTTTTGAGACAGCATCCTGCCGGAAGCTGACTGGCTGGTCAGCTCTTCCGCCTGCCTGACTCACCTTCCCAGCTCTCAGGTAACACCTTCACGCACACCCAGCTTTCCACATGGCTGTTAGGGATCAAACTTGAGTCTTCCTGCGTGAGCGGCAAGCATTTTGCCAATGGAGCCATCTCTGCAGCCCCAGCATCCACTTTAAGATGAACCTCTTGTATTCTTGGATAACAGAATTAGATACTCTTCTGGGACAACCTAGAGGGAGCTAGGGCCTGAGAGAAAGGACAGTGCCAGTGAGCTTGGAGGTCAAGCCACTTAAGTTCCAGACCAGCGTGTAAGGACTGAAAGATGCTCTGCCAGGTGCCAAGAACATAACAAGGGCCCGGAAGTCTGTGGGCCTCAGTAAACCCTGGCCGAGGTGAGGCAATAATGGCTTGTGGACCACAGTCATGAGGCTGGTACGGAATGACATAGATGAGCACACACAATGACCTTTGCCTCCTCACACAATAGAGGCCAAACTCTCACATCCAAAAGCCCCGAGGTCCTTTTTAGGCCATTTTAAAAAGATGGCAGTGTGAGCCTTTAGTGTTCTTATTTACATGCTAGCACATAAAAAAAAAGAAAACCCTATGTATTAAGCACACAGAGGTCTTTTCAGTCAGATCTTGGAGAACGAATTTCAAATAATTATACAAACAGTTCCCACTTCACCTGGCAACTGGGAGAGGCGTTCCCCTCCTCACCCGATGAACTTTCCATGACCCCTCCTGTTTTCAGGTTGCATGGAGAGCTCCTGATGTGACAGGCATGCCTGAGCATCTTGTGCATCCTCAAGGCTCCAGAGGACCGAATCCTTAGGTAGGCCGGAGAGGCCCCTCATCTCCTGTGGTCCTCGGGGTTTGCTGAAGTGAACACAGCTGCCTTTGCACTGTGGACAGGCGAATTTGAGCTGGCTTGGGCAAACCAGTGGCTACCTATCATTGGAAGAGGCATCTCGAAGCCCAGAGGATAGATGCCTGGACAGGAACAGTTTGGTTTCCTGTGTAGACTACGCTTTTCCTACTATGATGCCGTGCTTACGTTTAACTTACAAATTGGGCACAATGGCAGATTAATAGTGGCTAATAATAAAACTGGATGACTATAACATACTATAGAAAGGCCTCTTTCTGTCTCTGTCTCTCTCCATCTCTCCCTCTCAGAGAGCTGCACCCTTTCATGGAAAGCACCCTGCTGCTACTCTTTGCCACATCCACGTTAACGGCAGCCATGCCTGTGTTAATAAGCTAAGAATCACTTTGGCAGAAATCGAGTGAACCGGGAGATTGAGGTGGCCACTGAAGGACCACTGGGTAGCCAGGATACACAGCATGGACCTACAGGTCTGAGGAATGGCCCATGTAGTGGCTGGGATGCAGGGAATCCTGAGGTCTACTAGGCCACTGGACAGAAGATTAGGAATTTCTATTTCTATAATTTTTCTGCTTAACATTGACAGAAATTAGGAAGGAGACCTCTCAGGAAGCGAGGTAACAGTAGGCTAAGGCCCCAGAAAGTAGAAAAACCTGGGAGAAAAGGCTAACAGATGTTTGCTGGGGCAGGTCTATCTTCACCCGACATTCTCATTTCATTCCTAGTGCCTTCCACCAGCGGCCTATCGGCATCACTTCATTGGCTATCTGAGGTGCCACCTGCTAATGTCCCCAGTGGTTGAACCAAGTAAGTCAACTCCTGTGGAGCAGGGACACACAGAAGCACAAGAGGCCTTCAGGCATCTTAGTGTAGACACCTCAACCCTCCCTGTGAGCTTGCAATAGGGACCACCTCCAGTGGGCCAGGCTTCTGCAAGTAGCCTGAGCTAACAAATGGCCAAAGAGAGGCACAGACACAGGCTGAGAGACAAAACCGAGAGAAGGGCAGACTTTGCTCAGATCTCTCCTTGGCTCTGCGGTCTGCACGTCGAGCTGAAATCCAGCAGATCACACAGCCCACGTTCACAGCTATGTTCCCAGTGCTGCGAGGCCCTTTCAGCTAAACGAACTAGTGACACGTGAAATCTAATTAAAGGGCAATTTATACATTTGCAGCTTTTCACATTCTGTGCGAACAATGATCGTCCACAAGCCACACAGTTAACTACAGTCTGCATTAAAGTCCCCCCACTTGGGGGACATGTGACTAATTATTGTAATCACTTCCGTTAATATGCATGCCTAGCCTTTTGTGTCATGCAAATGTGACACCAAGCCAGCATGAGGAAGTTACCGGAAATCACTGACAGACAAAGACAAGCCATTGTGATCACAATTCATTTTGAGTATAAAGACCCTCAACTTTTGAGACTGCTGTGCCCCAAAAGTCTGCTGGGCCACTTTCCCTGGAAAGGCTCAGAGTGGTCGCTCTGAGGCTTGTTCCAGAAACCAGGGTGGAGTGGCTGCAGGGCTGCAAGGCTGTGGGCAGCCCCCCTCACCAGGAATTCTGCAAGAACCGTGTGTGTATGTGGTCTCTGTAAGACTCCTCTCCTTTCCTCTAAGGAGCTATTTTAGCCCATCTTTTCCTCTTGTGTGAATTTTTTTTTTTCACAGTAAAAACTATCTTTCATTACTCTGAGCTGGTGCTAAGTGAGGCATTATCTATCCGAGCTGTCTTCCATCCCGCAGGAAAACACCATTATTATCCCCATTTTGCAGATAATAAAAATGGAGCATGGTAAAATAAAACGTGGAAAGGAAAAGCTGGGGAATTTAATGCAATATTTGTCTCTAGTTCAAATACACAGTTGTTTCCCTGTCTTCTAATTTTTTTTTCCCTTGTAAGTTTTCTTAAGCCCCAAATGGAGACTGTCAGCAGCAAGAGCAGCTCCCAGCTCACTGTCTGCGGTGGATTTATTTTGCTTAGGTTTAAAGGTTGAAGCCCCTGGCTCAACACCCAGAGGTTGTAGAACTCAAGAATAGCGAGCCCACCCCACACTCTGTGTTCAAAACCTATTCCCAATGGCTTTCAGTGTGGGCGGCATTCAGGATGGAGTGCCAGGCCTTCTGGAGTCATTCCTCCATTTTTGGAGGCAGAAACGTGGTGGCTTCTGTTGACACTGATGCCACATCAAGTGGTCGCTCTGCCAGGCCTCCTTATACTGGCTGGCTGCATGAGCCAGCCTAAGGCATGTCTTGAAAAGCAAATCATTCAGGAAAAAGCTAGGTGCCTGTTCCACGGCACAGTGTGCTTCACTCAAAACTTCTCAGTGGTTTACAAGTTGGACATGACTCGTGAAATAATTGCTTAATAAAATATTTAGTAAAAAAAAATAAAATAAGAGAAAGAAAGTATTTAGTGTGAGTCAAAATCACAACTGCCTGAAATTGCAGGCTACTCCCTGATGCAATAATCTGTATGCTTGGTGCTGGGTGGAAACTGAGGACTCCCTCTTGAGGGTTTTCAAACAAAACCCTAGAACCTCTGGAGAGTTTCCCAGCTACATTTGCCTCACCCCTAAGCTTTAGCAGCTGCATAAAGCAATAGTCCCGCATAGCACCCTAAGTATAGCATGCTAGACTTCTGTTCTAGCACAGAGCAGTTGTGTCTGCCTGTGGTTTGTATCTGTGCCTTCTCAGCTGTGGCCCTTCCTGCTGGCAAAGCTCTTCATTACTTTCCATGTTTTGCTGTGAATAATTGCTGCCTCTGTGGAGTGTCTGGGGTCAGAACATATACCAGGCTGTTGCAGTCCATCCCAGGGCAGGACAGAGATGGCAGAGGAGCTTTTGTGAATCAATGTGAGACACAGGAAACTTAGGGGGTCTCATATGGGGTGCCACCTGTTAGCAGAGGAATTGGGATTCCCTGTCCAAGTTCTTAGTCTCATTAATGAAAGAACTTAAGAATGGACTCAGGAGAACTAAGGGCAATTTCATTTGAGTTTAAAAGAAAAACCATAGAGCAGACAAGCTTTGAGAATGGAGAGAAAGAAGAAAGAAAATCACACTGTAAGCCCCCACATGTTGAAAGGAGATGGAGACAGGGACAAAACTTCTTAGAAAAAAGAGAAAGGTCACAGTGTTTAGAAATGCACACCCAGGCTTTGGCAAACATCTAAAACAAGGAAAAGAGACTTAAAAGGACAACAAGCAAAAAGTTATACTATTCAGAAAAGTGATCAGGTTTAACTCAACCCATGGCTGTGACTCTATAAACTGCACAGAGCACAAAGATCCTCAAAGGAAAAGTACATGATCTCAGTAAGGGGATAATTATTCCTCCCATCTCCTTAGCATGATTTAAGGCGAATCCACCTTTAGGAGGCATGGTCCCTTGCCAACTGGAGTGATCCTTGCTGAGATGGCAGTGGCACCGTCCATCCCGAAGTAGAGACTACTCTTTTGGCCAGGAGGAAACAGCTTTCTTTCCGCCTTTGATGCTGCTGTCATAAACGGGCAGGCTTGCCTTCTTGGCTCCTTTGTCTGTGAGCCTGGGGCACGGCTTCTGCTTGTAAGGGGCATAGACTAGGTGAACTTAAAAGCACCCGAGGTCTATGGAAGAAAGAACAACAACAACAAGAGTTCAGCTCAGAACAAGGAAGCTCAGATTAAGACTCAGCCTGGGCTCTGGGGCTCAGGCAGCAGACCTGGCTTCTTGGAGGGCCTGTCACCTTAGTCAGGTCAGCTTCCCGCAAAAGGGGTCAGGACCCGCTCTGCAACCCTAAGAAAGGAAATGCTCGCTTATCCCCTGGCACCTCCTTGTCCTGAAAATGACAGTGTAAATGCACTGAGGATGACTGGCTAGCAAATGGGGTATCCTGACGGGAGGTCCCAGCCTGCTGCTGGGCCCCTGCTGGACATGGGAATGAGGCTTGAGACCCAGACAGTCTGAGGGTCAGGAGCCTAGCTTTCCTGTCCCCTGTGTTGCTCATGAGTAAAGCCAAGTCTTATTTCTTCTCCTTTCCCATATCTCTGAATCTTGCACACACACCATGCACAGAACACACATTCATGTCCCTTACTGATTAGAAGGCTTTTTTTTTTTTTATAAAATAATAAATTTCTTTTTGACATTTTTATTCTTTAAAAAAAAAAGCTTTATATGTAAAGAGTTGAACTTTTCTAAAAAAAAAAAAAAAGGTTGGGACACAAACTGAATTATAAAACTAATATCTTTATTTTTGGAGTTTTTTGTTTTCGTTTTCCTAGCAAATGGCACTGGTGCAGGTGGGGACACCTTGTAGCGTGGGTGCAAACCCTTCCGAAGACTTTGGTTTTGTTGTTGTTTGTTTTGGGTTTGTTTTGTTTTTTGTGGGGGTAATTGCAGAGCACTCAAGTCTTAAATCAGCATACGAAAACCTGACACCACGGGAACTTGTTTCCCAAATACGTCTGAAACCCGGTCATAATCTGCTTCCCCGAGACAATACAGAAATGGGTCCAGCCCCGGCATCGCTGTATTTCCAGATACAGGTTATCTGTGCATATAGTCCATATAAAATTTTCAAATTTCGAAACATCTTATTATTATTATTGTGATGGCTATTACCGTTTCTTACAGACACCCTATCAGAAAGCTTAAAAAATGTATGCTTTGGTTCATGGAGGAAAAAAAAAAAAAAAAGGTCAAAACTTTTAAAATGTCACTTCTTCTGCAGTTTTTGCATAGAAAATACAGCGGAGCAGTGGGAGGCCTCCCTGCCCATAGAAACGGCGGCAGGAAAGAATGTCTCCCCGCGGCTGAGTTTCCACTTTCGCCGCAGCTGCGGGCCGCGCAGAAAAGCACGGTGGGAGCCCATTGTCGCCCAGCTGGGTAACAGTTTTCTTATTTTACAGTCAGCATCCAAGGGGGGTTGGGCGTCTCCTAAAGCGCCTGAAAAATAATCTATCTGCTGCAAATAGATCGCCTTCTCCCTCCTCCCTGAGGCGCGGGGATCTATAAATTGCGTCCTTCATTTGGACCTAGCCGCGTAATTAAACATGGCAAGCAAAAGCCACCCCGAAAACGAGGCGCAGCTTCCCAGTGCTTTCCTAAACGACCTGGGATTTCGGAACCGGCCGTGTGCAGGGGCCGCGCGAGCCCGGTGGCAACAATTGCGCACTCGGCTGCCGTCAGCCAACTGTTCCGTGTTGGAAGGTTACCTGCCGGAAGGCTGAAGAACGAGAAACTAAACATTTAAAGTCCAGGGTTTGCAGCAGACAGAGTCCCCGGCAGCGGTTCTCTCGGGCATCCGAATCCAGCCATTGTTTCCTGTGCCCAGCGCCCACAGCTCACGAGAGTGCACTCCCGGGCCTCTGTCTTGTTTTCTTTTGTTGTTTTGTTTTGAACTGTGGATTGTCCACCAGGTTTTTGTTACCATGGAGACTCACTGTTTGAAGGTGAAGAGTCAGAGGCCTTTGCCACTGGGCGGTAGGAATTCAGTCTTTGGCAGGTGAGGCAGTGAGGTCTCCACCTGACTCCGATTTCCAGGCTGTCAGACACCGGGGTGGCCACCCCGTCACCCCGGCAGTAGCGGTTTCTAAGCTAGTTTGGTGTAGCGACTGGAGGAAGTTGTGCTGAAGGTGGTGAGATCTTGCTGGGAATCTGTAAGCAGACTCCTGCCATGGGAAGCTGGCAGGTGTGAGCCGCTGCCGGGAGTGCCACCTGAGAGGATTCGGATCACCTGGAGTAAGCCCAGCCCGGCTATGGCTCAGTGGCAGGGCGGGCCGGGCTTGCAGGAGCCCCTGGATTCCATCCTGGGCACTGAGAGGCCAACTGTCGCCCACTGGACACTGGTGTCCAGGACTTACTGTCCTCACGGACATCTGGAGGACGAGGTGCTCATCTTCAGAGTATGGACAGCTGCTCTTGAAGAGATGCCCAGTGAATCTGCTGCAGTGAAGGCTTGGGACCCTTGGTTGACTGTCTGCCTTAGTCAGGGTTTCTATTGCTGTGATGAGACACCATGACCGAAAAGGAGGCTGGGGAGGAAGGGGTTTATTTGGTTTACATTTCCAAATCACTGTTCATCACTGAAGGAAGTCAGGACAGGAACTCAAAACAAGGCAGGAGCCTGGAGGCAGGAGCTGAAGCAGAGGCCATGGAGGGTGCTGCTTCCTGGCTTGCTCCCCATGCCTTGCTCAGTCTGCTTTCTTACGGGACCCAGCACCACCAGCCCAGGGATGACCCCACTCCTAGCGGGCTGGACCCTCCCCCATCGGTCACTAATTAAGAAAATGCTTCACAGCTGGATATTATGAAAGCATTTTCTCCTTTCAGATAACTCTAGCTTGTGTCAAGTTGACATAAAACCAGCCAGGACACTGTCCCTTGCTTGTGCTCTCTCAATACTCAGGCTGTTTCTGTGATTGCTTGACAATGGTGACCCAAAGAAAGACAATAAACTTTTTTTTTCTTTTTTTGGAGACAGCATCTCAGGTATGCTAGGCCTGTCTCAGGTATGCTAGGCTGGTCTCAAATGTAGCCAAGTTTGACCTCCAGAAACTCCTGATCCTCCTGTGTCCACTTCCTGAGTGATAGATCACATGTTTTCTCCAATATTCTGGGATTGTATGTATGCTTCCCTGTGCTGGTTGGGGCTCTGTGGATGGAACTCAGGGCCTTTGCAAATTTTGTGTAAGCTGTAAGCATGCTGCCACCTGAACTGTGTGCCCATCCTGGACACATGAGGGAGAGTGTGAATGAGCAGAGAGGTTCGGTTTTTCTGGAATGTGTGACAGGCGTTGGAAGGACAAAATGACTGGACTTGTTCCAAGGAAAACATGGGAGACAGGAGCAGCCTCCACCAGACATCAGTGTTTTGGGGGGTGGAGCTGTGAGCTGTGTTTCTGCCCTCCCTTCCGGGAATGCTGGGAGTCAAGCCAATGTGCTTCCCCACAGTGACTTTTGATCCTAATGTGCTGCTCTCCGGGTGCAGTCCTGAATAGTGGGTGCAGACAGTGGGATGCCTGATGCTAAGTGCCCTATGAGACCCAGGGCCCAGCATGGCTCAAGGAAGAGCAGGCCCACAGCCCAGGGTAAGGGAAGAGAGCTGGTCGTGGATGGCTGAACTTTCAGATGGTGTGGGTCCTGAGCTCTGTGGAGATTCTCTCATCCAGGCTCCTGTGACAGCAAGCCTGCTGCTGACCCTACTCAGAAATGCTTCGTGAAGGCCTGATGCACAGGAGACTTGAGCTGTTCACTTCACTCAGGACTCTTGGAAGATGAAGAGAAGAAACCCTGGGGACCCTTTCCCCAGCCCCTCTGCCATATCCTCCCACTGCTCTTCACCCCACCGCCCCTCCACTCACTGGCCATTACTAAGGACATGCAGAATCCATGAAAGATGGCCCTCAGCTCTGAAGAAACTGATGACAGGCAATGAATGATCCCAAAGAAACTTGGTGTTCCTTTGCTGCTGAGTTTACATGTTTCCCTAGAAGCAACATCTGCATGGCATTCTTCTGCATGTTGACATCTGGGTGGCAGCCTCTTCTGATGACACTTACCCTCAAGTTATCAAACCAAGAGACTCTTTTGGTCACCCAGGAAATTGAAACATCAGGAGCTTGAGGGATGAACACAGGAGGCTGGACTTGGCCTCTCTGCTCTCAACAGTAAAACAGGAAGAGGGTGAAGGTTCGAGTGTTTGCTGTCCCTGATTCATGACTACCAGGACTTCTAGTGGCAGTTACAAGGTGGTACTCATTGGTCCCAGTTTCCTGGGACTTCCTGGGTTTGTCTCTAGGTTTCTAGGATATGTGCAGCCCAGGGGAGACAGAGGTCTTCGAATCCCACCCTCAGCCAAGTCTGACATGACATGACAGGTCACCTGGAATTTAAAACATATTTAGCAGAGGGACATTGTCTTAAGAAGTTTGTCTCAAGGATTAGGAACAAGAATCCTGGTAGCAGAGCCTGGCATAGTGCGAGGCTGGGGCAAAGCCAGCAGAGACTTAGACACGGACCTTTGGCTGAAAGGATGCTCTGGGATACAGTGAGCTGGACAGACTCCAGGGACCCTTCATACAATGTCTCCAGCTGGACAGATGCAGGGGTTTCACCCCATCTGTATTAGTAATGAAACAGCACTCACACTGCTGTTTAGAGAGTAAGGATAACCTGAACCTGGATGTCAATCTTCTGCCTGTCGCCAGCTTCCAAAGAGGAGAACAGTAAGCCAAAGAAGCATTATGGTGTCAGTGAACTCTGCAAAACTGAATTCATTCCAAATTAAAAGCAATGAAATTGAAACTTTGTAGTAAGAGACTATGTAACGTAGCGTGTGTTGGCGGGAGCAGAATGATCTTCGATCTTCGCTTGGCCGAGCCATTAAAAAGGGGTGCACACGAACTGCAGGGTGCTGCTTTAGTGAAGGGAAGACTGAAGGTGAGGGGTACTGGGTTCTGCTGACAATTGGTTTCATTTTCTGATTAAATGTCCGTGTTACTAGCGTGCACAGAGCACAGCCGCTAGTTACAGGAAAAAGCAAGGAGATGCAAACAGAACAGAGGGAAAAAATGGAAATAAATGCCAACCAGCTCAAACTATCCAAAATGAGAAGAAAGAAAAAAGATACAGTGTAACAAATAATAATCAGAGGGTAAGACACATCAGTTGTTACACTAAATGTGAACAAGATACATTTCCCAAGTGAGCTCAAGAGGTTGTCAGATTGAATTTAAAAAAATACACACTCATGCTCACGTTTTAAATATTCTTCTGCTTGTGCTGAGGAAAGCAACCAGTGATCAATAGGTAAACAGATATGAGCAAATTAAAACTAAACATATAATGCTCATATCAGAGACCTTAGCGGCCATGGCTCCGAACAGCATGTAAGCAGGCAGCACAGTCATGAAACTCAGTTTGCCAAATGGGCCAGTAACCAAGGGCAGATGGACTTAGTGACAAAGGAACAAAAATAGCAGAGTAACAAGAAACTAAAAGACCCCAGCACAAGAAGCTCCTTATGATTTGTAACTACGGATGGGAGACTTCACAGAGAAACTACAACTCCAATGTCCCTCCCCTTCATGTGCCTGGAAATCAAGGAGACCATCTCAGGCTTCTCAGTTACCGTGGGAAGTACACACTAGTAAAAGATGCTCCAGGCAGCTCTCTCTGCAAGAAGCTGGCTGACTCAAGGTTAATTGCAGAGAGGTACCGTTTTGAAATTCTGATGACTGGCAGGAGGGTCCCAAAACCTTAGAGCAATTTCTCCTGCTCAGGAGAGAAAGGGCCGTCACTGGCTGCACTCTTAAGTCAGTTCAGGGAGCTTTGTCCCAGCAGACATTACCTGACTTCATGCATAGTCATGTTAGCGAGTTTCATGTAAATCAGATCCCATTTTCCAGTTGACTAGATGGCCATTTCTATTTGGTTTTCTTTTTGATTGATTCTCCATTGACAGTGGTACTTACTTCAGCTCTAAGTCTCTTTCGAGCCTTTCCACTGAAGCATTAACTACCACTAAACAAGTGATTAGCTCCACTTGGAGACAGCAGCTTAAAACAACTTCAGCGAGTCCCGTGACACACCCTTTGTTAAGGGATGGCTGCTTCACTGTCAGCAGCAACCCATAATTTACCTGCTTTGGGCAGTGTGATGTTGTGTCTTTTGGAAAATACTACCTCCTTCACCCCTGGTCCCATGTTCCCAGTGCTCATTCCAGACCCCACCCAGGAGACCGGAGCAGTGACACCAGATTCATGGGTGGCATCAAGGACCCAGCAGCAAGGCCTGGGACACACCTCTAGGACCAGGTCAATGCCCAAACCTGACCTTGGCTTCCAGGAAGAGCGTGCTACCTACCACATCATATGGTTGTGGCCACAAACCCTGGGAGATGAATGTGCTGTGCACACATCACACATTTTATAGTTGAACACTGAGTCTTGGGAGCATCAGCTGAGCGTACATTTGGCCTTGCATCAGGTCCCCAGGTTCAGCAATTTCCAAAGTTTGATGACTGTGTGCAGATGGCACCTCATGAATTCAGGTTCACAAAGCTGATAGCATGATGGCCATCCACCGTGGCACGCCACTCAATGCCTACCTTGGGAAAGTACCCTCACCCCAAGGAGAACTCTCAGGCCAGCAGACCCTAATGGCGAAGGGAGGGTTTTCTCTTCTGGGGAGTAGTGATGGGTTCTTAACTGGTAATAAGCAGTCGTGTGTGGTATTCTCTGCCCCTTCCTCATTTGGCCTAACACGTCCTCAGGAGATTGTGTCATTGGTCCCAACCTGGGGGCAAGTTAGATTTTCCTGGAAATGTTCATTTTTATGAGACAAAAAAAAAAAAAAAAAAGAGTCTCATCAGAGATTCTGATCTAACTGGCCTGACAAGGGAGCTTGGGATCAGAGTTTTTAAAGTGTCCAGCTGAGTGTGATGCTCAGCAATGTCTGCAAGCCTCTGGATTCAGGAGAGCCCCTAGTGGTCTCCCAGTGGCTGAATACTCCCTTTCTTCTCTCCAAACTTACTTTTATAGTCCTATATCCCAGCAATTATATTTGTTACTTTCCTGTTACCGTGAAATATGCCTGACAAAAGCAACTTAAGGAAGGAAGGAAGGATTTGTTTGTTTGTTTATTTGTTTAGTTTGATTTGGGTTTTTTGTGTGTTTTTGTTTGTTTGTTTTGAGACACGGTTTCTCTGCATAGCCTGGAACTCAGGCTGTAGAACAGGCTGGCCTTGAATTTACAGAGATCCACCTGCCTCTGCCTGGGATTAAAGGCGTGTGCCACCGTTCGTGGCTGGGAGGAAGGATTCGCTTTGGTTAGAGGTGACAGCTCATTGTGCTGGGACAGTTGTGGTGGCAGGAGCCACTGGTCGCAGTGTAAACAAGCAGAGGGAGGTGATCTGGCTTCCTCCTGCAGTCCAAGATACCAGTGTACAGGATGGAATCACTCACCTTCACAATGGTTTTTTTTTTCCTTCTTAGAGAATTGTCTCCTAGGTAATTCCAAAGCCAGGCAAACTGATAGTGAAGACTGACCCTCACAGCAATGTCCTGCTTAGTCACACTTGTGGTGCTGTCTGTGTATTGGGCGGCTTGTAACACACAGGGATCTTCTTGGGGAGGGCATAGCATTGCAGGGACACACCTGCACAACCCACAGCAGAGGCCACACAAAGGCCTCCGCAGAGGCACACGCCAGGTGCAGAAGCCAGGAAGTGACTGTTACTGTAGAACAGGTCATGCTGGACTACACTAGAACATGCTGGCTATTAGCAAACGTAGGGCCGAAGCTTCCTGGAGCAGGTATGGCCTGAGGTTGGAGAGAGGTATGGGCTTGTGGTGACCGAGAGCCACGTGGGATTGACCACGTGAGGGTGGAGCTGCACTACACAGGTGCTCGGGAAGATGTACACCTCATCTTCTTAGTCTGACTTTATGCCCCTGCCCAATCCAGCTGGGAACATACGGAACCTCCGAGAAGACAACCAAGCCCTCTCCCCTGCTGCCAGGTTAGACTTCTCTGAGCCTCCTTTCCCAAGGAGAAAGAGAAACATCTGGACATTGCCCCAAGTTGTTCTAAGCGCTCTGAGTTTTGTTGCCTCGGCACCACTGAGTGTTATAGCCAGGCAGTGCTGAGCATGGGGAAGGGGACAGCGGGCACTTAAAGATATTTCCAGCTCTTCCATTACCTTGACGGTGACCTTGCGAACGCCCTCCCCCAGACTGATTTCATCCTCATCTTTGAAGTGCAGGTGCCTGTCACACGTATTTGTTTGATTCAGGTCTGGTTTTGTAAATCTCATCTCAAATGAAAAGTGCCACACAGCTGTGGAGCATTGTCTTATGAATAACCTCACTTTGGCACATGCTCACCCACGTCTCATACTTCAAATTGATATTCTGAGGGGAAGATGTACAGTCACAGCGTGTCTGATCTCTGTCTTCCCCTGGGAGGCTGACGAAGTGGCCACACCCTCCGAAGGCAGCCTCCACTCTCCTCCTAGGTCAGAGTCTGAGCCTGACTGTGACACCATATAGAAGCACCTCCTGGATTCATCCTTCTGGGGCTACTCAGTGCCAGTTGCCATGCTCAGCTCGGCACTGAGGGCTCAAAACACAGGCTTTACTCCACAGCTCCCAGGTTGGAAGTCTAATGCCAAAGCTCAGCCCAGCGAGCTCCTGCTGAGGACCCTCTTTCTGGCTGATCCGTGTGTCTTATTGTGTCTTCATGTGGCACAGAGAGTGCTAGAGGGACAGAGAGACAAACAGCAAACTTTGAGTTGTCTCTTCTTACGATGGCATGGACTCCCACTCACAGGACCTCATCTCAGCCTAATCGTCTCACCGAGACCTTGCCATCAAATGCTGTTCCTTGGAACCTGGGACTTTTGTTTTTAAAATTTACAGAGATGACAGGCATATATATGTTTCCTAAGCATAGGATGGTTTTGTACCAACCTGCTTAGAAAAAGTACCTCTACCTCCCATTGGTGGTGTGCTGGGGTCTGAGGCAATCTGGAAACATCATGTGATCGCCCTTTTGTCACCTCTGTGGCTCTTAGGATGGACACATGGTGGGGATACAGCCCAGGACCGAGCAGTGAAAGGGTGTAGCAAGAGCTAGGCCTGTCTATGTTCTGGTGGCCTGGCTCATCAAGTAGAATTCTCAATTCACCGGGTGCCAGGAGGGTTCCTGGCTGGGTGAACAAGAGGCCCTGGGCCTTCTGTCTGGTCCTGTTCTGGGTTAGAGAGGGGGCATCGCACTCTATCTTGGCTGCTGAGATCCTAAGCGTAAGCAAGTCTCTGGAGGCAGCACAGCACACACTCTCACACCAACATCTCTGTCTCATTCATGTTCCCTACACAGCTTCCTTGCTGTCCTGAGAGGAAACAAAAGCATCTTGGGCCAAGATGCCAGACTTGTTCATTGTGTCCTAGAGCTCAGACAGCACACCTTGTGTCCTCATGCAAACAGCAGCCTCAGGATGCAACTTTTTTCCTGCCAACCACAGAGCACCTGCCGCCAGTACCCAAGGCTCCTTTGGGGCACAGGTACTGTTGACGAATCGCCCTGACAACTAGACTTCTCAAACCCTGTGCTCCCTGCTGTCCAGCAGTTGAAGCACTAAGCCCTGTAGGCACACTCTGGAAACCACCTACGGGTGCCAGGCTCCCATCTGCGCTGTTGCACTGCCTCTGCAGCTGCCTACTGCACTGGGAGAAGCCTGTGGCTGCTCCAGCCCTGTCCTGCCACCCTGAAAGTCTGACAGACTTTAGTGCTCAAAGATAGATCTCTCGGACAAAGTCAAATGCAGCAGAGTTGCAAGGAAAATCTGATATCTCGGGAATGTTTCCCAATAGAAGCATTTTCCACAGTAAAACTCAGTCAATGAAGCTGCCCAGCCTTGACCAGCATGCTCCATAACCCTTACAGAACATTTAATGATGCTTGGTGCTGACGCTGATGTTGGTGCTCTCTAGAGGATGAGGAACCCCACTTTGCACCTCAAAAGATGCAGAATAGCACCGGAAAGCCTTGACTCAAATGGCTCAGCAGCAGAGAAGAGGGTGGCTTTTTTTTTTTTTTTTAAGTAAGTGCAACATTCCTGGGGAAGGGGCTCAAGGGTTAATTTGGTGGTTGACCCACTGAAACTGTTGACTGCAAGGAGAACCCTGTGCTGATCACATTATTCTTCTCGCAGGAGCAGCAGCTGAAAGCCGATCTGGCCCACCAGGTAATCAGGGGAAGCCGCTGCCTCGAACGGCAGAGCAGCCCCGTGAGATTCTGTTACTTGTCTTCTTTCAAGCATTATAATGAGATTATAGTAACCCTAAACTTACTGAAAACAGAAATCTGGCTGGCTGTCAAGTTCATTGTGTGTGGCTTTGTCACAATCCAGATCCAGTTCCCCCGAACCTGCTGCGATGATATGGGAAGATGGTTGCAGAGGACTCCTGAGAAGCTCTGGACCAAGCTCTTCCAGAACACCTGCCTCTGGACACTGTGCCCTGTTCACTCGGGGAGGCTTCCGAGGCTCATTCCTTGTCACAGTGATTCAGAACCTTGTAACATGACGTTGCCATTGTTCTCCAGTCCCCTGTCAGCAGCAGGCTTTTCATGTGTCCAGAAAGCACACTATTCGTTTTGAGATGGTGGATCTCCTGGTCCCAGTTCACACACCCACTCTGGCCTGCACCCCGAGAGCCAGCCTGGGGACGTGGAAAACTCTCTTTCTTTTTGTGGATGTACTTTTACTATTTTTACTTACGGGTGTGTGTGTGTGTCTGCACATGGGCATGTGCTTATGCGTGCCAGCTTCTGCGGAGGCCGAGTGCCACCATGGTGGGTGCTGGGAACAGAGCCCCGGTTCTTTGCAAGAGCAACAGGTGCCCTTAACCACCGAGCCATCTCTTCAGAGCCTCCTTCACTCTTAAAGAAGTTGTTCATCTCACTGGAAAGGTGTCTTCCTTCTTGCTTTCATGAAGAGCCATTTGGGCCGTTTGTCTGCATGGTCACAGCATGCTTGGTGTCCTACGTCCCCAGCTGTCTCCTGAGCACTCTCCTGCGCTGTGTCTGTCATTTTCTTTAGTATCTATACCGAATATGCCCTCAGGGCTACATCAGAGACTGGAAAGTAAAAAAATAGGCTCCTCAAGTTCCCGTGGACAGCAGGGGCTCTGGGGCCTGCCTCAGGGCCACAGGGTGACTGTTCTCCTCAGGAAGACAATATTTTACAACAGCAAACAGGAACAGATGACAAATACCCAGTCTTGAAAATCCTTTGCTTTTTAGACACTAATGTCTCATAATCTTTGACCTCTGCTCTCAGAGACCACCCCCATGAGGACCCTGTAACATCCTCCAGTCTTTTTAGTTCAGGGGCTAGCTAGGGTTTCAGTCCCCCCAAGGATGGAGAGACTACATGAGCCTGAGGAGCGCTGGGAAGCCACCTGAGCCTGAATGGCAGCGAGTCTCCTCTTCAGAAAAGGGAATCTGTCACTCAGACTACCAGGAAGAGGTGAGGTGAGGTGGCTGGGACTGTGGTGACCTTTCGAGACCTTCCCCTCAGGCAAGGGCTTGCTTTGAAGCCTGCAGCCTGTGTACCATCTGCACAATGGGAACAAGCCCTAATGTCTCATCAAGTCCCCTGCTCTTTGTCGTCTCGCTGGATGTCCATCAGAGGGGACGTGTGCTGGAGCCTGACACCGCCTGGGCCACAGGATCAAGCAGGAAACATGGCCCCTGAATTCTGCTGCTGAACTGGAGGGGTTCCAGGCTCAGAGCAAGTGTCTCATCAACTAGCTAAAGGCCGGTGTCTGTTGCAGTGGCAGGGTGCTGCTGGCTTGGGAGGTGACAGCAGGGACGCTCAGCAGCTCACTGCCTAAGCTGGGTAGGAGAGGGGTGGGTTTGGGTGGGCAGGGCAGGGTGTGAAGTCTGCTTCGGTTTGCCCCAGCCCTTTTCTCCCTCAGGCAAGGCCATCCAATAGGTCTGGTTTCCCTGGCCCACTTTCCTCACCCCTGCATCTGAAGAGCTGAGTCGTTTTTTCCTGGCATCTGGGTGTCCATCCTCTGCACAGTGGGCAGAAGCCTAGAGGAGCCTCTCTCAGTGTCTGAAGGAGTGGGGTGGGAGAGAGGGATGGGTTCCTCTCTGCCGCTGGCTGTTTTCCTGACTGGGTTCTGAGGAGTTTCATGTACTCTGTGACACCCTTGGTGGGTGTGCAGTGCCCAGGTCCCAGGGGCAGCGAGGTGAGCAGCAGCGTCTCTCGGAGCCCCACAGAAGCCCGTGCCCCACAATTCCTTCTTAATAAAGGCCTCATCACCACTCAGAGCAGAACCTCGCAGTCTCTGTGGGTTCCTCACATCTCTGCCCCCCCCCCCCCCCGCAGGACCACAGTGACTCTCGGTCCCCTCCGAGGAGTAAAGGCATCATGTAAACGTGGCACCATGAAATCAGCCAGCCAGCTGTTGACAGTGGAAATCCAAGAATAGCAGGTTTCCCTTCCCTCTTAGAGTTGAGTCCCACCAAGAGAGGACGCACCCGCTCATGCTGCACAAAGCACAGGTGACTTTGTCATCCAAGAGGAGCCAGAGAAGAGCCCCATGGGTGCCTGGCCATACTCAGGCAGCTCCCCTCTCTCCACAGCTGAGGGTACCACATCCTGGCGGAATCTCAGCCGTCCCCATGGTGTGTGTGATATTTTGGCCTGCAGCAGAAATCAAGTGCCCACAAATATCTAGTGTGGAACACAGCTTCGACCCCCGATACCACCACCACTGTGTGTAAGCACCAGCTGTGGGGAGGGGCCTCAAGGAGTATGATGGGGGTCGGGGGGTGGTTGCTGAGGGAGGCTGCTCTGGAGCTCTGAGCCCACGAGAGGATGGGCCTGCACGGATGTGGGGTGTGGGCTCCATGGGGGGAGGCTGAGCAGTGTGAACACTGGAAGATGGGTTGTTCAGGAATCAGCTCTCCGGGAAATGAAGCGATTGTGCACCTGAAGGACGGGGTCGGGCAGGAGGTTGCTCGAAGAACCAAGACTACACTTTTGTAACATTTCGTAACAGGGCAACCTGCAGAGCTAGCATGGCCTGTGTAGCCAGTTGCCTTTCTGGCCTCCATGGCCAGCCCGCCTCTGCCAGCTTTCCTTCTTTTCTTTCCCCCATTGATTGTGAGGTGGCATGCATCCTCTGGAAGCAGCAGCCGGGGGTCTATGAGCTCCTTCTTCCTGTAGACAGCACTCACCCAGTGGGCTTTACTCTCCCTGGCAGGAAAGTTTCAGCTCTCATGACCCAACGGTGGCAAAGCACAACACCACTGGGGCATCCAAAGAGCAGAAGCCAGCACTTGTGCATAGCTATGTCTGGGTCATTACAGTCCTGTGACCTTTAGTTAGTGACAGAAATGCTGTGCCAGATGAGGCCGTTTTACTCTGCTTCAACACATCTGAGGGACCGCAGCTTCTGCTGCACTGATTCGAAGGAGCATCTCTACGGTCCATTCAGGGACAAGAGGATGATGCTGCCTTGGGTACAGGCATCAGATACATGCATCTGCATGTGGGCACGATCTGGGCTGACAGCAGTGCCAGGCTCATCTCAACCAAAACGAGTCACACTCCTTAGAGAAGTGTCTCTTTGAGGCTGGAAGTGAACAAGAGGAAGTGGACTTCCCACTGATAGGCAGACGTGAGCAAGCTTCTGATGGCCAGGAGCAGACAATTTGATCATCCGAGTATAACTGCAGCAAATTGAAACTCAACACATACATTTAAATCCATGAGTTCTAATTAAACTGAAAAATAATTGGTGGCAGTGCAAGATGCTAATGAATGATTCATTATCTTAACAACTAGTAAATAAAGAGAAGGTATCAAGTACTTAGACCGCCTCCCCAATATAAACTGCACAACTCATAGCCAGACTTAAATATCAGGGATTTTTTTCTTAGAGATGTGTCCAGCTGGTAAGTAGAGGAGAGAAGGTGGCAGCCTTGGAATCTGGCCTTGCTGAATCCTGAATGCATTCATGTGTCTCTTGAGATGCTGGGCAGAAGGGAGTCACAATACAAAAAGGGATTGGGGTGACTCAGGATCATCAGACAGTCCACCCTAAATGGACTCTAAATAGTCCCCACATCTAATTACAGTTCAAATGCAGAGCCGGCGAGTGCCAGGACAGGAGGTTGGGTGCTGCTGGGAAAAGTGAACGAAGGGTACCTCGCTTGCAAATGGTGAGTGAGCTCTGCAACTTATAAAAACAAAACAAAACAAAACAACAACAACAAAAAACTGTATCAGCTATATGACAGTTAATTGAGAAACAACCCTGTGCTGCCTGGGCATTTAATGGCGTTAATGGACTAATGCACAGTCCATTAACTTTTCATATAGTCTTAACTTAAAAAGGGAACCTTGCTTTGAAGATAAATTCTTAAATCTTTATATACAACTATATACATTTGGGATTGGGGGGGTGGGTACAGAATGAGCAAGACTCTGAGAACTGCCCAGTTGTTGACACTGGGCAGAGGGTATGAGGCGGTTCATCATAATTCTCCTCACTGCTCCATGTTTGACATGAGTTTTAAAATGAAACACACACGTGTGCACACTCAGGCACTCATAGGCTCGTGTGCTCCGACAACAGATCACTTCCACTGCCGAAACACAGATGTTTTCTCTTTCTGTGTGCAGCTTCTAAGAGAGCACACATGCTCAACATAGACACGTATGGATATGCAGTCTGCCCCGCTCCTTAGGCATACACACTCAGACGCAAGAGCAGTCTTACCGTGGCTTTCCCTGGTGGAGGTAGCGCAGGGAGCCAGAGAGTGAAAACACAAACTGTGAAGTTATGCTCCAAAGTTTAGGAAACTTTCGGAGGTTACATTTTGACACACCGGGATCTTGCTTTTAACAATGACAGAATGCTACACAAAAACACTGCGCTTCCTCCTTACGGGTCTTTATCTTATCTTGACAGATTATTGCTGGTTAAATTGTAGCGCTGACTTAAAGGCAGGACTCTTCAAGGGAGTCAGAAATTAAGGCTTCACCAAATGGTAATAAAGCTATTAAAAATGCAAACAGCAAACAGCTACCCTCTGCAGGTTAGACAGCTAATCCAAACTAGCAGTTTAAAAAGCAGAGCAATTACACTTTTATTTAAATGCAAGGAATATGAGCAAGAATAGAATGAGGAGCCTTGTTTAAATGCATTCTTTTGAATATTTATTAGAAATAATACATGTAGTTAAGCCACTTATCTGATTTCAGCGAACAAGTAAAATGCAAAAGATCAATTTTCATAATTATAGCAAAGAAGCCTGTCTTTCATAAAAATCTCATTAATAACACCATTATTACCGAAAAAATATCTTGGTATTATTATTGTTATTCTAATTATCAGCAAAATGCTACTGATAATGTTGTCATAAAATTTCCTTTTAGTATCCTATTAAGAGATCGACTAAGTAGTGGTTTAAGTTCAATCTAGACCCTAAGTGGCGGCATAAAGATCTTCTTTGTGTGTTTGGGAAAATACATTCTGTGTATAATTACAGAAATCACTATGAGTTTGGCAAACAGGGCTCCATGAGGACATATATGTCCGAATGTGGCTGTGCAGCCAAATGCATCTGCAATGCACACGCCCACGGAGAGCCACTCTGGACAGTGGTGTGTGTCTGTGGAGTCCATGCCATTGTCTTTTAACAAGATATTTCTGCCTTAGTTGCCGAGAGCAGAAGCTGCCTCTAAAGTCAGTGCCTGTGGGAGTCGTAGCTTCACCCCCGGGCCAGGTTTGTGCTTCCCCAACACCTTTAGGGAGAGCCCTTCCTTGCCGGTGCTCGGAACTTCTATTGCTGGCTGGGAGCATCACCTCACTTCTGTGACCCGGGTTCCCTTTCAGAAACCACTGGAGGAGGCTGACTCCCTACTCGAGTCCTGACGGTTTAGCTGAAGTGGGACAGTGGTTAGCCCAAATCTTGGCAAACATTGCTTCAGCGGCAGAAAGATTCTGAGACTTCCATGTACATAATGAGCGCTATTAAAGAAGGAGAGGATCGGAGGAAAAATTAAGTACGCGGTTAATGTTGAGACTGTCCTCAGCTCCCATAAAAAAAGCTTGATTCCACAAACCCCACTGTCTTTGTGTTCTTTCACCCCAACTCTCAGGTCCACGGGCAGGGGACAGAGCTGTGCACAGCCCTGCCTCATGACCAAACTACACTCTTCCTGTCTGGAGACCCACAAAGAAGCTGGCGATGCCTCTAGTGCGCGCCAGCACTGGGGGAGGATACAGATGACTGATTAAACAAACAAAAGGTAAAGCACTTAATTTAATACCTGTGTGTGAGCATATTTAAATATCACTGTGCTGGCAGGAATAAAGGCTTATGAATACGTTAAGCAGCCAAATGCTCAGGCTTGTTTAGAATCAAAGCTAAAGGATTGCTTTGAATTGGAATAAATAATAATTTTTGACAATGTAAAGAAGTGGAAATAGCCACATTGAAGGAAAAGCCTTATTTTTAACTTCCTTTATTTGTGTGTCAGCTCATAGCTGAATACATTTTTTAAAAATCTGGAAGAAAGAGGTCACCTTGGACTCCCCTAGTGGCCTGTCCTGGTCACCCTGAGTGTTTGGGAAGGGAATACCAGAGGACCAACTTCTGGGAGATGTGCACTTCCAAGGTGTAGATTGGCTGTTGGCTTCAGGGAAGGCAGCCCATCTCCCAGAAGCTTCCAGAAGTGCCCTTGTCCATATGGGCAGAAGGGGTGCCAGTGGGTGAGTCAAAGGTCATTATTCCTTGAGGGCAGCTTCCACCCTGTAAGCAGTCCCCCGAACAGCACAGCACAGCTGCAAAGAGCCCTTGGTCTGAGAAGGAGCCATGGACAGCATGATGGGATAGAGATCTCCTTGATCCTAAGTGGAAGCAGGGATCCTCAGGCACGCCCAGTGACCCGAGATCAATCAGCTACTCCCCTGGAGTCACCCAAATCCAGGACTCATGGTCTCTGAAGACATGGCTCTCTGTGCCCCTCCTGCTGTGCAGAGGAAGCTCTTGTTTCTGCTAGGAGCCAGGGGACCTGTGGATGCTCTGAACAGGGCAGGAGACTGTCTTGCTGCAGGATGAGCTCTGGGCTGCAGGATTCTGGGCGGATAGATACAACCAGGACAGAATAGGGGTCAGCTAAGACCTGAGAGATGAGGAGACAGATGGATTTGGGGAAAGCAAGCCCAAAGCAGCTGGGAAGTCTGTCTCTCTGGAAGGTCGCTCCTGGTCTGTCTCATGGAAAACATGTGAAGTGACAGGCGTACAGTTCAGGTAGCCAGGTGGACCGTGGTGGCCAATGGCTGGTGTGAGCACCTCACAGGCTGAGAGCGGGGCTGGGGAAATGGGAGTTGGGACTCTCAGTGGAGATGTTCAGAATGCAGTTTGATGGTACTTCCTGAAATCTGGACCACACAGAATGCTACACAAAAACACTGTGCTTCCTCCGGTACGGGTCTTTATCTTATCTTGACAGATTATTGACCATGAGCCAATCCCTCTGAAACTGTGGGTCAACTTTAGGTTGATTGTCTCAAATATTTTGCAGCAATAGAAAGGCAACCAACACATCTCTCCCATCTGCTTTTAAAAGTGGCCTTAAAATCACTTTTGATCATTGCTGTTGTGCTCTCTATGGCTGGGACCATCAGTCCGTGGCCATGGTTCCTGTCTGTCACGGACTGATGGTCAGGAGAGTCATCATATATCATACATTTATTGTTATTTCCTTGAGAAATTGCTGTGGACACCTGTCTGAGCATGCCTGTCTCCTCGAAGGGGGTTCTTCAGTCTGAGGAGCAGGCTATCCGTGAGCTAGCTGGAGCTTGGTGGTACTGGATAGCTGCTGCCTGATAGCCATTCAGGCTATGAATAAGCTTAGGACTGTGAGGAAAGGGAGGTTAGCTTTGGCTTCCTCTTGTCCAGTGTGATGCCAGTGGTTCTCAACCTCTGGGTCACAACCCCTTTATGGAGGGAGGTGTTGAGTGACCTTTTCACAGTGGTCACCTACGGCCAACTGCATGTCACATTATATTATGATTCACAAAAGTAGCAAAATTACAGTTATGGAGTAGCAATGAAAATAATTTTATGGTTGGAGATCACCACAGCATGAGGGACTGTATTAAGAGGCCACAGCATGAGGAAAGTCGAGAAGCTCTGATTTAGATTACATTGCTAGTACTATGTTGAAGAGATATGGAGAGAGTGGGCAACCTTGTCTTGTTCCTGATTTTAGTGGGATTGCTTTGAGTTTCTCTCTATTTAATTTGATGTTGACTGTCGGATTGCTATATATAGCCTTTATTATGTTTAGGTCTGGGCATTGTATCCCTGATCTCTCCAAGGCTTTTATCATGAAGAGTGTTGGATTTTGTCAAAGGCTTTTTCTGCATCTAATGAGATGATCATGTGATTTTTTTTTTCTTTCAGGTTGTTTATATGGTGGATTACACTGATGGATTGTTGTATGTTGAAGCATCCCTGTATCCCTGGGATTAAGCTTACTTGATCATGGTGGATGATGTGTTTGATGTGTTCTTGAATTTAGTTTGCAAGTATCTTATTGAGTATTTTTGCATTAATGTTCACAAGAGAGATTGGTCTGAAATTTTCTTTCTTTGTTGAGTCTTTGGTTTAGGTATCAGGGTAGTTGTGGTTTCATAGAATGATTTGGCAATGTTCCTTTTGTTTCTATTTTGTGGGATAGTTTGAAGAGTATTGGTGTTAGCTCTTCATTGAAGGTCTGATAGAATTCCTTGTTAAAACCATCTGGCCCTGGGCTTTTTGTGGTTGAGAGACTTTTGATGACTGCTTCTATTTCCTTAGGGGTCCTAGGGCTGTTTAAACTCTTTACCTGCTCTCAATTTAACTTTGGTAGGTGAACTCAATCAAGAAAATGGTCCATTCCCTTTAGATTTTCCAATTTTCTGTAATACAGGCTTTTGAATTAAGACCCAATGATTCTTGGGATTTCCTCAGTGTCTGTTGTTATGTTCCCCTATTCATTTCTGATTTTGTTAATTTGGGTAGTGTCTGTCTGTCTTTAAGTTAGTTTGGCGAGGGTTTGTCTATCTTGTTGACTTTTTTCACAGAACCAACTGTTGGCTTTGTTGATTCTTTGTATTGCTCTTTGTTTCTAATTATTGATTTCAGCCCTGTGTTTGATTGTTTCCTGCCATCTGCTCCTCTTAGATGTGTTTGCTTCTTTTTTTCCTAAAGCTTTCAGGCAATCTGTTAAGTTGCTAATATGGGATCTCTCCAATTTCTTTATGAAGGCACTTAAGTCATTGGAAGCATGTCTTCAAGGGACATATTGGAAATATGTCCAGCTTTTCTCTTTTAGCTTCCCAGCCACCATGAAGTGAGAAGCTTTGTTCTACTGCATGCTGTGGCCATGACTTCTTTGCCTTGCCAGAAGTCCAAAACAACAGGCCAACCTGTTGTTAGACCATGAGCTAATACCTCTGAAACTGTGGGTTGAAAGTGCTATGAACTTTCCTCTTAGCACTGCTTTCATAGTGTTCCATAAGTTTGGGTAAGTTGTACCTTCATTTTCATTGAATTCTAGAAAGTCCTTAATTTGTTTCTATATTTCTTCCCGTACCCAGTGATCACTGAGCAGGAAGTTGTTCAGTTTCCATGAATGTGTAGGCTTTTTGTTGTTTATGCTGTTGTTGAGATCTAGCTTTAATCCATGTGATCTGATAAAGAACAATGGGTTACTTCAATTTTCATGTATTGATTGAGGTTTGCTTTGTAACTGACTATATGGTCAATTTTGGAAAATGTTCTGTATGGTGCTGAGAAAAAAGTGGATTCTTTTGTGTTTGAGTGAAAAGTTCTGGAGGCATCTGTTAGGTCCATTTGATTCACGACCTCTGTTAGTTCATTATTTCTCTATTTAGCTTCGATGATCTGTCTATTGGTGAGAGGGTAGTGTTGAAGTCTCCCACTATTAGCGCATTAGGATTGATGTTAGATTACATGGCTGAGGCAAGGCTGTGCTTTTTCTTATCTTTTTTAGGAAGCATTGTTCCTCATACATGATTACCAGGATGTTCAGAATAGAGAATATAGTTGTTTTCTGAAATGAAGGAACTCTCTTGGGATTGTGTCAGCATTTCCTCTGTCCCCGAGCAGTCATACTAATAAATTGGGAGGGATTGTTGATATTTTCTTCTTTCTGTGTGACTCAGGCTGGCCTCAAACTCCTTATGTAACTCAGCAAACCTCCTGTGTGTTTCTGCCAGAGTGCAGATGGAAGCCACCATGCCTGCTATAGGTGGACCTTTGAAAAGGTCTGATGAAGGCCAGGCAAGCATGGGAAATGGTTTAGTAGCCTAAGTCCATGAGATGCACCAGCTGCCGGTGTTCTGCACATGCATCACGTGTCACATGGATGAGGCTGTGCGGTCTCAGGTAGGTATGGTCCTGGTGCAGTCATCCCAGAGGAGGAAGCTGGGAAAAGCAGTCAGGACTTTGGGCAGGTACTATTTTTACCTAAAGATCAACCATTTGTCAACATCTGTACTTGGACCAGGGGAAGAAGCTGCTATTCACATGATTCTGAACCTTGATTCCTTAACATAGCTGAGCTCATGCCAACAACACACATGTTCTCAGGCCTTCCTCTGTTTGCCACAACATCCCCTCTTCTAAACAGGGACTTAGAAGTCTGGCTCCTTTACTTACATGTATCACCCACACACACCATTCTTCAAGCAATGCGCCTTCAATATTGGATGCCTCCTCCCACTTATTCTGGATGCCTGTACACCCATCTTGAACAACAGCAGGAGTTTATTCTCTCCAAATGATCATCAAACAGTATGTATTCAAATATATTCTCAGTGTATCGAGGTACAAAGAAGGAAAAGGTCGGTCTAAGTTGGCCTTGGCTGTGTGTGCAGTAAGACAAGCTCTCCTCAGAGTGAACTTGAGAAGAATTCCGTATTTATCATCTTACGACAAGCATAATTGATTGTACATGTAATTAAAATCAGATGCATTATGGGAAAGGTCATGTGAGGAGAACAAAGGCCTACATAATCTAAACTTGTTAAACAAAATGCAGAGCCGAATTAGGAAGATGGATCAGCACATACAAAGGTCTTTGCTGCCAAGTCTGATGACCTGATTTGGATCCTTGGAACCCACATGGTAGAAGGCAACTGATTCCTGCACATCCACATCCTCATGGTGACACACGTGAACCCCAACATACAGTCGGAATAAATAAATGTAAAAATATTAAGAGTCTATTAAAAAAACAAAAAAACAAAACCTCCTTCTCTCTTTAAACCCACAAAAGGAAACCCCAAATAACGAGCAGGGCTCTTGGATCTCATCCCTTGTATGCCTACTGCTCTGAGTACAGTGGGCTGGGAACTTTTTTTATAGCTCCTTTCTAATTAAAATTCCCTTTCTACTTTTGCACATCCATGTTAGCCTTCATTTGGATTCATTGGGAAAGAGGCCCCAAACCTGCAAACACCCATAACGACAATCACAAAGGAGAAGGGGTTGGAAACATTCACATCCATTTTTAAGAGGGCTTAATTTCTCCTGTGTTTATGCACAAAGACATCTCTGAATGTCTCCTGTCCCACCAGCAGAATCTCCCAACAAGACCTTAAAGAAATGCTTTTAAGTCCATAGGACCAAGATAGCTTGGGAATAGCTTGTTGGGACAGAGCTCTCTGGCTGCTCCTGCTGTTGTAGCTGCTGCCTCCTCTCCCTCCCCTCCCTCCCATTCCTCCTCCTCACACCCTCCTTTTCTTCTCCCTTTCTCTGTTTTTCTCACCATTCCCGTTATGTTGGGGTCTCACAGAGCTGAAGCCTGGTCACATTGGTGCTTGCCAGCTGGGTCCTACACACACCTCCTCTTTCCCAGTTCTGTGTTTACAGGTGAGGCCGTGTGCAGTGGAGTTTCTTGCATTGAGGCAAGGAGCCAGGGTGATTTTTCTGGCTTTACGGAGCAGCCTCGCTGACCACGGGCAGACCATGGCTGCAAACAGCCTGTGTGTCCATGGTAACAAGCGTTTCAACATTAACTTTTCAGGATCTAAAGGAGGTAATTACTTTCTTCTCTCCATTTGTATAGTTCATAATAGCAATAATACTGTCCCACCCCCAGGTCAGACAACTCGTGGTGACTAATGACCAAGTGGCCATTTTCATTTGTGTGTTTTTCCTTCAGGGCCTTTGATTTCACCCCAGGATTTTAAACTCCTCTGGTCACTTGCTAACTGCCAGAAAATGTCTCTGTGGGTCATGAGTGCCTCCACACTCTGGGTTTTAAAACAAAGAGTGTCCTGCTGTGTGGCCCAGGCCTGCTCCCTGTGTTTATGAGAACTGGCTTAAGCACTTGAGGCAGCAGGTGATGGAACAGACAACAACAAAGGAATATGTCCTGTTAACCGGCACAGTGCTCAGTGCTGCAGTGATGTCCAGCCCTCGGCTTCCACGAACCTGAAACCAGGAGCACCTTCTCCGGACTCCCTTAGCACATGGGAGGCATGCGTCCCCCTCAGGTGTGTGCCAAGTGTGGAGCCTCAGGGATGCCCCCCCCCCCCCCCGTCATCAAGAGGGCTTTGTACCACGATGAGGCACTCGCTCCTTCGCTGGACATGCCTGCAGTCTGGGACGTGCTTGCCTGGACATGCCTGGACACGCTTATAATCTGCTGAAGGAAACCCCAGGACGGCAAGAATGGGTGTACAGGCACAGAGATCCTGAGGCTGGCCGCACATTTTTATCTCCGTTGCTGCATCAGCCACTGCAGCCTACACCCCTCCCGCCTCTGCGAGCACAGGATGCTGCCTCCCAAGCGCCTTAAACTGCTGGAAAGGTCAAGGTTGCTATCTGCTTACAGAAAAGCCCCCAGGGAGCAGGAACAGACACCTGGGCAATCTGCAGCTCTTACTTTTTTTTTTTTTTTTTTAAGAGCCTAAAGCATTGGGGCTGACGGTTTCCTGGGCCAGGTAAACCTCCCAACTCTCTGCTTGGGTTTGAGACAGAGTGTCTCTCACAGGCCCAGGAGTTGAATGCTTGGCCACCAGCTGGTAGCACTGTTTTGGGAGGAAGTTGTTAGGAGAAGGAGGCCAAAGATAGGTTGGTGGGATGCCTGGTACCAGGACTTCCAAATGAATCCGGAAGGTGAAAACTGTGCTTGAAAATGAACCCTCACTGGAGGGAAATGGTCAGGGGACCTCCGCCAGAGACTCGGGCAGCATTTACATCCACTGAGAGGGAGAACCCACCAATCTCGGGTGATGGATGGGGTGGGAGCCCAGTGAATGGTGGAAGGTGAGGCCGTTGCAGGCAATAGAGAAAATCCTGGTGTGGCTCAGACCACAGCTGGGTGGTCACACAGGAGCCAGGAAGGCCTTACGGAGACTTCAGCACCAAATGTTAGTAAGGATAAAGTGGAGAAAAAGTACCCTTGGCAGGCTGGGGGCAAGGCGTGCCGCTGAGAGATCACACCATACGACAGATCTAACGCAAGAGGTTTATTGGGGGAGCGGGAGAGCAGAAGGCTGTCTTGGAATGGGTACATGAGAAAGAGAGATGAGACAGACAGATAGAGAGAGACAGAGAGAACGAACAAGACAGGGAGAGCGATCTGGTGTGGCGTGGTATGTGTGTCACAAGGGGAAATTTCATAACTCACAGTAACAGTGGGAGGGCAGTGAGGGCAGAAGCCGCTGGAGCCGAGTAGCTGAAAGGGAGGCTGACAGAGCCGGTGATTTACAACAGTGGTAGGAACTTCAGGTGCTGGGGACCAGCTGGAGGAAGGAGCTCACTGGGAAGGAGGCTGTTCCTGTCTCCGGCTCTTCCTTTCTCTTTGTTTCCTGCCTGCCGTGAGGAGAGCTGAATGTTCCTGCAACACCTTCTTGCCTCATCACAGGCTGGGAACCAAGATCCAAAAACTATGACCGAGATCCCCAAACAGCGAATGAAAACAAACAATTCTGCCACTTGGGTCGTTTCTCTCAGTACTTTTGTCACAGCCATGAAACAAAGTCGCACACTGCATCACACAGGTCCCTGTGTCCGGGGTGGAGGAAGGAGCGCCTTTCTCTGGGCTTCTGCCCTCTGGGGTAGGTGGGTGGAATAGCTGTGGGCCGTGGAGAAACTCAAATAACATGCTCTTTTGCCCAGTAGGTACTTGGAGACTTTCAGCTCATCACACATGGGCTTCTTCCTGAGAACGGGAAGGGGCAGCTTACACCAAGATGGGACAGGCAGGTGGCAGGTGCTCCCAGAACAGTGCTTGGTTCTCACGTGTCATGATGGAGTCTTTATGCAGCATTTCTAACGCTGTAGAAGCTGCACCTACCCGACCCTCCCACAGGGATGTGTCAGGAGACATTAACGAACATCTATGTAGTCATGATGGGACACCGACAGCACACAAAAATAAAAGTTTGATTAGGATTATTTACAGGAGAATGGCTGAGCTGCTACCCACAGAAGTGTGGTTGGCTACACCATGAAAGAGAAGGCTTCCCCTCAGCAGCTGCTAACCTCTTACATCCCTTGCGGATGGGTGGGGGCCTGGTGTGTCTGCAGCACTGTCTCTTTAGCCCCTGTCATCCCTCTGTGATTGAATGCTAACAGGCTCAGCCTCATGCAGGTCTGGTGTGGGTAATCGCAACTGCTGTGTTCTCGGGACGCCCAGAGGACGGTCTTCTACACCCTTCCTCCAGCTCTTACCTCCTCTCTGCTCCCTCTTCTGCCATGATCTGGGAGGCCTGAGAGGGCTAATAAAGGCATCCTATTTAGGACTGGGCATTCAACAATTTCTTTTCTAGGTACTTTGACCAGTTACGGGTCTCCACAGCAACTGATGCTCACTATAAATAAAAGTTTTCCTAAACGTGGCTGACAGTAGCAGCTACCTATGGTCATAAATGTAATTATTTCAAAGGCAACTTCACAAGCTCAGCATATCCACTCACTACAGCACCAGTGGTGATTTCCTCACTAGATCCTGCGCCTCCCAAAGCACAGAATATTGACAGCGTTTACAGTACCAGATGTGGAAGAGGCCTCCAATCCAGTAGGAAAGCAGTTCGTTGCGCATCTGACAGTCATGCGCCGTTGCAGCAGTGGGCACAACTTTTCAGGCATGTTGACATGCAGCATGCAGGATCTGCAGCCAAGCAGGACTACTGTAAAAAAAAAAAGATTCTCCTTCAGAAGCCTCCATGATGCCTTCTAGCAAAGCAAACGCTAGCCAGCAGCAAGGAGGAGGCTTCCAGGTCTGTCCCAGCTTGATTTGTCACGCCCCGAAATCATAACGAGAGGATTCAGCAGCAGAGCCCGACCATCTAGTGGGCAAGAAACAGCAGGGGGTCTCTGGGGCCAACAGCCAGGGAGGAGCCCATCTCTGGCACTAGGACTTGTAGCTTCTGGGAGTGTCTTTTTTAACCTAAAATGGGTGCTTTCTTCCAAACCCCTTAACCATCATTTTAACGTTTATAGGCACAGGCAAGCTATTGGAGGAATTTTTTTTCTCATTCACCATAAACACTCAGCTGATCATCCTACCCTGGGCTGCAGTGAGTCATCGGGAGCATGAGCCTTCGCTGTCTCTTCAACATGCTGGTTTTCTGGACACTGTAGTAGTCTGTTTTCTCATCATATGCGACTCACCTAACCATCAAGCTCCCAAGAATTTTGTAACTATGCCTGGCCACAGCAGCCTGTGTGATTCTTGCACATCTCTGAGGTGCTTTTCTAATTCTGCAGGGCATGGTAAAGGGCCGCAATGCAACATTTTTGCAATGAGACCCTTTTACAAAGAGGGGCAGGCGAAGACCACTGCAAGTGGAGATTGCTCTCTGGAGTCAGCAGCTAAGAGACTATTAAAAGAAACACCAGCAAGATCTAACACAGTATAAAAAATAGCTTGCATTGTTTCTTCAAAATATTCTACAAAGATCAAAAGATCACTATTCAGGCAGGGAGGGGCAGCACAGTCCTTTAACCTCAGTACTTAGGTGGCAGGGCGAGCGGATCTCCGTGAGTTCAAGGCCAGCCAGGGTCACACGGTAAGATCCTGCGTCAAAACAAGCAGAACAAGTAAACAGTAGAGGTTCAGTAGAGCAGTGTGGACGGGAGGCACTGCCTCAGTTGGCCCTCACAACCTGCTCATTCATTCTCCACAATCTCGAGAGCCAATAACACTTCTAAAAAAAAATGAGTGTCTGCCCACATGTGTGTGTGCTCACCACACACATGCCTAGTGTGTTCACAGTCCAGAGGAGGACGTCAGATGCCCTAGAACTGGAGTTATCAATGTCTGTGGCCTGCTGTGGGTGCTGGCATCTGGACCCAGGTCATCTGCATGAGCAGCAAGTGCTCTTGACCACTGGAATCTCTCCAGGCCTCAGCTTAAACAAGTCCTGGATTGCTGGCTAACTCTGGTGCATCCTTCTGAGCACTAGATATCTCTCTTGTACTAAGCATAGACGTGAAAACTGCATTTGCTCCAAGTATCTAGTTCTTCTCCAGTGCCCGGTGACTACCTGCGCACACTCGGGAAGGGGACGTTAGAAGCCATAGCTGCCAGATCCAGGGTGCCTTTCATGTATCTACTCATTTACTGCTGAACACTCAGCTGATCCTACCTTGGGCTGTAGCGAGTCATCAGGAGCATGGGCCTTCGCTGCCTCTTCGGCACGCTGGCTTTCTGGATGCTGTAGTAGTCTGTTTTAATTTTTCACAGAACTGTGTGTATGGTGTTTGCTGTAGAAGCTGCCTGCCTTCTGCCAACTGTGAACAAGAGCTCCCTCCCCAGTCCACCGCAGCTCCTACTCTGCCTTTGCGTTCTCCTTACTCCAGATAGCGTTTAGTCTGAGCAAAGAGTTGTTGTTTTAGATACTGAGTATGTTCATATAATAACCTTCTAAAGGCAGAGCGAAGAAATAAGGCTGCACCCACATATATTTTTATAACTTAGGCAGAGGGAAGATAAACAAAACATAAACAGATGGCAGGTGGAAGGTAGGGAGGTGTGATGGTTACTCTTTCCTGTCAGCTTGACGGCATTTGGAATCCCCGTGGAAACACACAGAATGGGTGGGTCTGTGTTTTAGTTAGGGTGATTATTGCTGTTATGAAACACCACGACCAAGGACAACTTGGGGAGGAAAGAATTTACTTCACTTACATTTTGTTTGTTTCGAGTCACAGTTCATCATCAAAGGAGGTCAGGGCAGGAACTCAAGCAGGGCAAGAACCTGGAGGCAGGAGCTGATGCAGAGGCCATGGAGGCCATGCTTATTGGCTTGTTCCTTATGGCTTGCTCAGGATGCTTTCTTATAGAACCCAGGACCACCAGTCCAGGGATGGTAACATCCACAATGGGCCGGACCCTCCCCCACCAATCACTAATTAAGAAAATTCCCTACAGGCTTACCTACAGCCCGATCTTATGGAGGCATTTCTCATTTCAGGTTCCCTCCTCTCAGAGGGCTCTAGCTTGTGTCAAGCTGACGTAAATCTAGCCAGCACAGTCTGTGAGGGTGTCTTCAGGCAGGATTAATGGAGAGAGGAAGACCGCCCTGAGTGTGCTCAGTGCCATGGGGGGGGGGGATCCTAGAATGACTAAACAGGAGGAGTGCAGCTGAGCAGTGATGTCACCTTTTCCTGATCCCTGACTGAGGAGGCAACAAGGCCAGCAGCCCCACGGTCCGCCATTATGACTTCCCCACGAGAGTCTTATGTGTGTCAAATGAATTCTTCCTTCCTTGCACTGCTTTCGTTAGGTATTCGATCCCAGCTCTGAGAAAAAGTGATAATACAGGTAGAACTGGATGAAGGAGGTGGAAGGGAAAGGAAGCTTCTTGGGTTCTTTTCTTTTTTTATATATTTTATGTGTGTGTGTGTCTATGCATCGTTCACTCAGCACTTCCTCCCCTCCCTGCAGAGGCTGGGGAAGCCCTTGATGGGAACCTCAGCAAAGCAGGAAGTTTTACCCAAAAAAGCCACTCTCTACCTTAAGCCTGCAACCTTCCTCCTGCAGGCTCTGGAGGGCCAGCCGCTTCTCTTAGAATGCTGGGAACCAGAGCGACACCATGGTACATGCCAGGCAATGTCAGCTGGGGAAAACCAAAGCAAGAAGATTGCCGTGTGTTCAATGCCAGCCTGGGCTGTACAGCAAGAGCCTGTCTTAAAAAAATAAAACAAAAGCAAACAAATAAACCAACCAAACCAGAGCAAGGTAAGACATTTAACCTCTGCTTCTATCCAATCTCATATGAGTCTTTTCCTATAACAATAGACAAGAAAAAGAAAAAAAAATACATGGATTGTGAAGGAAAAAAGCCTACATCTCTTCACCACTGATATCATCACTACATACAAATCCTACAGGATCTACATAAAATATACTAAAACCAATGTGCACATTTAAAAAGATCATAACACAGCAATGTGGAGGACATGCATGCATGTATATAAGCAACAAACAACTGGAACTTAACTTCTAAATATTCTTTCAAATGAATCACCAAAACAAAACATTCAGGTTTTATATCCAGAACATGTGAAAAGCCATAAGCTAATGTAAGATGGCCTGCACACACACACACACACACACACACACACACACACACACACACACAC
>NW_026590699.1:6238428-6286020 GCF_907164565.1 Psammomys obesus
CACACACACACACACACACACACACACACACACACACACACACACACATACTCACACACACACACACATACACACACACATCTGTGCATGGGTCAGAAGGTAATGCCAGCTGGTCTTTTGGAAATACATCTGCAGATATGAAGCTGGTCCTAATCAAGCCATTACGATTCTTTTGCCAAGATTCAAAAATTTACATGGAGAGACTAAGTTACTAGAGTCACAAAAATAATTTTGAGAAAGCACAAAATTAAGACTACCTAATTCTGAACTCAGTGTACAGCTGCAGCAACCAAGACAATGCCGTATTGGCAAAAAGACAGACAGGGATCGATACAGGAGGCTGGAGTCCAGAAATAGACTCACACAATTGATTTTTGACAAGAGTACTAAGATAATGCAATGGAGAAAAGAAGGTCCTGTCAGTGAGCAGCTCTGCAGCTCTGGACGCAGTATGAAAAACAAACCCTGTATGGCTAAAAATTGATCCCAGACATAACCGTAAAATACAAAACTGTAACAGTTTTAGGAGAAATGTAAGAAAAAAAAACACATTGCATTCTTGGTTGTATAAATTGTTCCTAAATATGCTGTGAAAAGCCTGATCTATAAAGGAAAAAGAATAAAATTATCAAAATTAAGAAGTTTGACTCTGCCCGGATCACTACTAACAGAATAAAGGTAAAATGTGCAAGATTACCTTGAGATGCTTTTAAATCACCATCTGACAGAGAGCTTACGCAAGGCACAGAGTGAACTGTCAAAGTCCATCAACAAACCAAGATGCCTGGTAGTAAAGTCAGCGAAACATTTGAAGACACACTTCACCAAAAAAGAGCCAAGCAGAAAACCAAGCCGCACCTATACAACACTCAAGTTCATTATTTGTTAGGGAAATGCTGCCGTGTTTGATACTGATAGCCCACTTGCTGATGGATAGCTTTTTCATTGCAATTCTAAGTGCTGGTGGAGTTGTGACGTGACAATAATTCTCACACAAGACAAAATGGCAACACATCTCAAAAACGCTTTTCAGAATTTTTATGAAATTAAAATTAACCTTGCAAGAACTTGTGGTCTCAATCACAGATATTTAACCAGAAGAACTGAAAATGTACACACACACACACACACACACACACACACACACACACTCACACACTCACACACACACTCACTTTCAAAAATGCTTATGACAACTTTATTTTAAAAAACCTTTTTTTTTTGAGACTGCTTCTGCTTCCCAAATGCTGGGATTCAAGATGTACACCACCACAGTCAGCAGCTTTAAAATTTTTTTTCTAATATCCCCAAATGGGGACATTCTAGGTGCCATGAGGAACTCTGGTTGCTGGTCTGGCGCCCACAGATTGCTCAGCCTCCTTCCTTAAACCTCCCAGGACCACCTGCCCTTGGGTGGCACCACTCACAGTGGGCTGGCTCTCACCACAGCAACCATTACTCAAGAATGTGCCTCATAGGTTTACCAAGTACCAGTCTGAGGGAAGCAAGTTTTTAACTGAGCTTCTCTCTTCCTAGATGTGCCTAGGTTCATGTCAAATGACAAGAACCAAACAGCACGGCACGGTTCCCCATCTAGGTTAGTAGATGCTGCCCCCATCTCCCCAGAAACGGTTCCCCAATGGTAAGAGTCTTGACCCCGCTGTGCTCACACACAATTCATAGATCATACAGTCACAGCGGCACAGTCCATCGTTCTGACTGACCTACAGAGTACACATTCACATACACAGGCCCAGAGAACACAGCTTTAATTTTGGAGTTGGTGTAAGGGCAGCCACTCGTTATCTCCATCATTTCTTCCTGCTCTTTCCTAAAACAGGAAACTGCAGAAGGAACTCAGTGCCGCTTAAAGCAAATACTCAGAAGCCAGCAACAACTTCAAGGCACTTCCACGGGCCCTGAAGTGAGTGTGGCTATAGGGCACTGTGCTGCTGTTTCCTAAGTGACTGTTTCCAGAGAGCTAACAGTGACTACAGATCTTTGCAGTGGGGTTTCGAAAACACCCCCAGCCCCTGCAGCTCCCTTGGGCATAGAATGGCGGCTGGTGTCTGAACGTGCAGAAAGGGATGCCTGTGAGGGATGAGGGGAGCGGAGAAAACCCAGCAAATCTGGACGCATCCATCCTCAGGGTCAGCGTCAACCCCACACTTCCTGGAAGGCCCACCCGCTCTGTGCAATGACCGCAGAGTTAGACCTCCTGCAGACCGCCCATGACCTTGAGTCAAGAGTAAAACGACCAGTTTCTCCCATCCATGACAGCTCTTTGCACACACATTTACAGTGTCACAGCACGGGGCCCACACTGAGACTTTAGGGGCTGGAGAAATGACTCAGTGCTTCCAAGGACTTGCTGTTCTTCCAAAGGACCCAGGTCATGAGGACACACAACCTCGAGTTCCGTGTAACCTGACATCCTTGTCTGACCTTCCTGGGCATCAGGCAAAGCACATGGTGCACACACATTTGTACAAGCGAATACACAATAAGTAAATCTAAAAAAGATTTATTTATTTATTACATATACAATGTTCTGTCCATGCACATCAGAACAGAGCACTAGATCTCATTATAGATGGTTTTGAGCCACCACGTGGTTGCTGAGAATTGAACTCAGGCCCTCTGAAAGAGCAGCCAGTGCTCTTAACCTCTGAGCCATCTCTCCAGCCCCCCTCTTTTTTTTTTTTTTAATATTGAGACTTTATAGCTCTGACAGAGCCTCCTAGTCTGGACTAGAAACAGACAAAATCACACACATGAAAAAAAAATGCAGATCCAAGCAGGAAAGTAGAGTTCATCTTTTCAGAAACATTGTCAAAGGCTTTTCTGAGTTTAGATACCCTGTGTCTGTCTGTCTGTCTGTCTCTCTGTGTACCTGGATAATTATGCTGGAAGCAGGTTTGTACCTATCCTATGGCTCCAAGTGGACCCTTTGGGACATCACCCCCAAAATAAGATTCTTTTCTTTGCTTCTTGGAGAATGCAAGTGAGGCAAGGCAAAAATTAAAAATCATTCTAACACCAGGACCTTCCACGAGTTGTGCTGGTCCAGGCAAAAGCCTTTGGCCACCTGGGGAGAGATGCGTCTGTAAGGAACTGTCCCCTCAGGTGGCAGTGGGTGATGGGTCAGACCTATGTATGCGCCAGTGCCAAGGTCCCAATGCCTTAGTCTGCAGTGCCATCTGGAGAACTTCTCTCTCTCTCTCTATCTCTGTCTGTCTCTGTCTCTCTCTCTCATTCTCCAATATTGCTAGGCAGAAAACAAAAGCCACTGTCAGTCTATTTGGAATTTAGCTTCATTACTACTTTTTGCTTTCTTTGGTTTCCCTCTCTTCTTCCCAATTTCCTTCTCTCCCTTCCCCCTCCCTCTCTCCTGCCCCTCCTCTCCTCCATCCATCCATTTTCCATTCTCTTTCCTTTCTCCCCTCTACTCTTCTCTCCCCCTCCTCCCTTCTCTCCTCCCTTCCTCCTTGCCCTCATTCTTCACCTCTCTCTCCCTTATCTTTACTTCTTCAGCCAAGCCCACCATGTGCTCTGCCCTCAGTGTGGGAGACAGTCACACTGAGACAGGGTCCTGCCTTAAAGGGCGAAAGAGATAGAAAAAGAACCTATGCTTGCTCAGTTTGACAAATCCTTGGGGAAGGGGGAGCTCTAAATGGGTCAAGTGGGAACCAGAAGCAAGGATCCCAACATAGGTCTGAACACGGAGGAAGAAGTCAGGCCACACAGCCCCGACTTTCCCAGGCCCATCGGCCAAGTGTTGGCCCTGCTGTGTGCTCCCCAAAGTCACCCGTGCCACTTGAGTTTCATAGCCAGATCGCCTGTTTTGAGGCGTGTCTCCACAGATCTATTTAAAGTCCTGACTGCTGTGCAGTTCGCATTTGATATACGAGGAGTTTTGATTTCATGTCTCATTTATTAGCCTTCATATTCAAATTCAGAATGTGTGATTTCACTCAGAGATCTGCAGAGGACTGTGAGTGCAGTGGGGACGCCTCTCACCTCAGATGGTGTCCCGGCCTGAACCCATTTGAAGGCCAGGCACATGTGGCCAGCAGCAGCCCTTTGGCCTTGCACCCAGCCCTGGTACTATGGTGTCAGCTGAGTCTTGAGTCTGCAGCTGATGCTGAGCTCATTAAGGACCCTGAGGCCATCCTGGCCTCCCCTGCAATCTCAGGAAGGGGCAGCTTCCCAAGAGGCCCCTGATTGGGACTGGTGGGACCCAGCAGGGGACCAGCAGCTCAGTGTGACAATGCAGAGGCTCCTCTCTGCTCTGTGAGTGGTGGTAGCCAGTGCTGCCTGCTCCGGAGGACTCCAAGGTGGGGCTGCCTGTGATGCAGTTCTGAATCTCACCTCGTGTCGCCTGATTGGCAATTACACTGCCCTGCTTGCCGCAATCAGATCTGAAATCAGCTCTGCCTGTCACAGAGTTGCCTTGCACCCCTGGAGCAGCAGCCCTGGGCCCTCGATGCCCCAGAACTGAGGGGTGGAATAGGTGGCCCGTTCTGTCCAATTTACTCTAAAGGCCCCCAGCCCACCATCAAGGAAAGATGACAACTAGGAGGGTCAGGAGCTGAAGCCTTACCTGCTGGCTCAGGGGACAAGGGAAAGGTGCGATGCTATGTGTATAAATGCAAACAGAGCAAGCGTTGATGGGGCTTCTGCCATCAAAGTTTCCTCCCTCCCTTTCTCCCTCCTCCCCTCTCTCCTTCCCCCTTCCTTCTTTTCTCTCTCCCTTCTTCTCTCCCTCCCTCCCTCCCTCCCTCCCTCCCTCCCTCCCTCCCTCCCTCCCTTCCTACTTCCCTCCCTTCCTCCCTTCCCTCCCAGGATCACCTAGAACTCACTTTGTAGCTGAGGGTGACCTTGAACTCCTGGGCTTACAGTGTGTATTTCTTGGTTCTAGTCAGAGCTCAGTTCACACTGCTGGCTAAGTTCTTCTTCTCAAAGGCGAACTGGGCTATTTCACACTGTGTCCTCTGGGGAGCACCTAGCTGCGGTTGGCATGGCATCTACCCTGATCATCACTGCAGGTGACTTGGGGGATGTTGTCCAGGCAGGTTGTAGGTGTGGAGCCAGCTGTCCACTTCCTGCCAGGTCGCTTCTGGTCGGGTTAAGGTCTGGGTACAGGTCCCCTGGGCTCTCTGCCCTGGGCACTGAGTGTTCCACTCCTGCCTCTGGCCCTTGGAGACTATGGCCCCAGCATCCTTGCAGCCCCTTGCTTTTAAGGTTCCAGTCTGTTCTCTGTCACCCCTTTTCTCTTTGGGTACTCTGAGTCAGTGTCTGGGGTTGCCCCAGCCCAGTGCCTCCAGCCCTCAGTACCCAAGCTGGGTCCTCATGGTTCTGGGAGTGAAAACCTTGGCTTGGGGAAGCAGCCAGAGCTTAGGGCATCTGGAGAGGAGTCTTTCTGGCTCTGAACACCATCTGGGCTTTGCACGCAGTTCAGGGCATCCTAGTCTCTGTCTCTGCCCTCACACGGTCTTAGCTTTCTGAGTGTCCTTGCTCTCATTCTAAGGTGTCAGTCATGCTGGATTCAGAGCTGCCAACTCAGAGGGACAACATCTCATCTAAACTAATTATACCTACAACAGGGGCACTTTCCGAGTGTGTAGCAGAGGGGTTAAGATTTTATACACGGAGGGAGTGGTCATGACTCAACCCAGGGGCACGCTGCCCTGCTGGTCAGCGCATCTCGTTCAGGCCTCCTTTTCTTTGTTGCTCTCTTACAATCAAGCCTGGAAACCCTTTCTTGTGTGAGAGTCCTGGTCCTCACAGTGCACTCATGAGCACCATCCAGCCTTCACCTCCTCTTCCTCGTGTTAGGGTTGTTCTCCATGTGGTTCTACAATCTGATCCTGAGTCAGGAGTAGAGGCAGAGTATGGGTGGAAGGGGGGGGCAGGGTTCTGTGTTAGCTAACTGCCTGGTGCTATGAGAAAAGGACTAAGAAAATCAGTGTAAGAAGGAAGGGTAGCGTGGTTCACGATTTCAACATCTTCAGCCCATGGCTTCTCAGCTCTGATGTTCCCCGGGGTCAGACAGCATCATGGCCATGGTTAGGGGCAGTTGGAGAAGCAGAGCAAGAAGAAAGGGCCAGGAACAAGAACACCACCACCCCATGTCTTCACTTCTTCCCTTTGGGTCTGGTTTTCTTTCTTTGCCTTTTGTTTTGTTTCATTTTTTTGAGAGGGGGTGTCTCTGTGTAATAGCCCTGGCTGTCTTGGACATGCTTTATAGACCAGCCCGGCCTCAAACTCACAGAGATCCACCTGCCTCTGCCTCCCGAGTGCTGGGATTAAAGATGTTTACCTTCACGGCCTGGCTATCTGGGTCTAATTTTCTAAAGTTTTCACCAAGTTCCAATAAATAATACCATCAGTTGACAGCCATATATGGACTTCAAGGTCACTTCAGAACCAAACCAGAACTCCCCTATTCTGCCTTAATGCAGGGGCCCCTTCTGTAGATATCTGTATTTAGTGAGGATATCCATATTCTGTTTATTTATTAATGATGGAGGGTCTCATGTAGCTCAGGCTGGCCTCAAACTTACTGTGTAAGTGAAGATGACCTGATCCTTCTGCCCCTATCTTCCAGTGGCTGAGATTGTAGGCATGCACCACCATACCCAGCCTCACTCCATCATTTATTTTTGTTCATATGTACATGTTGGGAGATGTTTTTGTGCACTGTGTATTCAGATGCTGATTTCTGCACTCTGAGATTTGGTTGCAGTCCAGACATGGGCATTGTAATGTCTATGAAGCATTTTCTGTCTCAGTGTTGTATAAAAATTGTTCTCCATCATTTCTGATTGGTTAATAAAGAAGCTGATCAGCCTATAGCTAGGCAGAGAGGACAGGAGGAGGGACTCCTGATCCCAGTCAGGGGGTATCAGGTAGGGATCAGAGGAGAAAACAAAGAGAGGGGAAGGCCACCAGGTAAGGAGGTCACCATGAGAAGTTCAGCATGAGGACAGACAGAGAATGGGCTTCAGGCCTTGTAGCTTAGATCTTGAATCCAGGGACTCCCTCAGATTCCTAGCTAGCAAGGTGGTTATTGTGTGGTTCTAAACTGCCTTGTGGGGCATCCTAGGATTGGATGAGGTAGTCCAGCTGAAGGTGCAGGAAGTGCTGGCAGGTTGGCTGGGTTCATGGGACCTGCACACTGTCCATAGGTCTGAAAGAAAAGCTTCAGAACTTGCCCTCATCTCAAGCATAAGGATCATTCTTTTGAGTGATGAAGAAATATGCTAATTTCACTTTTTATTGAAACTTTGACAGTGGGGCTGGAGAGATAATTTGCCAACCAGTTCAATCCCAGAACATAGATAAACAAACAAACACAGGCATGGTAGCACACACCTATCAGGAGGATCACAGCTTGCCACTCTCTCTAGTCAGTGAGATTCAGATTCAGTGAGAAACCCTGTCTCAAAACATAATATAGATAGTGATGGAGGAAGACACTCAGTGTCAATCAACCACCCCCAACTCCCCACAATTGCACACATGCACACAGGAACAACATCAACAAAAACAATGTATGTGAATGTTTACACACGAATTATGCATTTGTGTTTTAGTGCCAGTGTTTTAATTTAAAGCCCACCACGAGCGGTAGGAGCACTTTATTTTACCAAGACAATAACTTTGGCGATCAGCGTTTTCATTAAAAGCTTTGAAAGCACTTCTGAGCCAGCCTGGCACAATCCACACACGCCCTACCTGCCCTGCCCGCTCCACCCACTGGAAGAAGTACTTCAGCAAACAGAACCATGTTCAGTTAGCCGGTGCCAGCACTCAGACTCACCCTTTTCAAGTACATGCGCATGCAGGTCGCCCTATCCAGCACCTCGCAGGCCCCTTCCTAACCTGGCACCCACGTGTGTGCGTGTGGCCCCACGCTGCCCCTGGTAAGTCGGGCTTCTTTACATCCTCCCTCCCCTGAATGCATCAAGAAACATGGCCTCCCTTCACGCATCTCCCTCCACCCAATCTCTTTCCCACTCCCAACCCTCCCCTCCCAGAGAGGCTGTCCTTTCCACTCTGCCCTCCAGGCTTGTGCTTTGGGGCCAAGCCTACCTGTTACCCCTCCCTCACAGGCTTAATGCCCCTCCTCCCACCCACCTGGCCCCTAATAACTCCCTGCAGACCCCTTGCTATCCTGTGCCTCTGTGCCTCTGCTAATGCTCTTCTCCCACCTGGAATGCCTCCCCTTTGCTTTGTCCTGCTTGGGGAGGACACGGTGACCCATGCTGCTCCTTGCCTCTCCCAGAAATACTCACTGTTACAATGGTGCTGAGGCCGTTCCGGTGACTCCTAACCCATATCTCCTCCTGTCTCATCAAGATGAACACGAACTTGGGAGAAGATACAGAAAGCCTTTCAGACTGGGGGTTCAGGCTTAAGGAAGCCTCTCTTGTAGTGAGTTTGAGCACCCTCCCTGCCCTTCATTTCTTCTTTCCACTTCATGATGGAGCCTTGAAGCAGAAACTTCCACAAGCTGGGAAGTTTGTGCCAGGCCCCATGAGAAAGAACATCCTCACAGTAGGTGGGGGCCTGTTTGGACCCCCCAAACTCCATCTTGTCAGCCTTCACTAAGCACCCTTCCCGGGAACTGGTTCTTCTTCTTGCTGTTTAGTGGTGGGTGTGAAAGCCTGGAAGAAATGCACAGCCCTTGCCTACCTCTTAGGCAAAGTCCTGGTTTCATTGCACTCAGTGAGCCAACTTGGAGGTTACAAAATGGCTTTGGCAGGGGGAAGGCAGGGGCCAGCCAGTGAAGCCCAAAAGGGACAGCAAGGGCCTTGATTCCAGGCATGCCTTGTGGAAGGTGTGACTTTCTTCACAATACTTAATTTGCACTAAGTGAGGAGAGAGCCTTTGCTCCCCACTGTGAGCCTCCCAGACACCTAGAGCGGGCACAGCTCTGGCCCCGGCAGAGGTGCTGGGTCTCCGGAGGGCATGGGTTCTCAGAAGTCTGTCCACACAGGCGGGAGTGGAGCCTTCCACCTTTCGCTGGGGTGACTTTTAACTGCCCGTCTCTTTTCTTCACCCACGACATCGGATGTTTTAAGTTTGAGGCATTCTTTATTCCAGACCCCAGCCTCCAGCTCCTTTGTTTTCTATTTCTGTTGTGGCAGCTGTTTCGGCAGCATTCACATCCACCGCAGCTGTGACTCGCTGCCTCTCGAGCTGTCCTCTCGAGCTGTCCTCTCGAGCTGCAGGGGGCTCACCGCTGCCTCCCAGGCAGCAGGCAGCCTCCCTCACGCCAGCGCTTTGGATCTCATAACATGGTCAAACGTTACCTTTTCAACAGGAACCCAGTTCTGACCCGGAGGGGAAGGTCATCATGGTTACCACCACTCAGACACACACAGGGACGCCCTCCTAAGCTTCCAGTGTCCTAAGCTTCCAGGCCACGGAATGCATTCTTGACATAGTCCCACTGATGTCTGGAGACATAATTTTTATAATTATAAACCATTAAAATGCCTCTGGAATACGGAACCAGTTAACTTTAGTTGATCAGGGGACAACAGGCACAAGACCCAACTGGGATTACTGGTTTCCCAAAACATTACCAAGAAGCTGGCTGATGAAAAAGGGCCACTGGCCCCTGACTTCAGCAAGCCCAGTCATTGTAGGAAGTCCTGGAGAATGTCATGCCATGCCTGTACACCCTGGCCAGGTTCCAGGGCTCTCCTGGGAGAGTCATTGGAGAAACTTGCTTGCTGCAGATGTCATTGATGAGGAAGGCCAAGGGCTCTCCATTGATGTTGGCTTCAGTGTCTTGAACAACCTCTTTTGGAGTGAGAGCAACTATCCAGATGGTATATCCTGACCCTGCTGAGGATTCTGCTTTCATCACACACACACACACACACACACACACACATACAAGCTTGGTGAACACAGAGTATATATGACTAACACGAACTTTAGCTATGTCTGCTTCCCTATGTAATTTATCTTACTTGCAAAAACATTTATAATTTGCTTACTGCCATATTAAAATCTAGATAAGAGCCTCGTTTACAGGAGGCCCTCGTTCCTTTCTTATCTGCTTTTGAGACATCTTGTAATAAGACTTTCCCCCCTGGTCTGTAGTGCTTTTTCAATTTTTCAATCAATGCAGCTGACACCAGATAATTTCAACACAAGGGACATATAACACTAGCCCCATATGAGCAGTGACCTAATTTAGTGAATCTTGGGCTGTTTATCCACAATATCTTGCCCGTGAATATTTGAAAGTGCATAACCATTGTAATCTCCTGAGGGGGAAGGAAGACCGAAGGCCCTTGAGAGGAGCCTCTGTGGTCTTAGAAGAAGCAAATGAGGCCGTGTAACCTGCCTGCTGGACAAGAAGGAGCATCAGCTAATTGGAGTTTTACTGTACCAGGCCTGTACTCAGCCCCACCTCCCCAGCACCTTCTCCCTTCATCCTTCCTCTGTAACAGTCAGGGTTCTTTCAGTCTTCCCCGGTCCTGGAAAAGTAGGGACAGCAGCACTGAAGTCTGGACGCTTTCCTCGGCAGTTAGGTGGGAGTCAGTGCAAGTGAGAACAGTCTCGAGCTGTCACGGACAGAAGCCCCTCGTGCAGGGACACACCCTACATGTCCAAGGCACCATGTGGGCTGATGCTGTCCTTCAGCAAGACATGTGGGCCGCTTGAAGGCATTTTCTAACATACGGGGCTTGAGGTACAGCCCACGTGGAGCGCCTGCCTGACACTCCCAGGCTCTGTTTAACTCTGGGCATGGTGGAACACACCTGTCATCCCAGTACTAGGGAGGTGGGGGCAGGAGGGCCAGAACTTTATGGTTTCTGCAGCTAACACAGTGGCTTAGAGGCCAGCCTGGGATACTTGAGAATCCATCTCAAGCAGACAGACAGACAGACAGATAACAGTCTGATTAGAGACTAAGATGCTGCTATTAATTTCTTACTAGTTAAGTCCCAAGAATGATAATTTTTCAAGGAATATCAAATATTTTGCAAGCATCCCTCAAAGAAACCATATCAATTCATTTACCTATAAAACCTTGACGATGTTTGATATTTTATAATTTTTCACTTAGATAGAATTCAGCCCAAATCAAAAGGATAAATGGACATACAAATAATGGGTAACAGGACAGCTCCTTTTATGATAAAAAATGCTTTCAATTTTATTCAAAATTATCTCTGAGATATTTCCAGTTTATTGGCATGGTGGACTTAACTTCACACTTTCCTGAATTGTTTCATATTGATTATACAACCCCCCCCAATAAATATATTGGACTATATTGTACATACTCCAAACCTATGCACACAAAATCTTCATGGTGTACTTTAATAGACTATATTAAAGACATTGAGCTTGGAGCAGTTTTGTTATTACCAAATGACAAAACAAAAATTCAATTTTTTTTTTTTTACTACTTTCAGACATCTAGCATCTAAAATATTATGTAGAGTACTTTGGGCTCTTTAATATTAATGTTTACTTGGGCTGGCAAGATGGCTCAGCAGGCAGAGGCACTTAGTGCCTGATGACCTGAGTTTAGTTCCACAGGCTGGAAGGCGAAAAGTGACCCCTGGAAGTTACCCTCTGACCTCTGTGTACCCTACAGCACGCTCACCTCCTAATAAATGAATAAATGTGAAATGAAAGTTTCTAACCATTTGTCTGTGACCTCCCGGGCCAAATCTGATTTCATACAGTTCTAAAGCTTCATGTTAGTCCAAAAAGGAATTTCTAGATGGAACTCATTCTTGGTTGGTATAAACCGTTTTCCCAGAAGACAAATTTTTGTTCAGAATTCTCCTTTCGTTTGAGTGGTGGCAGTCAGACCTGGTGACTCATTTCCAAGACAAAATTAAAGCCAGAAAGTGTCAAATGCTGACCAAAAGTTTGAAAATAACACAGAGAGGTTTCCTTATAACGCCATGGAATTCACCCAGTGACACCTAGAATCAGATTTCTCCATCATTCAGCCATACTAGCAAGACATTTCAAAGGCTGCTTCAGGGTTCATGGACCGCTGCCTGAGATCACCAATGTAAATAAACAGAATTACAATTCGAGCAATCCCTGCAATGTCTGACTCTTCTTTTTCCTGCTGGTGAAAGTGAGGAAGCTTTGATTGTTACAGAGTAACTGTGAAAGGCCCGGGAAGGGGACCCAGCTGCCTCCTGCTTTTTTTTCCCCTCCTACTTTTGCTTCTTCCTTTTCCATTTCCTACAGGATCATGGAAAGACCAAAGACCGCTAGTGAAAGGCAGGAACCACAGAAGAGGAGCTACCAAGGCTACATTGATGCCCAAAAGCAGCGGGCAGTGAAGCTGGTTTCAATACTGTGTTTTATTTAATCCAACATACCCCAAGTGCAGTCATTTCTGTAGCCAACATTTGAAATAGTCACTGAGCTCTTTCTCATTCAGCAGCTTTAAAATCTAGAGTGTATGACCTTCTGAATTTTGGGTGCTCAGGAGCTGTATGTGGTGGCCAGCTACCCTCCTGGGTCACTCGGAGTCTAAGTGGCATGCCAAGAGCAATCCAGGAATAATACAGACAGAGCATGCAAACCAGGAAGCACAGAAAACAATCTGACAAGCCAGCCTTGAGGTGTCCAACCTGGCACACAAGCAGACCCCGAGACAGCAGAAGGGAAGGCCCTGGACCTTCTGGCCCTTGGACTCATTTACTCTGTTCTATGTGCTTAAGCTGGAGTTCTTCAAGTTTTGCCTGGAGGTCCAGGTAGTGAGGCCCAACGAACCATCCAGGATTCAGCCAGAACACAGCTGTGCAACGGGGGAATGGCTTATGTTTGAGTGTGAGTCTGTCCCTTCTGAATGACTTGCAGCACATGAAGGTCGATGCCTGGCCCTGTGTGGGCAAGTGTGCCTGTCATATGAGATTGAATGCCCACATGCATTCGGAAAGGGGAGCAAGGCAGTTACACAGAAATGGGGAGGCTCCTTTTGCAGAGAAGACATCCTTCTTGTCACACGATGTCTCTCTGGCTACCCGCTCCAGCAACCCTCCTACCCAGAACCTCTGCACCCCTTCAGTAGATACCCCAAGCATCTACAGGTGCTGAGAGCCCACCTGGTCTGTGCCATATAATCGTGCTGGCTGACATTCCCGCTGCAGTAATGTCCCAGTGGCTGCCCTATAGTCTGCCTGGTTTGGGGCAGCCTGGATTGCTCAGAGGCTCAATCCCAAACAACTAAGCCTTGTGGTCTAAAGAATCTCTTCTCCACTTGTTTTTCAACTTTTTTTCCCTGGGTTTGCAAAGCAATATTTTGTTGAACTTCACATCCAACCAAGCCCTCCTGTTCAGGTTATCAGAAATCTTGGGCACACAGGGGAAGCCTTACTTAGGACAGGAGGACACACCCTCCTGTCTTGGGCTTGATCCTGCTATAAGAGGCCTGGTGGTTTCCCGGGTGTTCACTGGGAACATGCTGCACCCAGTGAGGAGGCGTAGAGGACAGCGATGGAGTCCTGTGGAGAGGCAAGTAACATGTCAGCAGAGCAGGATGGCACCAGCATCAGTAGGCTGAGGCAGGGGGATTGCAAGGAGTTCTAGGCCAGCTTGAGTTAGAGTAAACAAAACCAAATACAATACCCTAGAGGTCCCTGGGACCAAGCATATTTGAAGGAGAGGGGAAGCTGCCTTACCCGAAGCCCCGAGCCTCCCCCAAAACCTTGGAGTTTCTCCCCAGTAGGCCCTGTGCCAGGAGACCAGGGGGATGTACTCTCAGGTTCTGGCAGCCTGCATGCTATGAGCCACCCGCTGCTGTCCCCAGGCTCGAACTCCCACACCAGGAACCACCAAAGGTTGGACCAAGGATTCTTTTCAGTCCTGGTTTCGGAGGGCAGGGGTGAGCAAGGGGAAGGATGGAGGTGATTAAAGGAGGCACTGATGCTTTTGTGAAGGAACTCTTGAGTTGAGGTGGTTGGAGAGTGCTGACCAATCAGCCTGCCTGCTTCTCTCCCAAGAAGTGCAAGCACCTGGCTGGCATGCCTGCTCCATCGCTTCATCCTGCCTCCTTTCAGTGCATTTAAACTCGCAAGCAGCAGCAGCAAGAGAGAGCGCTTAAGCCTCAAACTCAATCCTTCGAGCCAGATGCCCCAGTTCATAAGCCCAAGGACAGTCGGCAAGGTTTCCAAGCTCCCTAGTAAGAAGCGACTGCAAACTCTCCCCTGCCCCTGTCCTCCTCCTGCCCCCAACAACAGAAGGGCCCCCGGACCTTGAAACATGTCACAGACAGAAACACTCAAGACAGGCTGCTCATGAATTCGGGTCGTCTAATTTTCAGAGTCTGATGTCTTGCAGTGATGACATTGCTGTGGCAGCCAAGGGTCCAGGGCTGCGAGTCTGAGCAGCTGCTCCGGGCTTTGAAAGGCCCAGGACAATGGGTGCACTGTTCCCAGGGCAGGCCTCCAGCATTTGCATAGACTGTTCTGCCTGGTTGACCAGGGGCTGTCCAGCTCAGCATTGTCCGCAGATCACTTCAAGATGGCAGAGGTGACAGGATTCAGGTGAGAGCTGGTGGGATGACGTCCAGAGGGCACGAAGAGGCACTGTCCTGGGAATCTTAGCTGGGACTGGTTTGCAGGGATTCCCGTGTTTGCTTTTGAAGATTTCCTCGGGCTGCTGGAGAGGAACAACAGGGGTTCTTTAAAGAGGAGCTTGCAGAGGCCTATTGGAGGACTCATCCCGGGGTACCCCTCATCTAACAATCTAATAATGTGGTGGACCAATAGGCATTCACTCCTGGAAGTTTACTTACGCTGCCAAAATGGAGGCCCACGGTTTCCATCTCCACCGCCTAAAGCTGTCGCGGTGTGAAACAGAATGTCCTCTTTTCCTGAAATGATATCGTGAAAAACTGACACCAACGCGGGGCCGAGCGGCAAAGGCAGAATGTAGAAACACTCAGGAGCAGGGAGTTTTCCTCCGAGTAACTGACCAACCAGAGGCAGTGCCGATTTATTCACAGGCTGATGACAGGAATTTCACACCTGCAGAGACAGCGCGCGGGCACAGCACCGCCCGCACCCACTGACTCGCCCCCGAAGCTGATGTTTTGAGAACGTTTAGCTGTGTAGACGAGTACATCCTCCCTGGAAATTTGGCAGCACAAGCCCACCGTCTTTAACTCCAGTAGGTAGGGTGAGGGGCTGGCCAACTAGGACTCAGTTCCACACCCACAGTTCCTAAGGAAATATTTTGCCAGTCCTTCGCTTGGAGGACCAGGATCCTGCAGCAGGTTAAATCCCGGGGGAGGGGCTTAAGGCGCAGCGGTGGGTGTGGTCGCACTGAAGTTGGAAAATCAAGACGGGAGGGAAACTTTTTTTTTTTTGTTTTTTTTGTGCATCTAAATAGGCCTCAGTCTGAAGGGTCCGAAGCGTCATTTCTGTGAGGTCTAAAGCCCTTTATTTGCACAGGCAGTTCTGTGCCTTTACCGAGGGCCAACCAACCTTTCTCACGCCAGGGTCCCCACAGGCCTGGCCCCTCCTCTTCCACATCTTCTGTGCGCCTCTGTGCCCAAACAACCCCACCCGAGCCCAGACGGATGCTTCCGTGTCCCCACCCGCGTTCACTGCGGATGGCAGCAGCGCTCATCTTGGGAATATAGCGATTAATCCAGCCGCAGGTTTCCAGATAAGTGACTGTGATGGAGACTGTTGGCGAGAAAATAGACAATTATCCGCTGCTAGCTTTACATAAAGATCGCATTAACTCAAATTAGTTATCAGACAAAAGAGCGTCGGCAAGCGCGCCCTGCCCGCCCGCGCCCTGCACGCGGGCACCTCGGGGTGCAGCCGGGCAGAGCGGGGGCGGGGGGTGGGAGGCCGCGCAGACCTGGACGCAGCGGGGCCGGGGGCGGGGGCGGCTGCCGGGCTCCGGCGCTGCCACCTGAGTTCGCCCACGCCCGTCCCTTCTGCGAGCTCTGCGCTCGGAGCCAGCCTCTGCCTGCTCGGAGCCAGCCTCTCCCCGCGGCCTGCGGCCCTTCCGCCGCTGGCAGTCGCGTCTTTAACTAAGAAACGGCTCTCCGCGCTCACCCCTGCCCCACTGGGTGCGCGGGCCCACCCGACCCTGTGTTGCCACCGCCACTGCCCTCGCCGCCCCCCCCCCCCCCCGTCCCTGTCCTCAACCACCGCACTTTGCGGAGGTCGCTCTCGGCAGAGGCCGGAGGGGTTAGGGGTAGAGCCGAGAGTGACCGGCGGCAGGAACAGCCAGCGCAGCCTTGGTGACCCAAGTCACGCGCTGTCCACGCCCCGCGCATCTCCACCGCCCTCCTTCTCCCGAATGCCCGTGAGTGTGGACGCCGGCTCTCAGGAGCACGGTGGATTTCACGGACGCCGTCGGTGGGAACAAACAGCGCTCAGCATCCCGACGGGCGGCAGCGCCCAGCGGGGTCCCCGCCGCCTCGGGCGAGCCCTGGCGGTGGCGCTTGCGCCCGGCCGGCCTCCCCAGCCCCAGGGTCCCCGGCCCCGCTGAATAGGGCGGATAATGACCCCCGGTTCCCAAGGCAAGCTCTCCGCTGCCTGGTGAGCCTTGGATTTGTGTGGTCCAAGCCTTTCCCAGCTTGTCCCATTCTGTCACCGGGATAAGGGGCTCCCTCGGCTCGTTTGCACCTGCGTCGCTTTTGGCTCCTTCAGGAATGCGCTGAAGCTTGTAATCAGCTTTGTGAAGCCATTGAGTGCACGGCTGAGTGAAACTTCCAAAGCTCGAGGAAAACTGGCCGGCTGAATAGGAGCCAGCATGGGGCTGCTCTCCAAGCCTCCGCGCTGCCAAATTCCAGCAGAGCGCCTCACAATCGCCTTCCCCACACTGAGAAAAGTGAGAAAAGAAAAGCGAAAATACCAGTCACCGGGGCTAGCTGTTTGTTCCCAGATTAATAGCAAGCGGCTCCCTCCTACTCCACCCCCTCCACAAAGCTCACCAGTTCAGGAAATATGACAGGGAGGGGAGGGCGGTTATTAATAGCTCCCCAACTGATGTCACCCCCTGGGCGGGGGTCTTCTGGGGCTCTGGAGGCTTCTCCACGCACAGTGACGGAGCTGAGCTCCAGTGTCCACAGGCTTAGCATCTTTGCTTGAGTAGAGTTGTGTATGAAGCCATACAGAATCGCCAACCAAGGTACCAAAAGGAGCACCCGGCTCTTTCTATGCGGACCCAGCAGGGGCCGGCCATCCTGGCCCCTCAGCACGAGGTGTCCCAGCCTCTCCTCGGGGGAGCAGGGGGTAGAGCATTCTCTCTTCCAAGACTCTGTGGTGCCCACCACTGCAGGAGTTTCCTCGGCTTCAGGCATCTGTGCTGTGGTTTCTAAGAGTCAACTCCTTCAGACTAGCACCTCCATGTGCCTCCCGGGCCCAGGCTTATTCTCTCTCACTCAAGGGGAGCGAAGGCTCCTCCCTGGAAAACAAAATCCTTGCCAGCCAACAAAAGCCCAGACAACGTGCAAAAGGCCGGGGCATCCTTGTCAAGGTCCAGGCGTACCTGAGTCCTGGGTGGCTCTCGGCTAGCGGGCCCTCCTCCCAGCGCAGCCGGGCCACCTTCTAGAACAGTGTGTGTAGCACGCCTTGGGAAGAGGCACAGGCCGTGCCTCATGGCATGCTGATCTGAACTCAGCTTTCGAGGAACCTTCGGGAAGGAAACCTAGAACCTTTCCTCTGGATGGTAAATCCCTGTAGGAATCTCCTAGAGAAAAGAAAGCAGAGGCCACAATGTAATAGGCATATAAAAACTTGCTTCACGATGGCTGAGGGTTTCCTTAGCTAATCAATTCCTTCCACGCCCAATGGGAAGCCCATCCTTTCCTGGGAGCACAGATAACGTGCTTCATGCATGATCTCAACGTCCATGTATGCCCTCGAGCTCAGTCCTGTGGGGTTCTTGCTGCAGCACCTTGCTTCTGTGGGGGCCTCATGATGTCTGACTGTGGCTCTATGCTATAAATAGTCCCCTGGTAGATCGAAAGGCTTAATGGGCCTCTTTAAATACCTAACTTATTATAAAGCCCTGGGGAGAATAGCATTAACAGGCAGGGAGGAACAAGAATCACGCGCCCTCTCTAGCAGTCTTATTACAGTGTTCTTGGTTGCACTCTTCTGGTGCAGAGTGGGCAGGGATTTTCCTATTTATACACCTTAATGTTCAGTGGGGGCTAGAGCACATGAGAGGGTATGAGAGACAGCCTGTCTGAGCAAGAAGGAAACTGAACTGAACAAGGTCGAGGGACTGCATGATGATGATGTTGATGAAGATGCATGAATTGGGGCACTGTGTTGACACAGGCTTCCCAGTCTGGTGGACTAGCAAGGAAAGCCTCCCTTCCAGACAGACGGGGGGGGGGCAACCCCCAAACGAGAGAATGTGGAACTCAGAGAAGCTAGGGGGCTCTGAGTGTCCAGACCGCACGCACTCACCACGCACTCACTCAGAGATGCTGAGAAGCCCGGAGCATCCCAACTCGACGCCGCCCACACTGACATGCAAAGTTTGCTTTTTCGCCGTGAAGTTTGACGTGACGTTCCCAGCAGCACCTCTCACTCCAGCCACTCTCGGCGACAAGTTGGGAGGATCTGCAGCAATTCAGAAATTAGTGAAATTTTATTCCTGGTGGGGGCACTGGATTAAGAGGCTGGGAGAGTGTGAAGCTAGTCAACGTGTAATTGCATGATAAGGCTCTCACGAGGAATTTATTGGCCAAGTTGCTATTTCTATTCCTTCCTAATCTCGTTCAGCACATTCGTTCTCTGCAATCTGTCTTCATAATCTCCTGCAGCAGAATGGCAGCCAATGGAAGCGCGCGTGTTTGGAGAGTAGAGGAAATATGCACAAGTGTGATAAACTGATGCTAATTACCCATATTTAGGACACCGAGTGCAGAAGATCAAGGTTTACAAATAACAAACCGGAGCCAATGATGATGGCTTCCTTGTGTGGGATATATCGGAGGGGACCAGATAAGGGTTTCACGGGCAGCAGGGATTTATTGGTCAAAGGCTGTACCTTCCACTTTCCCACTTTTATATAGCAGTAAATTATTTCGGCTAAATTCGCCAGAACATCACTCTTTCATTTGGCGACGCGCCGTGACTTGCTCTTTCTTTGTGTCCATTCAATGCAAATCCTTGTAGTTTAACATCAGCTGATAAGAAACAAATAATTGAAGTAATAGGTAATTCCCTTTAAATCGTGCATATAGGAGGGTCCCAGGAAAAATGAGACGAAGTAAGGAGCAGGAGCTGAAAGTGAAGCAGCTTCACCTTCAGCCCGAGACCACATGGCTTCCCCATGAGCCCACAGCCTTGGTTTCTGCATGTGCACAGCCTGCTTGCTCACAGTGAGAACCACTTCCAATGTGGCACCAACAGGGCCGATGCTTCTGTCTGGAATCCTGGTTCTAAGATGATGATGTTGACGATGATGATGATGATGATATTGACGATGATGAAGATACTGGCCATCCGATGAGAGCTAAGCATAACGTTTCTCCTCTCCCCACCTCAGCATGACTCGGTGTTGCCATTGGCCCTGTTCCCTCTGCAACCCCTGGCTCTGAGAACAGACCCAGAAGGGCTCAGGCTGGTAAGCTGGCGGCAGGTGGAGGGTGACGGTGGAGCTCCTGGCCCTGCGGTAGTTGCTCCCTACGGCCTTTAGAGAGCATTGCAGCAAGCTACTTCAAACCTGCAGGTTTGTTTTAAAATTTGTATGTTAACCAAATGCAGCCACTGGCTTGCTTCATTCTCTGAGAACCCTCTAGAGTCTGTCTGTAGCCTTTCCAGTAGGTAGTGGAGATGGGCACAGATGGCAAAATGGTTTTGAAATAAAAGGTGCCGTGCTTCAGTTTGGGGATATAATTTACAACTCCCAAATAAAGAGGTATTAGGAAGAACAGCTGATTTGGCACAAATTATTTTTCATTCTAGACCATATGGACCTCAAATTCTGTCCCTCTTACCTCAGTGGGTGTGTTTATTCCTCGTATTCCAGCAAACATGGGATGCATTTTCACTCCATGTACCACCAGTGAAAGAAGAAAAAAAAGCTTCAGCTTGCTGCTGAAGCTCGGGTGCATCCGATTCTAGAGACGATGAAAACACTTCACATGTGTATCTTAGAACCCAAGGCGACTGGGAAGAGAGGCTTAATTAACGGAATGATGAGCCTGTAACATTCTGCCAAAAATATTTAAAAACATGCCCGTTGTTCCTCGGAGGATAACTTGTTATGAATTAACGAGTGCGCTAAGGCTAGGGTGTGGCCAGCACACAGTACATATGCTGCTGTTGCACACGCACCCTAAAATGACTCGTTCAGCTGGGCATGGCGGCACACGCCTTTAACCTCAGTAGCTGGGAGGCAGAGACGGGAGATTCACTGAGTTTGAGAACAACCTGATCTATAGAGTAAGTCCCAGGGTATCCGGGACTGTAGATAGAAACCATGTTTCAAACAACCACATGAAGATAACAACAACACAGTACTCATTGAGGGAAACAAATATTCTCCCAAGTAGGAGGGTAGGGGATACAGCTTTTCTGGAAAATGCAGAGATTACAGAGAGAACCCATTGCTCAAATCATTTGTTAAGTTCACTCCCCCTTTTTTTTTCTTCAAGACAGGGTTTCTCTGTGTAGCCTTGGCTGTCCTGGACTCGCCTTGTAGACCTGGCTGGCCTTGAACTCACAGAGATCTGCCTGCCTCTGCTGAGTGCTGGGACTAAAGGCGTGTGCCACCACCCCCTGGCTGAGTTCACATTCTACGAAGCCCATTTATCACCCCCACGTGGACATTCCTGTGCCAGAGTGAAGTGAGGTACCGGTGTCCACGATTGGCTTTTGATTTGACTGAGATCTCCAGAGCCAGTGGGTGACATGGTCATGTGGTGGCCATGAGCCTTTCTCCCTCGGTCACAGAAAGTTAGCCCACAGGTCTACCAGTGTCCAGCTCTTCACCTGGGTGCGTCTTGCATATGTCGCCCAGACATCTTCACTGCCCGAGGAGACCACTGGTTGTCTGTGAACGTTGCTAACCGTTAGTTTTCAAAATAATGTTAAGTAATGTAATGTTCAGGAGACATCAACCGGCCGAACTGTACCAATGGAAGCTAATTAAAAATTCTTCTAAAAAGAAAGATTTCTTTTTACAGTGGCTTGTGTCCTTGAAGACAGACACAGGGGCCAGCTTTGACCTCAGAGGGTATCTCTGGGCAGGCGTGAAAGGTTATCAGATTAGCATTAGTGCTAGATGTATATCTGTGTGTGCGTGTGTGTTCTCTGTATGTGTGCGCCTCTGCAGCTATGACAATGCGTGGGCTAGGCGTGCCCTTGCAGGCGCATGCAGGTGTGTTTATCCACGCAGCTGTGGGCGTGTGTATGTGTGTATGCATATCCCTGAGGGTATATATAGGTGTGTGTGTGTCCTTACGGGTATGTCTGTGTATGAGGGTATGAGCAGGTGTGGGCCGTGGTGTGTGCACCTGAAGGTGTGGGCAGGCGTGTGCTGGTGTGCAGGTACAGACAGTTATCTACGCACGTGTGTGTTTCTACAGGTGTGGCAGGTATGGAAAGGTGTGTGTGTGCTTGTGGGTGGGTCTGCACCAGAGCGACCTGCGGCACAGGGCATTTCATGTCCCTGCCTGAGGGATGCTCGGCGGGGGAACCAGGGAGGGGTAGAGGAGAGAAAACCAGAGGAATGGTCTGGATCAGTGTCTCTCTGGGGACTGACTGCTCTAAATGCCTCAGTGAGCTCTGCTCACCCTCTAGGGCTAGAGGTGGGTGTGGCTGTTGGTCCTTACACACTCTTTCACTGACTCTGCCCGTCCAGAGGCCCATACTTACTCAGCACACGATTCTTTCCGGTCAGCTTGGCTTTCAGGAACCCTGCTTCCTGCCTCTTGCTGTTTCTTCTTCACACACATAGAGGATGGAAGTTTTGGGTCTCTCATCTTGACTCACACCTGCTGACAGTGGATGTTGGGCCATCTGAAACAGACATCGAAGCCTGGTGATTGGCTGAGAACAGGCTGGGGATGTCGGCAGATGACACACACTTGCTTCACGTGTTGAGACACATTTTCAGCTCCAATGACCCCAAGCAGCTTCCCAGGAAAACAAGCAAACAGAACAAAGTAGGACTTTCTCGACATTATCCGCTGAGAGACTACCCGCTCTATGTCCCTTCCAGCTGTGTCGCTTTCTTCTTTACTTTTTGTTTTTTGAAGAAGTAGAAAGGTTCTCACATCTCAGCCTGTGTGGCATTTGGCCCCTGACTCATTCTGCAGCTGTCGGGGCTGACAGGTCACCACAGGGTCCTCTTTGGACACTGGAAGCTTGCCCTGGTGCCTACGCTTTAAAGGTGGTATAAATACCAGGCTGAGTCTCACCCATCATTATCCATGAGCTGATGTGTTAAATGAGCCCGTTGCTTAGAGGTTTGTAAATGACAAGATTTTTACTGTTAGAGTAATTTCTGCCTATTTCCTGCCTGGCGTGTCAGACCCTTATGGAAAAGTCCAAATTTGTCTGCTTGACACACATTTAACCCTTCTCCAAATTCTAGCATGCTTAACTACTGTTTGCTTAGACGTCAGTCTACACCTGTGGAGTTTGCCTATCGAGGCCTCTGAGAGGTCCCCAGCCTCAACTCCAGACAGCAGCTAAAGTGGGTGATTACCGGCATATTTACTGTAATTGATAAAAATCACAGGAAATGACATTTTCATTAGTCACTGACACCACACCAACACCTACAGTAGACGTTATGCTACTCATCTATTACAAATAGTCTTCAAAAAATGGAACTTCTCAGTAGTCTTTGATTCTCTGGGATTATCTGACCTCATTTTAATCTACTCTGAGTCTCAGACCTCAGGGAATTCCCTAGACTTTGCCTTGAATGAGCATCAGGGAAACATTTTCAGAGACTTCAGGCATAGCCATGTCCTGGGGGAGATCTGAGAGGCAATGGATTTGGGCTGAGCTGTTTCGCTGTGCCTGCTGCTGGGGTGCAGGCCAGTGTCTATAGATCTTTTTTTCTGCCACGGATCACTGGGCCAAGCAGATAAACTGCACCTCTAGGAAAGCGGCCTTCACCTTGTTTTCCTTGTCTACCTGGACAGTTCTTGCTCACCCTGTGCAACTCAGCCATACAGTGGGTTTCAGCCTTGCACATGGACCTGGGTGAGTATGGCTCATAATTCAGCCTCCTTCCACTGCCCTAGTACTGAGAACCATTGTAAGACCAGGCAGATGAGGACTCAGGGGACGATGGAAGGACCACCTTTACATCAGGCAGTAAGAAGGAGGAGGGTGGAGAAGTGGCTGATGCTAACACATCCCAGGCACCAGACACCTTCAGCTTGTGGTTTGTTCTCAGAATTAAGGTGAGGTGGAAGTTTTCAATGTCAGTGCTACCAAAAAGAAGCCAAGGTTCTGCAAACATGGCTAATGCACAGACAAGCTCACCTGGCGTCATGAATATACATTCCATACATGCATTCCCCCAAAGAGGCTACATTCTGCACAGAGGCCCAGCCCAGGAGTTTGTATTCTGCACTAGGAAAATTTAAGAGCAATCTTGAAGGATCAACTTAGGTCTGCGGAGAGGGCTCAGTTGATAAATTGCTTGCTGTGAAATATGAAGACATAACTCTGATCCCTAGTAGTTCTGTAAAAACCAGGGGTGGTGGCATCTGCCAACAATCTTAGTGCTGAGGGAGAAGAGAACCATGAGAGATCCTGTTTCAAAAAATAAAGAGAAGAGAAATTGAAGAAGGCGCAGGGCAGTGAGCTCTGAACTCCATACGTACATGTGCGCATAAGCACCCCCCCCACCACAGGAACAGAACAAACATGATTAAGCTAATCAATACTCCTTAAAAATTTGAGACATTCTGTAATGTGATGTCCATTATGTCAGTATGCAATTTAAAAAACTATTAGATGTGTCAAGAAACAAGAAAATATGACTATCAGAGAAATCAGTTGGAAAGGAGCAGAGTTGGGGCTGGAGTTGGGCTCAGTGGTTGAGAGTGCTGACTGCTCTTCCAAAGGTCTTAAGTTCTAGCCCCAGCAACCACATGGTGGCTCACAGCCATCTGTAATGGAACATGATTCCCTCTTCTGGTGTGTGTGAAAACAGAGCATTCATAAAATAAATAAATAAATAAATAAATCTTTTTTAAAAAGTAGCAGAGTTGAAAGGACAGAGGAGGTACACTCCCACCTCTGTAAGGAAGGTGAGCACCTGCCAGGGAAAATGAGAGGCAAACACGGTGGCTACGAAACCCCATAAGATTTCAGGCCCGAGTGGTCCCCATCTCCAACAAGCATCTGCAAGCGCTCTGCCTACCGTGTTCTTGTCTGTAAATGCAAAGGTAGCATGAGAGGCAGCCATGTGTGCATTTATTCCAGCCTTCTTGCAAGGGAGCATGCGACTTCTCTTCCCGAGTGGACGCTGGGCTGCCTGGTTAATATTGGTGTTCAACTGGACAGCATCCAGAGTCAACTAAGACAAAAGCCACTGAGCACCCCTGTCAGGGATTTTGGCCTCACTTTGTTTCTGAGACAGGTTCTCTCTGTGAAGCCCTGGCTGACCTGCAACTCACTCTGTAGACCAGGCTGGCCTTGATCTGCCTGCCTGCCTCCTTCTCCTCCTCCTGAGTGCTTTTTATTCTTAATCAGATTATTTCAAATAGGAAGAGCCACCTTGACTGTGATGGGCATCTTCTGGTGGCAGACAGGACTTGCAAGGGACTGGAGAGGCTCCTCAGGAGTCAGGAGGGTGTATTTGCTCTTTGTGGTTGCAGAGGACATGAATTCAGCTTTCAGCATCCATTGGGTAGCTCACAACCACTTGTAACTCCAGCTCCTGGGGATCCAATCTCTGTGGGCACCTACAATCTTGCACAACTCACACATATATACATGTGGTTAAAAAGAAAATAAATCTTCAAATTAAAAACAAAACCAAAGAATAGCCACGCACGGTGGTGCACACCTGTACTCCCAGCACTTTAGGAGGCAGAGGCGGGAGGATTGCTGTGAGTTTGAGGCCAGCCTCAAACTCTACAGAGAGAGTCAGGACACCCAAGGCTACACAGGTCTTGAAAAACCAAACCAAAACAAAAAGCACAACAACAAAAGAACAAACAAACAAAACAAAAAGAAACAAACAAACAAACAAACAACAACAACAAAATCCCAAGCCAGGAAGAGAAGAAGGAAAGTTTGCTTTTTCTGCCTGCTTGCCCTTACTCTCACTGGTGAGTGCATCTCTCCTGGGGCTCGGAGTTCCTTCTCTGGCATTAGACTGGAAAGCAGCAAATCTGCAGGAGCCCTCCAGGCCTTCTGTACCAGACTGGGGCTGCGGGGCAGTCTAGTCTCATGCCCTGAACAACCACCAGATTCTCTGCCTTCCTGTTTGGGACTCTCAGGCGTCCTCCGTAAGGCAATCTAACAGATGCCTTCTTAACTAATCCAGGTCTCCAGCGACACAGCCATAGTGCCACACTGTGACACCTGGTGAGCACACTGACACCTCACTGAATCTCCAAGATGTGCTGCCAGATCACCTGGGGAGGCGGCTACCAGCGTGTGAAGCCACCAAATCTAACCCTGATCTCCTCAGCTGCAGCAGTCAGTATGTGCTCGTCCTTGAACGGCTCCATGCTTCTGAGGTCTTGGAGTCCATTTTGTAAAAGTCTGACTTCCTTTTTTCTTTCTTTCCTTCTTTCCTTCCTTCTTTCTTTCTTTCTTTCTTTCTTTCTTTCTTTCTTTCTTTCTTTCTTTCTTTCTTTCTTTCTTCCTTCCTTCCTTCCTTCCTTCCTTCCTCCCTCCCTCCCTCCGTCCCTCCCTTCCTTTCTTTCTTTTTTTTTAAATGTTGAAAGATTTGACTCAATTTCTTGCTTCTGCAGTGACTTGGTGTTGCCAGAGGGGAGGGATTGTGCCCCGTGGGAGTCAGGTGGGATTAGCTTTTTCCTCCCCTCTATCAGTTAACATGTTGAGATGAGCATGAAGGCTGAAGCTATCCAAGGACAAGGAGTTATTCAGGCGGTTTGTTACACAGGCAGACTGCTGGGGCGTGCCCACTCTTCACTCAGGGGACCAGGCCTGGATAGCCACCCCTGGGCAGGAAGCCGTGTTTCCAGGAAGCTGCCCGGATGAGCCTGGCATACATTTCCCTCTTTGAGAAGCATCTGAGAAAGGAAGACAGCCCCCAACCAAATGCTGTATCGGTGGCTGCCCTGCACAGTGCTGGCAACCTTGCCTTTTGCAGGTTATGTTGGTAATGAGTTGGTACTGACCCAGAACTGTCCCAGCACCGACCCGCTTGTTGTTTTTAGATATGCAAAACCATTCCTCCCCGGTTGTCTTTGTTTTATTGAAAGCAAACTCTACTATCAGATGACTGCAAATGTCATGTTTGTCTGGGTGTGGTGATACCTGCCATCCCTCAAGAGACAGAAGCAGGCAGATCTCTGTGCGTTCGAATCTAGCCTGGCCAGTTTCAGGACAGCCAGGCTACACAGGGAGATCCTGTTAAAAACAAAATAGAGCCACGTTTGCATGTGGTAGGTATCACTCACTGGGGCGTGAGGAGAGCAGGTGGCAGGTGTCTGACTGAGGGACACCAGCTCTGAGCTGTGGGCCCTGGTAAATCGATGATGTAGGAACCAGGACACCTTATCTCAGCTGAGTGTTCCTGGATGGCAAACCTGTCCTGGAGAGGCAGTTCTGGATCCGCAGCCCTCTTATCTTTGTAAATAATACATAGTCTGGATTTCACTCACAGTCACCAAATTGAGTTCTCCTTGGAGTAACTAAAGACCCTTCATTCCACATAATGACATATGCAGTGAGCAGGTTTGGTTCATGGAATTCATTTTTTATAAATCAGATTGGGATTTGAGACTCTAAAGAGTCTCAAAGCCTTGTTTGATCTCTGATCCCCATGCTGACCTAGCAAACGATCCCTTAATCCCATGAGCTCATCAAATCAATTTCTCATTGAACTCCTGAGTGTCCTGAGCCTCAAAAGGAAGCTCTCACTGTGGAAGAGCTGGAAATATGTGATTTCCGGGAGGTTTTTCTGATTGAAAATTGAACAGGAGTTTGCTTAAGTTTCTCATCCTATTTGTGTTCCAGCATTTGAGTCATTGCTGTGTGGAGAGATGAGGCTTTGGGAAGGGGTGTGCCTGTCTGCACATGCCTGTGACACACACTTCCAGTGAGGTGGTGGTCCCATGATTACCCTCACAACCGTCTGTCCGCCTGTGCTGTCTTTGTATTAAGACAAATCTAGGGAACAATCAAGCATGACAGCCTTTTGGGCTGCACCTGTGCGTTTTGAAGACGAGGATTTTCTAATCCTATATTCAAGTTCTGAACCTTGGACAGTGTCTTGCTATAAAAGACTTCGAAAATGCTCATTTGATTTTGAGATCGCTAAATCCATTCCTTTTTATGTTCAGGAAATTTATGCAGGTTTTTAGCCACAGTTGTGCCTTTTGACTTGATTTGGGAGTCTTTTGCTCCAGCACCAATCCTTTCTTGACGATGGAGAATGATGACTCAACACTGTAGAGATCCTGGGAGAATTTCTTCTCTGAACAATTCAGAACATGGCTTATGAGTCATTGAATTTCGAGATATTTTTCCATGGCAATCCATTGGCTGCCTCTCGCTGCCCGAGAAGTAAGGCTCATGTCTGTGGGTGAACTGGAATGATTATACACATCCTCAAGCAGCCATGATTGTTTTGTGTCCTCTGCTCATGGGCTGACTTGAAGACCTGGCTCCTGCCTCCTCAGTCTCACTGGATCACTTGCCTTCCATGGCTCCTGCCTGTGGAGGTGGCAGTGTGGTCTGTCATCACTATGGTTGGTCTGTCACCATGGTAGGTTGGTCTGTCCTCCACCGTGGTAGTATCGGTCTGTCATTGTGGTGGGTCTGTCATCATGCCTCAGTTCTTCTACCTCAGGTCCTGTGAGAAGCCCTCCATCAAAGCCTTTCCGTTAGTGGCAGTTCTCCCATGGCAGTGTTCTTGTGAGTGCTGGCTGCCACCAATCCTGTGCGGCCACACCTCACTTCCTTCCTTCTGCCAAGTGAGTCTCCTCATGTTGAAAGGAAGAGGGGTGACAAGTGGTCTTAAACCATGTTGTAAATTAAGAACAATCACTGCTGACATGAAAACACCTGGGACATTTTTAAAAACAAGAATCCTGTCATCCAGGGACTTCAGAGTGAATATTTGTGGACCTTGGGCTGTCAATCCAGAAGTGAGATGAGGGAAAAGTAGGGTTGGTAGATCCAGGAGATTTCTCCATCCCAGATGACCTTTAGTGTGCATCTAATGCAGTGGAGCCAAACATTTCAGGAGAATGGACCTTACCTCATGAAAGCAAAGTTTGGTGCTTGCAAACACAGAGGCAGAGAAACTCAAGCTCGTCTGCCCTTCTCAGGAGGAACCAAGAATGTGGGAGATAAAGGGGAAAGGGAGAACTGTGTGAGAATAACAGAAGATGTCTATGACCCAGCAAAAGAGAAACACTAAGAAACACTAAAGAGCAAAGCCAGCACAGACGCCCCTATATTCCCATTAGGAGGGTGGGTGTGACTTGGGAGTTGCTTGCTTTAAAATTTGGAAACTGAGCAACTCCTAGCCAAGTTCAGTGGTTTGCAAACATTGCTTCTATTTTTTCTTCCTTTTCAGAAATCCCCTAATGTGAGAATTAGGTGAGAGAGGAGATGAAAGAAGAGGGAAGGGGAGGGTAAGGGAAGGAAAGGAAGGACCTATGATCACATCATTTTGTGGGCATGAGGGATGGGGAGGGGTGAGAAGATTTAAGAAAGCAAAGGACAAGAGCACAGTATCATGAGAAACACATTAGTTCTTACAGCAGAGCCAGAGAGGTCCAGATTACAATATCAGGTTCTGAAATGACTGTCTGAAGCCTAGAGAGACCTGTTGGTCCAGAAGGTTCCTACCCAGCCTGGTACTGGCAGCCATCCCATTTCCAACACAGTATATTTCTCTGCAGAAAACTAGGCTGAATGGGTAGTAGATACTGAGACCACAGCACAGGCTAGAGAAAGGGAGAAAACAGGAAGACAAGGATGAGTGAGCTAAGTTCACAGACTAGACCATAGGTCCCTTGACCCATGCCATTCCAGGCCACTGAAAAGCTTCTGGGTATCCTGCAGCCACACCTGAGGCTTCCACCAGCTTTTTTTTTTTTTTTTGATGTCTTGCTCCAAAATTTAACACATATTAAAGGTTGCTAGACATTCGCAGAAAGCCTCAATATGAGAGACTGCATCTGAAACTGACAAGTATAGGGAATTTAGAAACGGCAGAATAGAAAGTATTTCCTAGAAAATCTCAGAAAGAAGGTATTTAATTCATAAAACAAAATCCATACAATATTTAAAACAAAAAGACAAATTCGGAGAAAAAGGTCTGGAGTGTATAAGTATGATTGCCAAATAAAAAAGATGTAGAATGGGAATGACAGACACAAGGAACTGTGTAATAAAATAAAACCAGAAGAGAAAAATAGGAGAGAAAATTATGAAAATCACGAGATGATACAGAAGTTAGCACCCTAATAAGGATTTTACAAAGAGAGAACAGAGAAAACAGGTTTTAAAGACATAATTTACACAGATTTCTCAGAATCAAAGTGTCTGATTTTCAAGATTGAAAGAACACATCAAATTCCCAGCACAATGGCTAAGACTCATGCCCATGCATATCACTGTGCAGTTTCAAAAACCAGAGATTAAAGAAATACAAACCCAGGGGGTCCGTAGACTGGGTTTTAAAATCCAGCCAGAGGAACAAGCTAGGTCACCTGTGAAGGACAGGAAGCAGCCTGGGCAGGAAGAGCCAGCACCCACAGACGTCTGGAGGCTGCAGTACCCGTCAAGACCCGGGGTCTGTGCTCCTCCTCTGTCCACCACCATGTCCTGTGATAACAAGATAAAAAGGTGGAGGTGCTATTCTCTACCTCAAGCCTATGAGGAAATAGCTCGGCCTAAATGTGACGCAGGATGTACATGATTGGTCCCTGAAAACTCTAAAGGATAACTGAAAGAAAATAGAGAGTACTTACATAAGAGGATTAAAAGATTGATATGCTAAGGACTTCAATTTTTCCCAGACTCGCCTGCAAATTATAGGAAATTTCAAAGTTGCAGAGAGTGTGTTTAATGCTTTTGTGTTTTCAGGACTAGGAACTGAACTTAGAGCCTGGTACCTGCCAGGCAAACACTCTACCCCTGACCCATTTGTCCATTCCCCTCCCCCCTTTAGGAAGAGAAGGGAAAAGGTCTTGATAGGTTACCTAGGTGGTCTCAAACTTTTGGTCCTCCTTCTTCCTCAGCCTTCTGACAGCCAGAAACAGAGGAGTGTAACACCATGTCTGGCAAACAGAAGGAATTCCTTTGCTTATATTTATTTGAGGGGAAAGTTAAAATTTTTATATGGAAATTCAAAATACACAGAAGAACCAAAACACCTTTGTGGGGGTGCTGGGTGGACAGTGAGGACAAAATTGGGTAACTTACATGACGTGTTTTCGAGGTTTATTGTAAACTCACACAGCAGGACCTCGAGAGCTTGGCACAAGAACAGCTCAATGTTGCAAAACTGAGCCATAAAAGTACAACTAGGCACATATGGCCAGTTGATTTAGAGGGAGGGTGTCTTAGTACGAAACCCAGGCTAGCCTTGGTCAGGAATCTACCCTCAAACTCCTGGTCCTCCTGCCTTAGATCACAGGCTGGGATTATGGGTAATGGGCTACCACATCTGGCTGTTTCAATTGATTTTTTTTAAAAAAGATTTTAATTTATTTTATTGTTTATATATACACGAGTGCTTTGCCTGTATGTATATCTGGTGCCCAGAAAGGTCAGAGAAAAGCATCATATCCTATGGAACTGGAGTTGCAGATGCTTGTTAGCTTCTTTGTGGGTGCAGAAAATCCACCCAGAGTCCCCTGCAAGAACAAATGCTCAGTCACTGAGCTGTCTCCCCAACCCCTGGTCCAATTGAGTTTTGACAGATGCTGAGGCAATGGGAGGGAAAGGATAAGGTTTTCAAAATTCCTGTGCAAAAGACATACCCTTCCTTCACACTGCTGGCTGCAGAGCAAGCAGGGACCCCGTGATGAGGAACTTCCTCATCACAGCTTCCCTAGTCCTGACCTCTAGAGAGCCCACTTGCCATGGGATATTGAGAACCTGAATATGGCTGCGGCAAAGAGGCACTACTTTATTTTATTTGTTTGTTTGTGTTGAGACAACCCCAGATGACTCAGAATTTGCTGTGGAGAACAGGCTGGCCTAGAACTTATAGTGAGTGATTTTCCTGACTCAGGTTCTTATGTTCTGGGTTTATAGTTGCACGCCCCTGTGCTTTGCTTATTTATCTTAACTGGACACCTGCTGAATCTTTTTTTATTTTCATTTTTATATTTGCTTACTTTATGTGTGTGGGTGTTTTACCTGCTGGTGGATCTGTGCACAAAGCTGTATGCTCTGCCCTTGGAGTCAGAAGATGAGGTGGGATCCCCTAGAACTGGAGTTATAGGTACCTCTGAGCCATGATGTGGGTGCTGAGGACCAAACCCAGTTATTCCGCAAGAGCGGCAGGTGGTCTTAACCACTGAACCATTGCTTCAGCCCCCTATACGTTAAATTTAAATAGCTGCATATAATAATTGGCTATTGAATTGAACAGTGCATTTTGGGGTGAAATTGGGAAATAAACTTATAGTAACTCGGAGTTTGTCACCGATTTCTAAATTATAATACAAAATGTTTGGAGTATAAAAGAAAATCAGTAAATGAGGCCTTCACCAAAATTCCTTAAAATATTTCTTCTTCAAAAGATACACTATTTGCTGGACAGCTGCTTTGTGTTCATAATATTTGAAGTGTCTAGCAAGGTAGCATTCATAACTTGAATCTCAGTGTTTGGGATATGGAGGGAGGAGAATCAAGAGTCGAGGTCTTGGGCTGGAGAGATGGCTCAGCGCTTAAGAACACTTGCTGTTCTTCCAAAGGTCCTGAGCAACCACATGGTGGCTCAAAACCATTTATAGTAAGATCTGGTGGGCAGGAAAAATGTTGTATAAATAATAAATAAATCTCAAAAAAACAAAACAAAGCATCCAGGTGCAATGGTGCACACCTATAATCCTAGCACTCAGGGAGGCAGAGGCAGGCAGATCTCTGAATTTGAGGCCAGCCTGATCTACAGGGTAAGTCCAGGACATTCACGGGTACACAGAGAAACCCTGTCTCAAAACAAAAACAAAAACAAAAACAAAAACAAAAACAAAAACAAAACAAAACAAAACAAAAAACAAGCCAACCAAATAAACAAAACCAAGCAATTTTTTAAAATTTCATAATATAAAAATAACCCAAAAACAAGGTTAAAACATAGCAGAAATGCCAGGAAGATGCCAGGATCTGGCATCTGGAAAGGGTTGGTAGTAATTGGGAAAACAAATTAAGACTCCAGTGGGATAATATTCCATATTTGGTCATAGGGCTAAGACAAAAAAGCAAGTGTAGATATGGATGTGGATAAATGGGACCCTCAGACCTGGCGATGTCATTCTGTAAACTAAACAAATATGACCAGGGAAAGGATATGCTTAGAGCTCTCACTGAGTATGCCTGAGGCCTTGGGTTTGACTCATATATATGGCCAATACACTCAAAATCTTAGCACTTGGGAGCTGGAGACAGGAAGATCAGGAGTTCGAGGTCATCCTCAGCTTCATGGGGAGTTGGAAGCCAGCCTGAGCTAGACCCTGTCTCAAAAACAGAATAACATAAAAATTTAAAAAAGAAAGAAAGGGGGCTGGAGAGATGGCTCAGTGGTTAAGAGCACTGGCTGCTCTTCCGGAGGACCCTGGTTCAATTTCCAGCACCCACATGGCAGCTCACAACTGTCTGGTCTGTAACTCAAATTCCAGTGAATCCAACTCCCTCACACAGGTATATTTGTATGCCAAATACCAAATGTACATAAAAATAAATAACGAAAAGAAAAACAAGTAAAAATACAAAATACTAAGATTAAAAAAAAATAAAGTAAAGAAAGGGTAACAAACACTTAATATTTTTGCAACTTAAATTAAACAAATATATCATAGGACATACTCTTTCACTCTTAGGGGTTAACAGAAAAGAAATGAAAGCACGTGTCTTTACATGAACTATCCAAATTCATAATGTAAAACTGAAAACAAGTGTTTGCCAATTAGTGAGTTAATGACTGTAGTATAGCCCTACAGCAGAATATTCCCCAACCAGAAAGGAATGACCTGTTGATACACGCGCTATAATGTAGATGAATCTCAAAAATACTATGGTAAGTAAAAGAAATGAGGTAAAAAGAAAAGAGAGTTTATAAAATTCTATTCATAGAAACTTCTAGAAATTGTAAATTATTCTGTAGTGATGAAAGGCAGCATGTGGCTGGCTGGCTGTGGATGGAAGTGCTGTGGGGGCTGAGAAGAAGAGAAGAAAACTTGAAGAGAGCAGATGTGTCCATTGTTTGACTGTGGTCCTGCCATTTTGTCAAACTGTATTGGAGTCATACTATATTAAGCACAGCTTATTTACAAATAAATTATCCATAAACAAACTATTTTTTTAAAAAAAGGTAAGGACTGCTCTCAAGTGACACAATAGGTGGGAAGACAAAATCTCAAGGGAATATTTTCATACCAATGTTTCACTTGAATCCTATACCCAGCTAAAGTACCACTCTTGTTCTGTTGTCATTTAGAAGACATTACTTGTCAAAACAGGGGTGGAAAACAAGAAGATGAGGGGTCTAGTGGGTCTATGGGTATGGCTCAGCTGGTAGAGAGCTTTCCTAGCATGTGTGAGAGTCTGGTCCCCACTCCAGAACCACAAAACTCAGATGCATAGTGTATGCCTGTCAGACAAGCACTCAGGAAGTAGAGGCAGTAGGAACCAACATTTAAGATCATGTTTAGCTATGTAGAGAATTGGAGGCCAGTGTGAGATACACAAGACTTTTGCCCTAAACAATATCAGCGAGGGGATCCAGAATTTGAGATCTGTGTGAAAGAGATGAACCAATGTGTGAGGGCACTGGCCATGCAGCACCCTTCAGCTTGAAGCAAGTCGACACACAGTGGCCCTTGAAGGGCTGGCACCAAGAAGCCGAGCTGATGGTGTGCTTTTGCTCTGGCTCTAGCAATAACAGTTACTATGCAAGAAACACAAAAAGCTATGCAGGTGAGCAATCTCACAAAACAAGGCCATTAATGATGCCAGAGAGCACAGTCCCACCAGAAAGGAAATACGATCCTGCTTTACCACAGGCTCAGCCATGAACAATTCTGTCTCTTCAAAATAAACTCCAAATGTCAATGGAACAAACCAGGGCTCACCTGCTGTGAGAAAGCTGGGTGGTGGAGGGGAAGATAGAAAACAAACAAACAAAACACAGGAAAATCTCATTGCTACAAAGGTCTGACTGAATAATGACTAAAGTGAGCAATCAACACCAAGCCATGCTGGCATAGAATGCAGAAATATGGATATAAAGACGTGTGTGTGTGGAGGGGGGGATGACAAAAAAAAAAAAGAAAGAAAAGAAAAGAAAAGAAAAGAAAAAAATAAGAAGCTGCTGCTAGGGCGTGTGGTTGAGGAAAGTGGAGCAGGGAGCTGCCGGGCGCTTTGAAAGCCTGGCAGCGCTGTTGGTCTTTTGTACAATGTCCATGTGTATTATATTAATCATAAATACTACACCCTGTCAGCTCTAGAGTTCTTAATGACATGTCTTGGTAGATGACTTAACTCCCGGTTTCTTTTGAGGGTCTAGCACAGTTAGGCGAGAGGGCGCACACTTAGCACGCTGGAGGCCCAGGTTCAACCCCAGCTTATGTACTGACTGCTCAGAACTGTGAGGCTGTTGAAGGAGAGCTGGCCTCAGCTGTGCGGTATTGTCTCTGCACAGTGTTCTCCCTCGGGGATGAAGGTGATTTACAGTGGCACGTGTAATTCCACAAAAGAAATTGGATTAATAATAAGTAAGGAAAAAAATGAGCTAAGTCTGGCATGGTACCCTGGAGTTGTTCAGTTCCCTTCCTCTGTGGCTGTGTCTCCGAGGGGTGAATTCCATGCATCTGCCCATGGTGCTGCCCTAACATGATGTCCATCTGTCCCCTCCAGCCTTCTGCAACTCCCACACACAGGGGGCGGATTATTAACTTGGGTGACTCAGGTCAACTAGAGGGCAGCTACCTATCTGTGTGAAGGGCCTGCTGCAGAGGCCTGAGAGACACTGCGGGGCTGAAGCACCTGGTTCCGAGTGGGGCGGGACCTCAGAATGCATGTGCAGTGCTTACCAGGGAGGATGGCGCTCAGTCAACAGTGAGCAACATGGCTTGAAGGGCATTTCCCAGAGAGCGCTTGGCAAAGCTTTGACCCAGGATACTTGGTGGCTAGCAGACAGGCAGACAGGTCAGGGCAGGGTCATCTGTGAGGCCCTCGGCTAGTGACGTCTGTCCTTCCTTTAAGCAAATGTGGTGATAACTCAGTCAGTGACATGTTTATGGTACAAGCATGAGAAGCTGGTTCCCAGAAGCCACCTGAAAAGACAGGTGAGGCGGCATGCAGCGCAGTCTCAGGGTTGGGGAGTAGCAGGCAGAGCTGGAGGTTCACTGGCCAGCTTCCACAGCCCGCCTGGCGGGTTCCAGGCCAATGAGACACCCCAGATCAAAGGTCAAGGTGGACGATGCCTGAGCGATGGCAGCCAACGCTGGCCTCCACATGTGTATGCACATACAGGCGTGGGCACATTTTCTCCGCATACACACATCTATACACTCATACGTGCACACAGAAGAAAAACAGAAAGGAAAGGAAAGGGACTTTGGATGCAGGCTTCCACAGCGCAGCGAGGATGAGGCAGAAACCAGATGCTTCTGCAAGCCAAGCAAAGCCAGGTCCCAAGGCAGCACCAGAGGCCGGGGGAGTCGGCCATGCTTCCCACATGTCAGAAGGAAGGAACTTCCGTGCTCATATCTGGAGCTTCGACTTCTCCCCAGAGCTATGGAGGCTAAGTTTCGTCCTTCAAGGCTCTCTGCATGGTACTCTGCTGTAGGGGTCCCCGAGACCAGCCTAGTGGGTGTCTGACTGCCCAAGCAGTCACATAATCCTCTGACTTGAATTAGTTCCAGCGGTGTGTGGACAGCTGGATCCTAATTCCAAGCCTGCTTGGGACCTTTGATGTGCTCCTACCCGGCTGAGGAGAGGTCCCTGGGGACCCAGTGTCTGCCTAGAGTGTGGCCCTGCCACTAAAACTCAACCATCCCAGTGTTTGCTCCGGCAGTGCCCCTTCTCTTCTCTCTCTGTCTGTGAGTCCTTCCTCGCTTCTCAAAAACCTTGTATTTCGAATTCCTTTAACGTTGCACGTGTTGTGTTTCTTGACTGGCGTTCTCTATTTGTTCCTTCAGTCCAGTCCTTGTGATATACACATGCAAGTTTTTTGTTTGTTTGTTTGTTTTAAGTAAAAGTAACATCTCTTCGTCCACAGGCCTGACAGAGGGCACAGTGTCTGCTCACCTCTCCAGATGGCAGTTTTCCCACCGAGGTTCTAACCCACCCTGTGTATTCTTGCTGGGCATGGGGGAGGAGACAGAGAAGGGAATCAGATTCTATTTTTTGTTGTTGTAGTTGTTCAAGTAAGAGTCCAGCAAATGGTGGCCAGACTGCCCGCCATTTTTATGGCCTGCTTGATACCCACCCCTTTATTCTCCTCAACTTTCCTCAACAAAAAAGAAGAAAATAAAATTTAAAGTAACAAAAATCTTTTGCAAAAAGTAATTTAATACGCAATGTTGAAATGCCACTTTCAAAGGAAGTTTTTTCATACTTGTATATGTTTGCTGAACATACAAAGTAAACTATTTAAACACACACACACACACACACACACACACACACACTCCAGTGCTAGACGCTGGGTTTTCAGGGCAGCAGTGGCAATCCTGCCTCCTCCACACGATTTCAACACACAATATGTGTTGGGGACGGGACTCAGGGGCTGTCACGTGCTAGGCAAGAGCTGCCCACTAGTCCAGCCCCCTGCTCTGCTCGGGTTCCCTCACACACTGAGCTTGTGGTCACATGGTGCGAACACCATCTCTGCCACCTGCACACCGCCCACACACCCAGAATCACAGACTCTGTCCCCATCCTGCACCCAAGAACAGACAGAGCACACTGGTCCACAACGGATGACATCAGAGCAGACGGAAGAAAACAGAAACAGGAAGTCGGGAAACTCCCCAGCCCTTCATGCAGTCTCCTCATACAGATAAACACCCGCTGAAGAGACGGTGGACGCTCCGGGGGCATCATTTGCCTCCAGACACGGCTGAAAGCTAACGCCACACGTCCCCGGCACGAGTACCACATTTCACACATTCGGGGTGCTCTGCCATCCCTGATTTAAATTTGGTTATATTAATGAGTGAGATGCCAATGCGAGAACTTTCTCGCTCATTTAAAAAATAAATAAATAAATCATTTAGTTCAGTCTTCAAACTGAGAATACCATTAGAAATGTCGTCTCAATTTCAAAACACTGACTATGAAATTTGGATAATAAAGTAAATTATCCACTCTGTAAGGGAAATTATATAAAATTCTTAAAAACTAATTAAACCAACACTTTATTATTCCAGAATGAATACATCACCTCTGGCAATTATTTGCAGAAAAAAATAAAATTGTATTTCGAGCCACAGCTTAAATTAAGCTATGCAACTTCATGAAGACATGAGCAAGAAGGTGTATTCCTAAACGAATCTGTGAGCTGAGGTTCAGTGCTACTGTGAAAGGTGCTCATACTGTCCACGCCTCCCAGGATGAGAGAATGCCTGCTCGTTCTTTAGACCAAGCAATTTAGTATTGGTACTTCTGTTATGATAGCTTGGCAATCATTTTAAAGCACTATAGAAAGATTAAAATGTTTTCACTTAATGCTTCAATAATAAAAACGCTCTAGTAGGCGTGCCTAGCCTGTGGCCCACGGGCTTCATGCATTCCAGGATAACTGCATGCATCCAGACACATTTGAAGACCACAATGGCAAGTCACAATGCTGGAAGTTTGGGATGTCACATTATTGCTTTTTAGCTGAGTATACCGCTCTGCTGAGTCCTGCCAGGCTGGGGTTGGCACTGGCTTTCCTGGTCTGCTCCACTTTTCCCACAGGAATCGGTTTTAACACCCAAACTGCCTGTCAAGAACCTAGTTTCCTGAAGCCGGGAAGTTACTTGCAGGGATTTCACTCTGTGTTTCACTGAGAACTACCTCCAGCCAGGGACTAGCCTCCCATGGCCTCCGAGATGACAGAACTGGTTCTCCACGAATTAAAAACCCGGCACTGTTTCTCTGAGTTCACTGTGGGGTTCTAAGGAGCCTGAGCTTGGGGACCCTAGGCGTGGAGTACCAAGTGGGAACAGGCCATGTGCACACCTCAGTCCCGAGGGATGAACTCAGCAGTAGCTCCCTTCCCTTGCCCATACACACACCTTCACAGCCACTACCAGTTTTGTGTTTAGGGATTTCAGATCCACAGGCCACATATTCAAGCCTACACAATAAGGGCTAATAGGCTAGATACCTAGAGGCAAGTCTGCTGGGACCAGCTGACAACTCAGGTCCATGTGGAGCTCACAGCACCTAGAGGCCTCCGTGCCAGGAGGCCCGCAGGCTCCCTGAGGTGCTGGGTGGAAGAGCAGCTCAGGGGTCTGTTTCAATACGGGCATGGCAGCTTTTTGCCTCCTTTCTAGGTACCCTACGTTATGCTAACACACAGAGGGGCTCCGCCACATCCCCTAAGGAAAAGCCCATCTAAACACACCGTGCCGCTACAGAGCACCCTGAACTCACTGGGTGTCCAGGGATGGAGCAGGCCTCCAGCGGCTTCTGAGGCAGAGAGCAATCTCCCCATGGCTCAGCTAGGATTGAGACCACAGTGAACGCTCTGAGCCTGGTTTCTGGTTCCATCTGAGGAAGGAGGTTCACCCTGCCCAGGGGTGAAGCCACACTCACAGCTCCCATGTCTACTCCTGAAGTTCCTGCAACCAACTGCTTCCTGCCATAGCCACAGGGCCGGAGCCACAGCCAGGACACACTCCTCTGGAACACAGCAGATGTGTTCCCACCCCTGGATTGCAGGTCGGCCTGCACTCAGAAGGCCAAAGCGCTTCCTGGAAGGCAGCCTTGCCTGCCCCCGGTCCTGTGGTCCACACCTCTGTCTCTGCAACACGCACAGAGCCTGGCTGTGCTGGAAATTACAGCTCCCTAAGATCCCAAATCAGACGTAGCTGCCGTGCTCACAGCATGAGGTTTGGTGACAGGCGATCGGTGATGGTGGGGTGTCTGTCCCCCTGCGATCTCTGAGCTTCACTGACACGGTGCGAGCTGCAGAGCAAGTGTGGGAAGTTGACCCTTTGGGGCCAATTACAGCAAATCTTAAATAAGCCACGTAAAAATGTTCTCCTCCAATCTATTCGAAGATCCTCAGGACAGTTTCACTTTAAAATGTTATGTTATCGACATTGATAGCAGACTTGTAGCCTGCAGACTGGTTTTAAGTTTACCCATTTTTTTTTTTTTATTTATGTCTTGATGCAACTGAATGATCTAATTTGAACTGTGACTTTAGATGGCATTTCATTGTTTAAGGTAGTGACTGCATGTGATCTATTTACATTAGAGTAATAATGTGTCATCTCATTTTTTATGCTACATATAATTTTCCTTAGCAAGTAGATCATGTCATTTATCTAATTAGCATTTTAAAACCAACACTCCATTTGCGTTCCTCTCCCCGCCCCAGCCTAGAACGCTGAAGAAAGCGATTTACTGTTTTAATTGAGTATTTTAAATTTTAAGATGAAAAAGCCTTCCCGTTCTTCCTGGTTTCAAATCTCTCTACCTGCTGAGCAGATGCTGAGTTCTCTCACAGCCTCATGGTGGTCAGCGGCTGTACTGAGCTACAGTGACCGCACTGAGCCCTGCTGAGACAGGCCAGTTATGCGCACATACTTTCCTGTCCACAGCCCTTCCTGTGAGGCGCTCTAACAGGGCGTGCCCATTTCACAGATGTGGTGATGACATATTTGAGGAGGGTGATGTGGCTGTTTTGTAGGGTGCCTCTGTCCAGCAGGAACGTTTTGGTTCTCACCAGGTCCCGTTTGTGCACTTGCAAACCCACTTGGTAAAAACAAGGCGTTGAGAAGGCTTCCGGCCCCGGCAGGCACCTCACTCACCCGATCCTGAAAACAGGTGCATGTGCGGGGCCTCCGTCCTCTGATCTGCAGAGGCTGCCCTTCAGGAGATCTCAGATGTGTCTGCGGTGGGAAGGGCCGAGACAGGGAGCAGGAAACAACACGAGGCCCCTTTCCTGCCTTCCAGGCACAACTCAGAACGCTCTCTTCTCCCGCTATTTTTTTTTTTTCAAAAATCACCATTTGAAGAGCTAGATGAGCCCTTTACAAATAACAAATTGCTGCTCTGATCTTTATGATCTTGACATAGCCCTAGTAGTTGCCCACTGCACGCACACGCGTGCGCGCGCACACACACACACACACACACACACACACACACACACACACACTGTCATCTGAAACAGGCTTTCCCAGTGTCCTCCAGGGTCCTCACCCAGCATCTCACTGACTGTGGCAGGGAGATTCTTGTGACAGGGCAGATTCTTGTGGCCCCTGCTGTCAGCCTCTCTGGGTCCTGGTCAGAGCACTGAGGTGAGAGGTCACCACCCTTGCAAAACTCCAAGTCTGCATCTGGTACCACAAACCCAGTCCGAAGCTCCCATAACAAAGGCAGCTCTCTTTAGGGTCGCATTGCCACTGCCGCCAATCACAATCCAACACTGTGCAAGCCACCACGGAAGCAGTTACAGGGCCCACGTGGCTTTGTGCACTCTGGAGGGGTGCCCCCGACTCCCTCAAGCCAGGCCAGAGGCATGTGGCATGTGCCTCTGTTCAAGGACTGCAACAGCAGTGTTCCTGCGCGACATGTGCCTCACCCAGGAGGCACTAAGCCTTATCCAGTCCATCTTAAAGTCATGGGCACCTGGTAACAGGTCAGACACGACATCTGCTGAACAGACGGGGAGTGTGACAGCTCTCTGAGGATTCCTGTGCCCTGAGTGTGCACTGAGTGGACCATCCCATTCCACCTCGACCACACCTGCCTCGTAAGGTCCCAGTTCCACAAACTGATTTGGTTTTAGGGGCGTGCTCCTACACTACCTGGCTATTTGTGGAGGCCTCCTGTTTGCTGGGCTCTGAAGGGCATGTCCTGAGGTGTTCGGTAATTTGAGTTTCACCTCTGAGAACAGACCCACGGTTGAGAAAACTTCAAGTCCAGACAGCAGGTGCCTTGGCCATCTCCTTTCTTCAGTTCAGTGTAGAAACAAAGGCCTGAGCCCAGCTGCCCCACCCAGCAGAGAGGTCCAAGCACTTCCCCTCAGTGGATGTGGATGGGGCTTTGCTTCTGAAAGCTCAGTTCTCTCCCTGGTTAAACACACTCACCTGGATGACCTTGTCTCTGCTGCAGAAGCAAGACACTGGTCCCTTTAATTTTTTTCTAGAAGACCTTATGCTGCTTCTAACTGGTGTATATGTGGCCTTAATTATATACATATATATAATATATATATATAATATATATATATTATATATATATATGGAAGTTTTGCCTGTGGATTCTCTGACTCATGTGAAATTGGGGTCAAACCTTGCGCCGTGTACGCCTCTTTCCACTTGGCATACAGACCTGACTCGGAGAACCATTGCTGCCAAGCAGCACCCGTGGTTAGCATTTCCGGGGTGCTGGGAGAGAAAACAGCGTCTGGGTGATGGCTCTTGTCAGTTTCCCCATTGTCAGGCCCAATCTCACGTTCCTCCACACTCACAATATTTCCCCACTGGGAACACGCCTGACATTGCAATTTCTCACAACTGCAGCTCTGCAGTGAATGCCTAATTCCCGAAACTGCAAAATCTAACAAAAGCTGATTTTTTCCACTGATTTGACTGGCTGACTATTCCGAGGCTTTGCGTGTGGTGACCTGCTGTTCTCCACAAACAGCGTCTTTAATGTGCCCACAAGGCTGTTCTGAAGTGGCTGAGGGCAATTAAATCCTCACAAGCTGCCCGCAGGGCATTCAGGAGGGCTGGACGGCCAACATCTCTGCCACAGACAGATTCCCCCCCCGGAGGTCACTCAGCAGCTGGTCCTGCAGCATTCTGCTCTTCCATCTTGAACTTTGAACTCAGAGCCTACTTTCTACCTCGGTGTGTGAGGGTCCAAGGTGCCTACGGCCCAAGGATGTGTGAGTTCACCGAGAGCTGTATCATTTAAAAGAAAACAAAGAAACACCTAAGACTGCCTCTGTCCTTTCCTTGCTTGTGGTGTTTGCTTAAATGCAGGTGAAAATTTAGAAGATTTGGCAATTTTGTGTTTTTTTTTTATTTTTACCACCCAAGGGTATGCTCTTTGTCTATGGGTATACTACTTGCTTCGGCTCATCTGTGTTTTCCACATTTGTCAGACATCACCAGTGAGTGCTATCATCTCAGTACAAATCCCCAGTGGGGCTTCTAAGGAAGACAAAACTATTTCCTTCCTTGTCCTCCAGCTTTTCCGCAGCCCATCACCCACCTTCCAGGTCTCCATCCGTCTGAACAAATGGTGGATTTTGCCCTTTGGTATTTCACTCGCCAGGTCTGGGGACAAGCCTGTCTTAATAATGCATTCCTTTCAATATCACCTGACCCACAGCCCCCAAAGACACGCAGGGCTGTACAACGTCTAAAACAAAGCAGGGGTTTGCCCAAGGAGCGCTAAGTCCAGCTTTCAAGGACTTGCCCTTTTTTATTCACTTATTTATCGCTGCTCAAGTATGTTCAGTTGCATTTATAAAACAGGACCTCTTGGGTAGAGGCCTATAAAGCTTTCTCCTTAGATTCGAATCCCAGGGTGGTGGGTCCCCAGACTGGGTCAGCGCAGACATTTCCTGGGAAACCGCTGAAGGCACTGTCCAGGCCGAGATCCAGGCCCAAGAGAGCCTGGCTGTGCCCGCTGCTGCCCAGGCCCTAGTGCTGCCAGCAGCTGCGGGCCACTCTGTCTCTTCCTTGTCTCCGCTTGCCCGGAGCCACTGCCGCCCCTCCCCCTCTCTGCGCCCACTTGTTGCGGTCCAGCCTGGGACCTGCCTGGTTCACCACTGATTGTAAAAGGGTTTGGTTCGAGGCTGACCCCAGGTCAGCACTTTCTCCGCAGTGATCCAGCAGTCTTGAACACAACAGCTTGTTTCTTAATTCCCCAACGGCCTCCGGGCAAGCGTGGACATGAGCAAGGTGGGCGCCAAGCCCTAACTTGAACTCTCCCCCTCACCCCCCGCCATCCGCAAGCTGGAAGTACCGATCACTCTGAACCTGTGCCTCCGACGGGGCGGCTGGGCGGGAAAGCGGAGAGGAGAGAAGAGGAGAGGAGAGGAGAGGAGGGGACCTCGGAGGCGGGAAGCGGTCGGAGCACCAAGACAAAGGGAGGGCCTGGCAGCGCACCGAAGGGAAGCCAACCCGGAGCCGAGGCTGCAGGCGGAGGGCGAGGGAAAGGGCGGGGAGCGACAGTAGTGGTGGACGGGACGGGAGAGGGAGCCAGGTGTGCGGCCAGCGGAGAGCACAGCCGCAGAAGCAGGGCGGCCTGGGATTCGGGAGGCCGGGGAAGAGGTCCGGGCAGGAGCGCACGGGAGGCCGGCCGCTCCCGGAGGGATCCTGACGCCAGCACGCGGGACGAGGGCAACTGTCCGCATCCGGACTGCCCGGCTGGTTCTGGGGCGGGGGATGTCGGGTTCTGCCAGGGGCAGCTGGAGAGGGAGGGCGGGGAGAGGAGGGAGGAGAAGGGCTGCGGGGAGAAGGAGGGGTGCGGCTTCCCGGGGCCTCTGGCGGGGAAGGCAGCCCCGAGCTACCCTAAAGCGAGGGCCAGGCCCCGCCAGCCGCCCCGCGCACAGGGGCTCTGGCATTCTCGCTCCGGGGGCCTCGCTGCATCCCTCCTTCCCATCCGCCCGGGCCTTTCGGTCCCTGCACCAGGGCCAACTCCGCGTTTCTCCTGAACTTTCCCAGGGCCCTAACCTAAGGTTAGATTCCGCGGCCCGGCTCCTGGACACGCTCTGCGGAAGCTGGGCGGGGGAGAGAGGGCGTGACACCAGAGCTCGGGGGGGCCCCCGAGCCAGCGGTGGACCCGGGCTGGACAGCGCTCGCTCCCCTGCGTCCCCAGGACACGAGCGCTGGGGAGGGCTTGTCCAACAGACTGGAATTTTCCGGAGACAGGGCTCCGCAGCGCCCAGCCTTTGTCGGGGGGGGGGGGGGGGGATGAAATGCGTGAATATGAGTGTTATCCTTCTCCCACACGCATGATTTCAATAGACCCATCCGTCACATTCCGACACATCTGCAGGTCAGACGCGCTGCGCCCGCAACTCCTTCCAAAAAAAAAATAATAATAATTCGTTTCATCTGCCTACTAGTGGTTTTGAGGGAGGGTGTCAAAGCCTCGGTGGCAACAATAAAAAGGGGCCAGCGAGTTTCTTTCTTTCTTTCTTTCTTTTTTTTTAAGTGAGCGAGGAAGAAAGGGGAAGAGGAGTGGGGAAGGGAGGGAGAGGAAAGGGGATGGGGGGAAGGGGCGGGGTGGGGTGGGGGCTGGAGACCGCCAGGCAAACCGCCCTGCCTAGTTTACCGGCGAGTTTAGAAGCCACCCAGGCACCCCACACGAAGTTATGCAAACTTTACCCACGCTTCGCAAAGATCCTGTCCCATTGTCCACACGAATTTTCAACAGAATTGCACTAATAGCAAGAAGCGCCGCCCGTGCTCATCACTTCCTCCAGACCCTGAAGAATTCCACTTGAAGGAAAATGTGCGAGGCTTGGTCACGGCTTACCTTCCCTTGAGTTAGGCCCTAAGCAAGGCCTCGAAGGAAATTCTTCCACTTTTCTAAAACGGAGGGAGCCTGCCTGGCCCTGGCCTCGATCTCGAGAGAAGGTCCCACCTCCACCCCATCCTCACGCATTGTTTTCAAATTATTAGAGAATTTCTCCTTGTCTCTCACATCAGGAGAATCCAAAGGAAGGTGGCTTGGAGGCCTGGCACAGGAATCCCTGCTCACTGGGGGGCGCTGACTAGGAAACATAAAACTCTTAAGTCTTCCGGCCAGAAATGAGGGGCTGAGCTGTCCGGTCCTGAAAGATGACTTTCCCAGTTGGCCCGTGTGAGCTCTGACAGTGCCCAAGTTTAGTTGCTCACAGCCAAGGTGCACTCGGGGACCCCAGGCTGTCAGGTGAGTGTGGCCAGCCTGGACTCCCACCAGTCGGTGAGGGGGAGGTGGGCTGGACCCTGGAATTTCCCTGAGGAGGCTTCTGGGGCCGCTCTTCCGGTGCCGCCCTCTCTCGGACTCCTAAGCAAGCAAAGCAGTTCCAGAAACAAGAGCAAACCCATAAAAAGAAAAATAAAGGGGGGAAAGGTGGGGTGTCCTTTTATTCCCTGTCAGAGAGCAGTGGGCGTCATTCTTGAATCTCTTGCAATCACTCTAAGGAATGAGGGGTTTGAGCAAAATCATCAAAATGACTTAAAAAAATCACTCGTGTCACTTGCAAGATTAGCATTTATACTGAAAGATATTCTCCAGTGTAGGCTGAGCTCAAGTCTGACTGAATTGATAGAGCAAGTTCGCTTTTGAATGGCTAGTCCATACTCATTCCAAGAAAAAAAAAAAAAAAAAGATGAGAAAAAAAAATGAGGGGAAAGGGTGCTGAAATCAGTGTTATTTACCATCAGGACTTAAAGAAAATTTCCTCCAAAAATAGAATTTCATTCTAATGCCATGATTAATTTTAAAACATATTTGCTACAGTATAACTTTTAAATGCAATATTTAATGCTGTCAGGTTACTTGAAGACAAAGTTTTACAGAAAACCTTAAATTCCAGGAAAAAAAAAAAAAACCCTGCAGTGTCCCAATAAACACCTAGAAAAAATAGAATTAAAAATATTTAAAGCATCAAACAACCTCAAGATCTGGTCAGGAATAATAAACACGGTGTTTTGTGTTTACTTTCCCTGCAACCTGCATCCCGGTTCACAGGAGAGGGGCGGTCGGTTCTGGGTGTGGGGAAGAAAATCGGCAAAATTAGGTTGGATTTTCCCAGAGAGGAAGGGGGAGGGGCTGGAGTAGGACCCGAGCGGGAGACTCCGTGATGGTGCGTTCTGGGTCAGGATCGCTTCCCTGAACCGCAGAAGATAGCTTCACTTACAATTCCAATTACAGATAAATCAAAGGCACGCTCGCTGTCGCCATGCTCGGCGGTGGTCATTGTCCCCTATCCTTGGCCTTGCCCCACCATGGAGCACTGTCCTTTCTCCCTCGGACCAGGACCTAGCTGCCTCAAAACTGCTACAGTAGGCGAAGGGCAGAGCCACAGCAAAGAAACGCAAAAAGATGTCAGGGCCGCGGCAGTCCAGACGCTAAGCCGTTGGGAAGTGTTTTGTAATCACTTCTCTCTGTGCTAACTTCAACACTACAAAATAATCTATGGAGCTGAGCTTTCTTCCCCCCCACTGAATAAAGCCACTGAAACGCTGCCCTCCGCGTGGCTGGGCTCCCTTACTCTTGGGCCCTGCTGATAATTTCTCCTCCAACGGATTGCTAATCGTATTTTGAACTCATAAAACATGCATATAAAATTAGCACGTTTCAATTTCACAGGGAAACGGGCTTTTCTCTCTTAAATGTATTGATTCAAATTTTGATGCATCTGGGGGAGGGAATCTCTCTTTGTTTTTCGTTTTTAGATGAAAGACTTGCAGGCTATGTACATAATCTGACTCCTCTTCCCACCCCCCCCCCCGTACCTCAACAACTAAAATAAAAATGTCACAACGCATTTACAAGAAATAATACAAAACAAAATCAAAAAAAAAATGGAAATGCTCGGATACAGACTTTTACAAAACCCAGAATATAACTCCACTGTCTGAGAGGGGACCGCGGTATAAATTAAACAACCAACCCAAAAGAGCGGCAACAACTTAAAAAAAAAAAAAAAACAAACCCAAACAAAACAAAACAGAACTTGGAAATGTTTGGATCCGCCTTACTACATTTATAACAAGTGAGAACAGCTCGAGGCCCGTCGCTCGGCCCTGGCAGGAGGGCCGGCTGGAAGTGGGGCCCAGGGAAAGTTACAGGGCCGGCAGTCATACAAAAGTTGGCATCGCCTCGCTGGGGTTTGTTTGTCTTTTGTCCTCCCGAGCCGAGAAAACACCGCGCGCCTCCTCTGCGGACGATAAATACTGTACAAAAGGTCTCGTGAAAACACCGAAGTTCAGTCTGGGACGCCAGTCCGGGTGTCGGCGCCGCCGCCGGGGCCCGGGGACAGGGGGCGGAGGTGGCCCGGCGCCCGCGGCCC
>NW_026590699.1:6286420-6297101 GCF_907164565.1 Psammomys obesus
CTCCAGGCGCTGGCCCACGGCCGCCGCCCCGACGCCCACGCCCATGGCCACGGCCGCGCCGCCGCCGCCCGCGCCGGCCGCCAGCAGCCCGCCGGCCAGCGAGTACTTGTCCTTCTTGAGCAGCGTCTTGGTCTTGCGGCGCGGCCGGTACTTGTAATCCGGGTGCTCCTTCATGTGCAGCGCGCGCAGGCGCTTGGCCTCGTCGATGAACGGCCGCTTCTCCGCCTCCGACATGACCTTCCACTCGGCGCCCAGGCGCTTGCTGATCTCCGAGTTGTGCATCTTGGGGTTCTCCTGGGCCATCTTGCGCCGCTGCCCGCGGGACCACACCATGAAGGCGTTCATGGGCCGCTTGACCCGATCCTGGTTGGCCTTGGCGCCCCCGCCGCCCCCGCCGCCGCCCCCGCCCGCCCCGGCCGGGCCCGAGAGGTTCGTGGGCGCCTGGGCGCCGCCGGGCGAATGCAGGTCGGTCTCCATCATCATGCTGTACATCTGGGCGGCTCGCGGCTTCACCGGGACCGCGGAGAGAGGGCCTGGAGCATAGACGGCCGGGTGGGGGTGGGGGTGGAGAGAGGCTCGGCCCAGAGAGACCGGGGGGGGGGGGGGGGGCGCCTAGCGGAGAGAGGGAGGTTGGGTGGAGGCGACAACAAAAAAGAGGCGAAAGCACACGCACTTGGCGCGGGTCCGACTCGCGGTGCAAAGTTTCTCCGGGTGCACGAACCGCTCGCCCGGCAGGTCGATGGCCGCCGCTGCCGCCGCCGTCCGCGCTCTCTAGGCTGAGCTGTGCAAACAGGTGCAGTCGTGGCCAAGTTGAGGCTCCACTTTCGGGGTCCGAAGCGGCGCCGCTGGGCCCCGAGCGGGGCTCGCTGCCTCCTCCGGGCGCCTCGGCGTCTCTCTCCTGCGCCGGCTTCCAACTCCGCGGCCGCAACTTCTAGCAGGGCGGCGCGCCGCGTGCGCCGGGCATGTGCCGGTCCCCGGGGCCTCGGGGGGGAGCCGGGCGCCGAGGGGGGCTCGGAGGGGGCTTCGGAGGGGGCGGGCGCGGGGCCGCCGGGAGGGGGCTAGGGACCGCGGGGCAGGTGCCCGCGCGCGCGCAGGGTCGGGGAGCCGGGCCGCGGTGCCCGGGCCGCGCTGGCCGCTGGCCGCCCGAGGCCGAGCGCTCGGAGCGGAGGCGCACGCGGGGCCGGTGGCGCGGGGGGCCCAGCAGCCATACGCCGGGCCCGGGCTGCCATTAAATGAGCGCGCCGCGGCCAATGGGAGCCGGCGGCGGCGGTGATTTGCATGGCGCGCTGGCGAGTGACGTGGGGAGGGAGTAGAGACACTGGGCGCGGGCGGCGGAGCCGGGAGGCGGAGGGGGAGGGCGGAGGGGGGGCCGGGGCAGGAAGGAGGGGGGAGAGGGGGCGCGGGGGGCGGGGTCACAGCCGCGCCGCTTCCTGAGCGCGCGCGCCGCGGCGGCGAACCCGGAGCTCGTCCCCCCGCGCCTCTCCCCGCCCGCGCGCTCCGAGTGATTAACGATGGGGTGGAAAACCAAGCGAAGGGAGGCTCGCTGGCGGGGGAGGCGGGGGGGGGGGGGGGGAAAACCCCGGGGGGGGGGGGGCGGGGGGGGGGGGGGGGGGGGGGGGGGGGCGCAGTACAGCCCCGGGTCGGGTTTAAAGGCGCTCGTTGGAGAGCCGGCTCCTCCCCAGTCCCCAGCCAGCCAACTCTGGGTCCGCGGGGCCGGGGAAAGTTGGAGCCGAGGCCTCACTTTGCCCTGGGCTCAGCCGGAGTGCAGGGTAGCAGCGGGGCGGGGGAGAGCTTCCCCGGGGCAGCCTAAGCCGAAAGCAGCGCCGCAGGTCTCCCCGCTCGGCGCTTGGCGCCTTCCCCAGAGCCTGCTCTAAAGGCCTTTACAGATTCGGGCTCCATAACCCGGGTCCCCGTGGATGGAGGTGCGGCCGCTTTTGTGTGGTGCAGGGCTCTAGCTCCCTTCGCTACCCTGAACTTTCTTTGACGGGGTGGGGTGGGGTGGGGTGTCTCTTAATGGATTGGGATGCTACAGTCAGATACCCTTCCCAGTTTACGCTTTCTTCTCTTGAATTTCTGCAGAGGTCAAAAAGATCTATATGGAGTCTAGTTACTCCAAGAGAAAAAAAAAAAAAAAAAAAAAAAAAAAGTTTGTTGAAACAGCAAACGAAAACCTCCCTACCCCCGAGTTTTTCTGGAGCGATTGTCCCAGAAGCTGTTTGTCAAAGGATTAGGAAAGCCGTGTGAACTCGGGGTTGGGGCGGGGGTGGGGGGGTTGCGGGTGCTGAAACTGAGTTGGAAAGGTAGCGCCTCCTCACCGGGGTGCAGTGCACTGGTTTGGTTTGGTTTTTGTGAAAAAGAAAAGGCCAGTTCTGGGGATGACCAAGGCACGCAGAAACGGCCGTAATTCTTGAGTCTCAGAACTAGGATGCTTCCGGGGTGTACGAGAGATTTCCAACCCAACCCCAGACTACCCGGGTTCACACTGCCGGTTCCGAGAGAGAGCCGGAGGCTAGATCTTCCAGAAAGACCCTCAGAGCTCACAAGTTCTTCCGACGCCCTGGGGCGGCTGGGGAGGGGATAGGGGCGGGTTTCTGCCTCGAAGATGAAGGTGCCCCAGGAGGCTGCTGGTGGCTAAAGCAGGCCGAGCCGGATGCCTGCAGATCCGTCCCGCGTAATCAGAGGCTCTTCTGATGACGGAGATAACTGGGATAATGGCGAGAATAAGGGTGTTCCAGCATGTCGGACGCTGGACATGTGACAGTTCTTTTTTTCTGTTAACAAAAATATCTGAGGCTGTGAAATTCCTGACCCCGTTGCTCCATTGCTATGATTATCTCATAGGTTTATTTTATTTTTATCCCAGGTCGCTACAGCACAGAGGCAAAGCCATGCTTCTGCCACTGAGCTTTCATTTCAGGCCATTCAGTACTCGCTAGTAAACTCATCAAATAATATGGAATTATGCTAGAAAGGAAACGTCGTCATATATTTTTGATAAACATCTAGGTTATGAACTTAGTTTTCAGCTACCTTCTTATTTCAGCAATCAAGTTTATTAAATCTTTTGATTTGTTTCAGGAACTACCTACAAATATCAGTTACATTGTAAATGAACAAAACGAACAGGAATATTGTTTAAGAATGCTGTAGAACCATTTTCCTTTGAAATTTAGGAAGCAATGGGTATGCAGAGAGATCCACTGTGACGGGGAAGTCAGCAAGACTGAAATAAAGGAAACGGTTTACAAATTATAAACTATATTATCCACTTAGCAATTGAAAGATTTCTTTCCTGTGCTTTTCAATTTAGATTTTAAACTAAATAGCCAAAGACCCCCTGAAAATGCTTTGTATGAATCAAGCTTGGCATATTATTTTCCATATCAATGGGGCAATTTATTTTATAAACACGGTGCACTCCAGTGAGCTTTGCAGGAATGCTTCATGCTTTGGGGAACTTGGCTAGATGACTTTGAAACGGCCTCATTTCTCCCCGCCACAGCCCTGAGCATTGTTCTCAAATAGGATGTTGCCCACACTGGGCACAGCTCTGCAGAAGCTCCTGTTGGGGTGAGGGTGTGTCCACAGGCCCCAGCAGGGCAGCCGAGGGGGGTGTCCACCTGCCCAAGTGCGGAGGCCGAGGTTCAGGTGTAACTGTGGCCAAGTGGCGGAAGATGGGCTGCGGCAGCCTGTGCCAGCTGAGCGGTGGCGGCCGGTGTGCCAGACCTCCTCGTGCCTTCCACCCTGGCATGAGCAGTGAGGGGCATTACAACTCCTGCCAGTGGCAACTTCCACAGTCCTGTTTCTCCATCCTCCTATTCTCACCCCCCCTCCCATGGCTGTCCACACACAAGAAGGACAATCTCAGACCAGTTTGGTAAATACTTCCATCCTCTCTCCACAGCTTGCTGGGGCTGCCTTCCAGCCTGATGCCTTCTTAAAAAACCATATTCTTGAGGATTTGGAAACTGGCTTACTTACTAAAACTAGGAGAAGCTCAGAACCCAAGGCCAGTAATTGGTTTCACCGTTGACTGACCAATTTTGTTCTTTCAGTAATGCAGAAACTTCAGAGTGCCCTTGCTCAAAATGCCGAAGACTGACTCTTAAAAGTGGCTAAGTATTTTATCCAACCTGTGGTTACAATCCTCTGAAAATTCAGGTCGACCATTGCTAGAGGAAAGTGTGTGTGTGATATGTGCTTGTATATGCAAGTGCTCATAGGTGCATTATGAAGGAGTGTGTATGTATGGAAATGATGTGTTTAAACTCTTGCACAAAAGCCTTGACTTTCAAATAAACCGAGTTCCGGATCTTAAACACCCGAAACTCAAACCCTTGACAGAGAGTAATCAGTTCACTTCCTTACACAGCCCTTTGTGCTCATGAGAGATCTTGGAGGCAGAGAGGGCCGCTGTGGGCTGACTCCCTTGTCCTCCCTCTTCCTTTTTTTTTTTTTTTTTTTTTTTTTTTTTTTTTTTTGTTGTTGTTGTTGTTGTTTCTGTTTTTTTAAGGCTGGCTCTGAGACATCCATATGTGGCTTTCTAAGCTCAGCACTAGTCTCAAGCCCCGAATAAGTTGTGTACGTTGAGGTTCTTGGGGACCGTGCAAGACTCGAAATTATTCCACATGGGGTTCAGACTATCTGCCCTGGTGACAATCTCCTGGCCATGGTGAGAACAAGACCCTTGGAGGACAGAGGTGGAGGTCCAGGGAGCCCCCCCCGAGGCAGAGGCTTCCAGGCTCTGAGGCTCGCTCCAAGGGCTCAGAGAATAGTTGAAGAGAGAACTCTAGCGAAGCGGCAGCTTCCAGGCGGGACGGTGGAGGGAGAAAGGTCTGTTGAGCTGGAGGAGGCGGCGGCAGAGAAAACTCCGGGAGAGGGATTCGGAAGAGGTCTCTGAGGTCACCTCGGCCAACCGGAGGGGCAGGTTCTGGGCGAAGTGGGAGGAGGGGCGCACCCGAGAGGGGCGGGCCTGGAGGCTGCGAGTCCGGGTCCGGGGACCGCTGCGGGAGGTGGGGGGCAGCCAGCCCGGCCCGAAGCTCCTCGGCGCGTCAGCGCGGACCCTGCCGCGGCGCGGGCCGCGATCGCCGTCTGCTGGCCGCCGCCACCCTCTGTGTCCTCGCGGAGCCCCCTCTGGCTGTGTCACCTGGGTGGCGGAGGCGCCCCTCGCCCAGCTCTAGCTAACGCGGCGCCTCTGAAGGCTTGGCCGGCGCTACGGTCCGGGGCTGGCCTGGCGTTCCGCGCGCGCCTCTGACCCGGGGCTTTGAAGGGACATCTCTTCTGGGTCGTTCTAGGATTCGCTCAGCCGATCTCCTGGGGTCCAGCCCTGGCTAACTTGGGGGTTCTTTCCAAAGAGCCAAAGAAGGCAAATCACAACGCTGTGTGTTTTGTTTGCTGTTGCTGGTTTGTTTAAAAGGGGGAAAGAAACAGAATCAGCTGCGGGACTGAGGGTCAGGGGTGGGGACGGACGAAGAGAATCCCTCTTCCTCAGGAACCATCTCCTCCGAGCCGCTCTCGGCCCAGAAGCGGAGGCTCCTCTTCTTCGACCGGAACCGCGTCTGAGTTTAGAGAGCCGCTGCCACGGCGCCCGTGGGAAAGGTGTAAACAGTCCCCTGGTCCAGGCTGCCAGACTCGGGCGTCCTCCTGGCGCCGGGCGCACGCGGCCCGGGGCTGTGTGTGCCTGCGTGCCTCCTGGCTCTCCGGGGGAAGCATTCCGAGAATCTCTGGGAGCTTTGAGTAGGGGCTCACCCTGTGAGCAGTACTCACACATATAATTCAAATTTCACAGCTGACCTGCTCTGAAAACCTCAATCAGCTTCTAATTGAAGGGAAAACAAAATATTGCTTCCCTACAGCAGAGCTAACGATTTAATCATTATATCAGACATTATAGCTTTTAATTAGGCTAATGCTGATACTGTATGGAAAGAGATAATTCAACACAGTTCTTGATGAATTCTGTAATTGGGTTAACGGCGGAGCAGTCGGGGAGAGACGTCAATATTCAAGCTGCGTTTGTAGCCACCAGGTTTATGAATGAGAGAGAGGAGGAGAGCCTGGAACCCGAGGGGCACTGAGCCCTCTCTCCCCGGAGCTGCGGGTACTGGAGAGGAGGCAACGGAGATGCCGGAGGGGCTGGGCCGCCGCCCGGTGCCAGGCCTCGCGGCGTTGGGACCGAGCGCCCACCTCTGCGGCCGTGAAATTTGCTGCCCAGAATTTCAGCAGTCCCACCTTGGGGCTACACCTGGGCACCAGATGTCCGAATCTATCCACTGAGCCCAAACCCATCCATCCCCGCAGGAGGGCCGAGCCTCCGCAGCTGTGGAGCTGTGGCCACTGGAAAGGCTAGCGCTGCCTGGGCGTCCACCCGCCGCGAGTCGGCAGAAAGCAGCTCTACCCATGCGGTTCTGTGCGGGTAGCCTGGGTGCGCCAGGCGCCCGTGGCACCGCAGGCTGTCTGCACCCCCGTGGCCACGCCGATGGAGAAAGGGGGGCTCTAATGGGTGCCCAGGCTTGCGCCCGGTGCCTTGCCCCCCTTGCCCTCGGCTGAGCTGTCACTTGGCCTGGGGGTGAAGGAGAAGGTGAGCAATTAGAGGGTGTGGGCTCGCTTCCCTTCCTGCAAAAGAAAGCAAAAATCCGTTTGGACTTGCCTGAGGGAAGCAAATTGTGCCAGGGGCGTGAGTGACCCCTCCTCTCGCTTCCCATTCTCTCTGCCAAGCAGGGCCTGGGCTAACGACTCTGTCTCAGGGTCAGCCTGCCACCAGGCGCCCGCGTTCTGCTTGGGCTGGGAGTTTCTTCCCCACCCTCGTTTGCCTCTAGATCTCTAGTACACTCCAAATCTGTGCTCCAGCCTGGGAGTCGGAATCTGACCCCGATTCTCTCCCAGAGGAGAAGGCTCACCGGGAGCGCTGGGTTCTGAGGAGGGACACAGTCGCCTCTGTAATTTGGTTGCGCTTTTCAGAAACACCACGGGAGCTGCGCTTTCTGCGTTTTTAACCCAGATGTTTTCAGGGTGAGATTTTTATGTACGTTAAAATTTTCTGCCGCCGTTCTTAAATTTTTCTCTTAGTCTTTGGTGTAACTACATCAGCACAATATTCTCCTTCAAGATAAATATACTGTATTGTGATTCATCCGTGTCTTATTTTGTCAGCAATTACTGCAAAATTAAATGGGTCACTGTGAAAGTTTCATTTACTCAAGCCCCCATAATTAACAGTTTGAATACACCTTTTTTTTACATTGTGCAAAAGTTGTAATTTTCCAATGCATGTTGTGTCTTCCTGATAAAGAATGCTGGTTAAGTTAGATGTGCTCATAAAGACTCCTCCCAGCAGAGGGGTGCTGGGCTTTTCCCAGAGACCACGGGAAGCTCGTGCACAAGGTCAAACTCTTCTGAACAGTGGAGCTTCACAGCTGCTCAAATCAAAATTCGAAGAGGGTGAACCTGAGAAATGGGAGGTGTCTGATTAAGGACATTCCCGAAGCAACCCTTAACACCAAAATTCTTGGGCTGAGCAGACAAGCCTGCCCGGCCCTTGCTGCCGGGAGAGTGGAGAGCAACGTGCCGGGGGTGGCGGTGGCACGCTTTCCGTGCCACCTGAAACAATGGCCCGTCAAGCCCAAGGGTGGCCCTGCCCAGGGCTGTGGCAAGAAGTGAGTGTGCACAGCCCTCGCTCACATTCTCCTTCATTAGCCCCCAAGGAGAAGAGGCATCGCTCACGAGAGGAGACAAGTCAGAGGAATTTCTATATGAAGAGGAACAACGTGAAACCAGAGATGTTTCTCTTTTTCCTTACAGGCCATCCCAGTTATTGCAAATTAGATTAGCTACACAGGCTGCAATATAAACGCGGCACGGGTTCACGCCAGTGAAAACCCATCCACTCCAATCTTGCCTTTCATCGGAGCAGCTCGCACAAATCACATCTTGTCCTTTAATACACTTTTCAATGAGATTAAAACATCACTCTGACACAATTTCAAGCCCTTTCAGTCATGTGCCTCACTTTACTTCAGAAAGTAGCTAACGGGAAAAGTAGATCCGAGAATATCTCCAGGCTGTGGGGAGGGCTTTACTGCCCTGTGAGGGGTTAATGGAGGACCCCTTGGCCCCATCTGAAACGCCATTCATCTTCCCTTGCAAAGATACAAAGCAGCTGGTCCACGAGCAGAAATCAGATTTCCCTGGGGTTGGAGGGAGAGGCCTGTTGACTACTGCTTATTCGCAGGGGCCTCTGGGAGCATCACACTCCAGACAGGAGGGCTGGAGAAAGATCACAGGCCACCTCTGAGGGCTCAGGTGCCCTTCAGGACTTTTGGAGAAGGTGGTCCAGGGGGAGGGGAGGAGAGGACACACACACACACACACACACACACACACACACACACACGCAGATACAGAATGAGCAAGTGAGTGTGAGAGAGACAAACAGAGATGTAGGGTTTCAGATGGCTTTTGAGTCCTAAATCTCAGGAGTGAAGGGAAAAAGGTATATTTGGCTAAGGGCTGGGATCAGCAGCACCCATCACTGTCCCCAGAGACAGAAACACAGAGAGATAGGGTTTCAGATGGCCTTTGAGTCCTAGATCTTAACTTAGGAGCGAAGGGAAAAGAGGAAATTTAAAAAATAAAATTGGCCAAGGGCTGAGATGAGCACCTCTTACTGTCCCCAGAAATGATTGGTCTCTTCCTCGGGGACAGGCTACTCCCGGGTGGGGTACTGACTCTGGATTTCAGAAGGACAAAGAATCCTAGCGGGCGCCAGCAGAGGGATGTTTGAACCCCAGGTGTTTTTAGCCTTCCAGCTATCTAAAACTCAGAACGCCCAGGCGAATCTTCCTCTGGAAGGCAGCTTCGGGACAGCATCTCACCTCCCCTGGGGATGGGTTGGGGTGGTTGATTCTCTTCTCTCATTCAGGTCAGCCACACGGAGTATTCTGTCTCTAGACCCACGGCAGGGTTGGGCTCATTGTTGAGCAGGTGAGACTGGCAACCCAGCAGGCCACCTGCGGGAGTGACCACTTTTCGGCGCCCCGGCCCCACTGTCCAGCCCTTCCTCAGTCTCTGTCACCCCGGCAGCGGGCTCAGCTTCTTCAGTAGGGCTCAGAAGGAAGCCACCTGGTGGTTCAACTTCACTGGGCACCCACACAGCGCAGCGGGAGTCCTTGGTCAAATAGTACCCTGCTCCACCCAAAGACTCCTTAGGCAAGGAGACCTGGCAGAGTCCAGGGGAGGATAGTTCTCCTGCCTCTTTCCCGAGGATTCTGAACTCGGCCCCGTTCTGTATCCACATCCCACTTCTCCTGGGCCTGTGGCCAGTGCCTGTGTACCCTACTCTGCTACCAGCGTCATGCACCCGTCAGGCGGCCCGGACAAGACTACTGAGAACCAAGCAGGACTCTTCTCCAGCTCCCGCAGTCCAAGCCACAGAGGAGGCGAGTGTCCCCGGGGTTCCTCTGAACCTCCTAGGGTGCCATGAAGGCAGCTCCCTTCCAACCCCAGCTTTTCACAAAGACACAACTAGGAAGCCGGGCCTCTCCGCGCTGCGGGAAATCAATGGCACAAAGCGGCCTTTTAATGGGTTAATTGACTGGAGGCCTCTATCGCGTCCAAACACCTGTTTCCTGCCGGTGGAGGCGGCCTGTCGGGTCCCTGCCTAGGTCGATGCTGTCGGCTCTGCCCCCAGCTCCAGGCCACGCCGAAAATCCAATTCACCTCTGCACGCCACGGACTCCCTTCCGTCCGGGTTAAAGAAGTAGCCGAAGAGGGTGGCCAGCTGCGGCCTGGAGCCTCCTGAGTGCACAAGTCTAACCAAAAGACGGTGGGGCGCTTGACCGCGGAGGACGCCACTACCCCGGCCGGGCCTCTGTCCGGGGTCGCCCCTGCCCAGGGCGGCCCCTGGGACGCGTGGTACTCAGGCTCGGACCCGGGGAGCCGCCCTCTCGCCGGCCGCCGGGCAGGCCCTGCGTTCTGTGTGCCCAGGTCTCCCGGCTGATTGATTTTCCTTTCTTTTTTTAATTGACTGCATTAATACAGTCAAGTCTGTCGGTCAGTCAAAGTTAAATTGATTCTTTGCCCCAAACGCCTCTCACCGAGTGGCACCCGCTTCGACATGTTAATTTTTAGAAGGTAGTTTCAGCCTGAGGCTGAGTTCCTGACGGCCCCGGCGCGGCGGGGAGAGCCGAGGCCGGGCCGGGCCGGGTCGGGCCGGGAACCGCCACCCGCCGCCCCTCGCCCCGCGGCCGCCGCCTCGCCCTCCCTCCACCCCGCGGCCCCCCGGGGCGACCCACCTAGACCTGGCGTTGGGCCGCTGGGCGGTGGCCAGTCCGAAGGGCTGTGTGTGTGTGGGGGGGAGGGGGGTGAACACACGAGAAAATGACCGACGGAGCCGCGAGCCCGGAGGTCACCGTCTCGCCGGGCCCCTCTCCCCCGAGGCCAGACGACCTGCGCGCCCAGCACATCCTCGCGGGAAGGCGCCGACCCGGACCCGCACCCCTCCTCGCGCCCCGCGCGCCCCCGGCCCCCGGCCAGCCCGCGAGGCCCCCGCGCGAGTTCGAGACACACTTACGGTCAGTTCGTCGTGCAGCCCGCCGGCTCCGCCGCGCCCGGCCGGCCCCTCCGCAGCCCCGGCCTGCTCGCGGGCCGCGCGGGCCCCGGGCGCCCTGCGGGCCGAGCACCC
>NW_026590699.1:6297501-6369248 GCF_907164565.1 Psammomys obesus
CCCCCCCCCCCCCCATGCTCCTTCTGCCAAGGACAGAACGGAAGACACGGTCTAAAGGTTGGGGTGTGGACGCAGCACTCTACAGGTTTAAATAACAACAATAACAACAATAACAACAACAACAACAACAATAAGTGGCCCGGCCGGGGTCGGCGCGGTGCGCACGGAGGGAGCGAGCGGGCGCAGTGGCAGCCGGCAGCCCGCCACCCTCCCGGCGCGCTGTCACCTCCGCCTTCGCGGGCCCGTCCAGCCACGGCGCGGTAGAGAGGCCGAGAAGGCGCCCAGGCAGCCGCTCGCTCGAACCTGGCTTTCAGTTTCCCTCGCTTTCCCCGTCTCCCTCTCCCCTTCGGTCCCTAACGACGGGGAGATGTCAACACTTTGGACCTGCACGCAGGAAATGTTTCAAAGGCAAACTGTTTCTTTTTTTCTTTTCTTTTCTTTTTTTCCTTAAAGGGATGATGACCCCACGTTCCGCCCACAGGGTTTTAAATTCCCTCACGACCTTAGGAAAGACATCTGCTAATATAAAAAAAATAAGTACAAACACAGCACACGTGACAGAACCAAGCGTTTGCTCACCCGGGTGCTGGGGCCGCGTTCTTATCTGGGGCTCCCTGGTGGACAGACGCGAACGCACCCCACCCCACCCCCCGCTGGCAGCTGCGCGGGGCGGGGGCCGTTCAGCAGATCTGTGTCTGGCTCTAACCTCGGAGACAAAACCCCACATGACTTTCCCCTCGCGGATCTTAATCTAGGCAAACACTTTGTCATTTGCAAATTATTTCTTAATCGGACTGAGCGATTTCGGAGTGTAATGCGGGATTTGGTGTGCTGGGAATCGCCAGAGACTGGCGTGTTGCCTGGGACTGCTTCCCTGGTAGCCGGGCTCTGCCCGCGAAGGCTCGGTGGCCCGGCGGAGAGGACGGATGAAGCGGACGGAGTTCCTTGGGGACTCACTGTTTTCCCAGTCTACTCCCCAGAAGCCTCATTCTCTCGGAGTGTTAACTAATTTAGCTCGTTATTCCTAGTGTCAGAACCACCAAGGAGAGGGAGTTTGGCTCTGGTTGCTTTTCAAATCCCGGGTTTGTGCAGGAATCTGGGGGCAGGAAGTGAGGACTGGGGAGCTGGAGTCGTCCCAGGGAAGCGCTTTCCCTTTGTATGGAAAATGGAAACATTGTGGAATCCAGATTTAAAACTTTGACTTATAGTTTGCATGTTAAATCACTGAAAGATTGGGTACAACAGTGCAGAAAGACTCAGAACCTGCAAATATTTGAATGGTTTTTGTAAGCGGAGCAGCTGCCAGTCAGCTGGCTTTGACAGGCTGCCACAGTTTTGTCATGTAATAGTGGGTGTTAGCCTAAGTGCAAAACACTCTGGCAAACAGATGTCAAACCCGCATCCCGGGGGGCTGGTGTGCACACGGGCCCTCAGTTCAGAGGGGCCTGGCGTGTCCTAGGCGCTGGGCATCCGACCTTGGGATTCTGCCCAAACCAGGACCCGCCTTTCTGCTACAGGCAGGGAAAGCCGGGGTTCAGCCCGCTTTGCAGGTTGTGGGGCTGGGCGGATGCTAAGCCCCCCCCCCTTCCCTATGCAGTCCCTGGGACCCGGGCTGCTCTCTGCGGGGAGCTCCAGGGCTTTCCTTAACGCTGCAGCAAGCCCCTCTCCGCTTAAGGAGGGAAACCAGGCCGCAGAAATCTCAGAAAGGCCTGCGGTTCAGGCAGAGCCTACCTTAAGCCTAGCTGACACCACGTCAGAGCCAAGGAGGCCTGGAGCTTAGTTCAGGGTGGCTGCCTTGGCTCTATCTTTCCACTTCTGACCTGGCTTTGTCAGGGGCTATGAGATCCAAAGGTTCTGGATTCAAGGTGGAGACTCCAAAGAAAATCCTTGTTCAGGCTTCCAGAGGCTGCCCTGGGCTCCTGCCACACAAGCAGCATCTTCCTTTACAGATCTGAACAGGCAGCTAGGCACAAGGGCCGGAAGCTGCGTTAAAAAAAAAAAAAGCAGCTGGAGGGGGGAGTCCTGTGGCTTTTGCATTTCTCCCTAGGGACTCTATCATTTGGGTGTGGTTCCTCGGTGGGTGTCTACACGCTCTCCCCCGCCAGGCCAGGCGAGGACTATTCCGAAGTTAAGAACTTGAATCACAGGGCCTTGCTCCTACTGGTGAAGTCCGGCCTTTCCTTTGTCTCCCCATCTTAGATTGCACCTCAGAGTGTGGCCTAAGAAGATTTAGAAGTCCTCAGGGCTTCCCTCCAGAAAGCGGGTCTCATTGTGCTGCGCTGTCCTGCGTGGGCGGTGTTAAGTCGATGGACCTTCTGGCCAGTGTCAGTGACCAGAGGCCTGTCACTGTAACCTTCTGACTCTCGGATCAGCTTGAGACCCATTCCTTTTGTGCTGGATGAAGGACACACGTTGACACGGATCCTTCTGGTTCCTTATGGTCTCTTTAAGGGACTACAATAAAAACATGGCTCACTCCCAGACATACAGTGGGAATTACAGAGGCCAATGTACCTAGCTTTTCTGTGTGATTGACTTTAATTCTTTTTTTCTTTTTTGTTTTAATTTTTTGTTTTTTGAGACAGGGTCTTTCTATGTAGACTTGGCTGTCCTGGATTCGCTTTGTAGACCAGGCTGGGCTTGAACTCATAGAGATTTGCCTGCCTTTACCTACCTGAGCGCTGGGATTATAGGTTTGTGCCACTGTGCCTGGCTCTTTAATGACATTTTAAATGGGGGAAAAGCAGACCTGTAAATTTTCACTAAAATTTTCTTTTTGAGACAAGGTTTCTCTGTGTAGCCTTGGTTGTCCTGGAACTCACTTTGTAGATAGACCAGGCTGACCTCAAACTCAGACATCTGCCTGCCTCTGCCTCCCAAGTGCTGGGACCAAAGTCTTGTACCATCACGCCTGGCTGATCTATAAAGTTTTTAAAAGAGTTTCCATGGGTTCACAGGATTATTTAATTCTGAATGTATCCATGATCCATATTTTCAGCTTTTGCCTGAGTTTTTGATCACAGGTCTCCTACAGTGCACTACTTCCCTGGAAGGAGAGGTTGAATCCAGACGGGGTCCCCCTTCAGCAGGCATTCCCGATTAGTGCCAGCAGTACAGGGAGCATCTGAGTGTGCCACAGGGCAGACCCGGACAGGAACAGGTCTTCATCAGATACATTGCTTATTCATGAAGGATGCAAGTCTTCAGGAGAAGGTGGCAGTAAACTCTGCTCAGAACCATGTGGTTCTGAGAACCATGGGGCTCCAGGTTAAACTGTGGGCTCAAGCCCAGCGAATCCAGGAGGTCGGCACCCGTGGTCAGTGACTTGAAGGCTGCAGAGGACTCAGGAAGGCATTCTTGAAGATGGCCAGCAGCACCTCAGTGTGCGTGTGTGGCCTCCAGCTCAGAGATCCGCCTGCCTGTGCCTCTAGAGTGGGTTAAAGATGTGTGGTACCACCGCCCAGCTAGCTCTTCAAGTTTAACTGGATACAGGACACAGCTTTCTTCCTGCTGTTCTGCTCTCTCAGTCCTCAACCTACATAGTGAACTTGATGTAACCAGATCCAGACCTAAAGACTGTTCAACAGGAATAAAAACAGGTACAGCAAACCCCTGACTCCGCTGAGTAAGTGCTGTCAGAGGTGAAGAGCTTGAGCCATGGTTCTTAGATGTATGATACGTAATGTCACAGCACCCTGTGGACCATACTTATGACATACAGAATTACACAGTATGTTAATTAAAAAGCCTTCTTAATCTTAATTGAGTTTTTGGAGGCACACTCTCATGTTTTCCATGTTGGCCTTGAGCTCTAGATGTACCTAAAGGTAATCCTGAACTCCTGATCTTCCTCTCTTTTCCTCCCAAGTGCTAGGATTAGGGGGATGTGCCACTATACCTGGCACAATTATTAGGTAATTAATTATTTCTCTCTCTCTCTCTCTCTCTCTCTCTCTCTCTCTTTGTGTGTGTGTGTGTTGGCACAGTCTTACTACAGTGTAAATGTGGAAATCAGAGACCAGCTGAGGGGAGCCAGTTCTTTCCTTCTTTATTGCGGGTCCTGAGGCTTGAACCCAGGTTGGCAGGCTTGGTGGCAAGCTCCTTTACCTTGAGCCATCTCACCTGCCCAGCTCATTTATAATTAAGATAAAGTCACTGAAAAATTAAAACTACACCACATTTCCAATGCTTATTGAGAGGGACATTGGCATGAGAAAGTCTTGACCAGCCTTCCAGGCTTTTCTTAGTCTCTGGAAGGAGGTCACTGATGACGATCACCTGAAGAGTGGTTGAACCCTACAGGGCTCACACATTCGTGCATAAATGAAGAAGCGGGACAGCACACATCTGTAAGGTGTCTGGGCCAGAACCTGGTTTTGTTCCACACTGCGTGACTGTAGTTGAGTTCTTTAACTTCTCTGGTCCTTAGTGTCCTAACCCTAAAGCTGAGACCCTACCCTATGCTGCAGGAAGGTTGTGAGAGACCAAGGCCTTGACTGGCCCAAAGCACCCAGCCCCTTTGCTCACAGAACCACTCCTGTGCTCATGTTGTTCATGCCCAGCCTGGTCTTCTGTAGATCTCTGAGTTGGGAAACAATTGAGGCGGGGGTGACGGGGGTGGGGAACACCTGGAAGGCTGAACAGACTTGCCTGGGCAGCATGGGACAGGCGGGCTGCCTCCGTGCACTGCAGTCTGGCCACAGTGACTGAGAACCCTGGCTAGTCTGTATGTCTACATGAGCAGTCCAGCCTGACGCGAGCCCTCCCCTCCTTGGGGACTTCTTAAACATGCCATTCGTGGCAAGAATGCTAACAATGGGGCCCCCGGTTGTACACTGTCTTACATTCAAATTGCCTGTTTGTTTCTTTGTTTTAAATGAGAGTGGTTGTATCTTAAGGTTTACACTGATCCTGTTGATAAACAATTATTTCATTATGTGAATTTATGCAAAGAATTCACATGTCATATTTTATTCATAGAAACCCCATGTTGATATTTTGTTCTTTTTGTTTCAGTCATTCACCCATTTACGTATCCATTTGCTCACTCATCCACCCATCCATCCACTCACACATACATACATAATACATACATACATACATACATACATAATACATATACTATACATGCACCTACTTACCTATCTATATGTTTGTCCATCCATCCACCCCTTCATCCATCCATCCACCCCTTTATCCATCCATCCATCCACCCCTTCATCCATCCACCCCTTTATCCATCCATCCATCCACCCTTCATCCATCCACCCACCCATCCATTCATCCATCCATCCATCCATCCATCCATCCACCCCTTCATCCATCCATCCATCCATCCATCCATCCATCCCTTCATCCATCCATCCATCCTTCCATCCTTTCATCCATCCATCCATCCATCCCTTCATCCATCCATTCATCCATCCATCCATCCCCCCATCCTCACATCCCCCACTCCTCCTCTTATAAACACATGTAATCACCTGCTCTGTGCCAGGTATTCTCCTAAGCCTTGGGATGGACAGGGGACTGAGAACAAGATCAGCCTTGCTCTCTAGAGCATGAGAAGAGATCTGTGGATGGGTTTGGTGGAGTCTACTAGAAAAATTTCCAGAACAGTTCCTCTTTGTTCTTCCTCTTCACATACTTTCGTGTTTTGTTTCTGGTGATACCTTTTCTTTACCCCCTTTTCATAGATCTGTGACCATGTGGCAAATGTGAAAATTCTTGGAGGGAGAAGCCTTGCTTTTCCCACCTAGCAGTAAACTGATAAGCTGCTGAGGCCTCTGGCTGACTCAATTGAACCTTAGTCACACTGTGTCCTTTGGGCTTGTCAATAGCAGATATCTGGACACAATACTGGACAGCTTACATCACCCCTTTGGAACCTCAATTTTGCAAGATTAAAAAAAAAAACAAAAACAAACAACAACAACAACAACAACAAAAACTGCATTATTGATTGTTCCTACGTCTATTTTCCAGGTCAAGTGTTCAATAGAGTCTTCTGTCATTGGTCCAGGGCCCAGTTTCCTAATCCGTGAACTGGGTGTAGAAACACACCAGCCTCACAGGGACACAGTGTTGGGGAGGGGTCAGGCGTGCCACACGTGTCAAGCACGGGTCACTGTGGGGACCGTCTCATCTCACTCTTTGTCCACGGGCACTAAATGGCCACGGCACAGAAGGACAGTGCACCCCATGGGGACAGACGCCTTCAGTTACTTGAATTCTACAGCTCTGACAGAGTACTGGGTATTAGGAACTCAAAGAGTGATTTCATAAAGAAAAAAAAAGTGTAGTTTATACCAAAATGGAATAAACCCCCTTTTGAGCAACAACAATCTGCATAAGTGCTTTAAGAAAGCCTATAATTATGATAAAAATGTTGCTCAAAGTTAAAATTATGAAGCAATCAAGATTTATAAACACTCTCTCATCGACTTTTAATCATTCTTTCTTTTTTATATACAAACTGTACACAATATATGGCTGCAGTATATCACACTACACATTTTATTTTCAGTAATTTAGCTGAATAAAACGTATGTGACGTGACATTGAGCAGCTAGGTTACATCTTCTCATGACGATAGGCGCGTGGCTGTTTTAGTGTGTGCAGCTATGTATCCTTCTGGAGTCTTACATGGAAAAAAATGCATGTCTTTTCTGTACCAAGATCTCTTTGAAAATCCTGGTTCTCGTGGCTCCTTTTAAAGGTCAAAAAGTATGACATGAATATGAATATTAACTACTTCCTGCTTAAGAGAAAATATTTTAATCACTGATTAATTGAGGCTGAAATCAACTGTTATAATCGATATTTGTTTATATTGGGCAAAAACTTTTCCATTTTGAGTGCCTGAAAAAAAGCAATTGGTAGCGTGTGAAGGACTGACCCAAAACATTAGCTATAGGGACTGTATTTGAAAACTTTCCTTCAATAATTTAAAACGTTTAAGCTCAAATTACAGAGTGAAACCTAGGAGAGAGGAGTCTCTCTCTCTGAACCCAGGAACCTCACACACACTGGCAATACGTACTCACTCTACCACTGAGACAGGCTTTATTAGGTATTTCTTAGTATATAAGGCTTCCCAATACATGAACAAGGACAGGCAGTACCTGGCAGCTGCTACCTGTGTTCTTGTGGCCAGCCCTTGTCTCTTTGAATGTTTTTAATCCTTAACATCAGTTCTCCCTGTGTCTTAGCTCCCTTTGAGTACTGGCCAAACCTGCTTCATTCTAGGGTCTTAACTCCTCCCCCTGGAAAACTAAACATAGCCACACAGCTATGTGAAACCGAGCCACATAAAACCTCGTCTGCCAGAGCACAAGGAGAAACTCCTGGTGTACAGGAGCAGCAGGCAGGATTCCCTCACCTGGAGATTAGAAGGGAGGGCAGACCAGGCCCAGGCCTACAGAGCATGGATTCTTAGAAGTCCTGGACCCCCAGCCGGTTTCCACGTGCCTTGAGAAGTTTATTTTGTCTGGCTCTCGTGGAAGCTCACGCAGAGCAGAGGAAGCACAGCTAGGATTTTGACACCCAACCTGAGCAATATGGGTTCCAGACTTCATGGTGTTGGAGACACTGGGGTTCGGTTCCTCTTTTTACAGGTGGAGCGTCAGCCATGATCAGGCCTCTATCTCCTGTCCAGCCCTCTTCACACTCCCTCCTATGCCTCTCCTGCCCAGAGCCTTCTCTCCTGCCTGATACCTTGCCACAGGTGCTCCTTTACTCTCTAACTGTGCAATAATTTTAAGCATGGCTTTCTCACTTTCCAGGTTACCTGTCTGAGGTGTCCTTTTTCCCAGGCAGTGCTGGGGCACTCGCTCTCACTGTACTCTACTTTAGGAGCCACGCCGTTATGGCTCCAGCCACAGCTTTATTTTTGTGGTTGTTAGAGCATGTGTTTTTTCTTAGACTGGAGTTTCATGAGCGTGAAGATCTCAGCCTTGGTTCTGATCTGTGCCAAGAATGCTGTGGGCCCTCACAAACTGAGCTGTGCCCTAAGGACAATTTTCTTTATCTAGTATAGTGGGTTGAAACCCAAGAAGAGACAGCAACGAGCAGAGTTCTGGGCTCCTGGAGCAGCTAGGCTGTGTAGGCGACACAGTAGAGAGGAGGAACCATTCGGCCTGAAGCATTGGGCATCCTCATAAAGTTCCTCCTGAGCTGTGGCTCAAAATGAAGCTTTCCAGGCCAAAGGAAGAGTAAGCAAGTCTGGCTGGGCACTGAGACTGAGGCGTGGGCACTGGAGCCTGCGATGTGCTGCCAGCCTGCACATGGGACATAGGAGAGACTGGCAACTTTGGCCAAGTGAAAGAGTCCAAACGAAGCACTCTGGACTTCCATCATGCCCCGCAGACTGTGAAGCCAAGCTCATGATGATAACTCCATGTCCAACTGCCGATTGTCCTGGCAGCTGGCATGAGAAGGGGATGATCACAAAGCCCAGGGTGTCTAGAGTACATTCATAGAGTTCAGTATTGAGTTCTGATCACTAGACAGAGACACAGGACACACACACACACACACACACACACACACACACACACAAAGAGTAAGGGACAGGAACCAGCCATGGGACAACCAGCTACTCCATTTGGCAAAGACTATGATGGATCTTTCTAACACCCTCAAAGAAGAGAAGGAGACTGGAGAACTAACAAGTGGGACAGAATGGAGATCCCAGTGAAGAGAGGAGTAGAGAACCGAGCGAGATGCCCAGAACTTTAGAAAGTGTAGTTACTCCCATGAAAGTGTGGCCAGGTAGGCTTAACAGCAGGTAGGAAATGTAAGAACAATTAATTTGAAGATCCCAAGAAAATCTCTGAAGAGAGAAATCGAATGAAGAAAGATGCGTAGAGCCTTCGGGAACCTCAAGGGTATTAAGTAACCCAATGTGCACTCACAGACAGCTCCACAGAGAAGTGTGTGATAGTGAGACATGCTGGGCTCTCTGCTCTCTTGGAAAAACAATGGTCCCATGGTTGCCTTATTTGATGAAAAGGGCAACTCTCAGATCCCAGGGCTAATCAGACTTCCAGCAAGAGCATGAGGTAAGGTCCTGAAACTGGTCGTGTCGGTACCCGGTAGGTGGCAGATGGAAGGCCTCAGGAAGTGCCAAAAGGAAATCAGCCGGGGAGACAAGGCATGCAGGGAGAAGCTGCCCGCCTCGTGAGGGCCAAGAAGTAGAAAAGACATCGGTACCCCTGCCAGCCAGCCCACACCAAGTCTCCAGGAACTGGTAAGCTCCTTGGGAAGAGGCTAGGGTGTGACAGGTAAGCTGGCGGTCCTCCGAGGCAGCAGACCTGCAGGATGGGATGCTGAAGACCACCCTTCCCCAAAGGAAGCAGCATCGGATAGAAACGAAGGACTTTCCTGGTGAACGTACTAAACAGATCATTGGGAGAGTTCATGGATCCTATGTGGGGTCAAATCCTCGGCCCCACTGATGGCTCTGCCTGTTTATTAGTTTTAAGGAAGAGGATCTTACACTATAGTCCAGGCTGGCCTTACACGCTTAGCAACTCTCCTACCTCAGCCTGCTGGAATTGTAAGTGTAAGCCAATATCTGAACCCACAGGATGTTTCTACACACAAGGCAACACTCAGGCCCAGAGTAGAGCCTCACCATATTGTGACCACAAGATTCCATCATCGAGCAAATTCCAGTGCTGGGGGCTTCCAGAACGCCCAGCCCACAGTGAACTCGTGACGCCGTCTTTTAAGTTTTAAAACACACGGTGCCTGTTGTTAGGTTTCCAGCCAGAAATTAGTAAGGCCAAGGAGCTGAGTGAAGCAGTAATCCTGCCTTTCTTGTGCTGTGTGAGCTGATTTTCTCTCCTCTGCCACAGTTTCCCAGAAGTCCTTGAGTGCCCAATGGGGGGAAGCCTCTGGTCCACTTTAACCAAGTGATGCTCGTGTGTGATGGGCTCAGGGTCATTTCACACTGCTCTTTCAGGGCATGACCTCATAAGCTCATGAGCAGATTTCAAACTGATCACTTGGAAGCTCTGGGTTATGGCACTGTCTCTTTGTGTCTGTCTCTGTCTGTCTCTGTGTCTCTGTGTATGCGTGTCTATCTGTTTGTGTGTGTGTGTGTGTGTGTGTTTGTGTGATGAGTACCTGAGTAGTGGGCTCAAGACTGCTATACTAGGCATGTGCTCTACCACTAAGCATATCCTTACCTCTTAAGGTACATAAAAAAATAGAAAAAACTTCATTAAATTAAGACATTTATTTACTTGGCATGCATACGGAGTGGTATGTGTGTGCATGAGACAATGACTTGAAGCAATTGGTTCCCTCTGTCCATCACATGTGTCCTGAGGATCAAACTCAGGCCATCAGGCTTAGTGATAAGTGTCTTTACTCTATGAGCCATCTTGCTGGCCCCAAAATACATCTATTTATTTATTTATTTATTTACTTATTTATTTATTTATTTATTTATTTATTTATTTGTTTGTTTGTTTGTTTTTAGATTTAAAAAGGTAACAGCTAAACACCCATTAGAAACTTTCTCAGTTTCTCCTCAGTTCCTTCCTCTTCACTTTTTCTTTATTTCCTTTCCCCATTATTGGTCATAAAGGTTCCCCATAATAACAGAGGGGAGCTTACTAGTTTTGGTTGTGAGTCTCCTACTTTAAACAACTAACAACCTGTAATAAAAGAAAGGAAGCTGCATGACTAATTTTGATATCTAGAAAGAGGAAATATATTTGTCGGAATATGTACAGTGTGGCCTTTGAGGAATTTTTCATTTAAAATTATTTAAGAGATGGTTTGTCCTCTGGAGTTTAATGTGATAGTTTCAGGGCAAATTAACTTTTCAGTCTCCTTAAACATGGACTGTTTCTTTGTCTCATGAACTTTGCTCTTTATCAAGTACATAAGCTGGGCTGTAAACAGCTTACTGTGCAGTAGAAGAGCTGATTTTTCCTATGTGGCAATATTTTGTGCCCTGATCTCCAGCCTCCCTTTATCCACCACTCCAGCCTCTAGTGACCAGCTTCTTGACTTGAATGATGTCAACATTTTAACCTCCTCATGTGAACCTTTCTGAGCCTGGCTTATTTCATTCAACAGTGTCCTCTAACTCTGTCCATGTTGACACGAGTGACAAGGTTGTGTTTCCTGTAGCAGAATGATATCCCATATTCTGTACACACCATATTCCCTTTACCCTGCTTATCTGTCTCTTCAGGTAATTTGTTGTATTGCAGTCTGTCTTTCCCTTTCCCTTTAGAGCTAATGATGCTTGCTTTATATAACTGGGTAGTCCATATTAGAAGCATATGTATTTATCTATTACTAACTATATGTATTTATCTATTATTAGATTGATGTCTTTATGTGGTGACTCTGTTTCTTTTTTATAGTTTTTTTTTTTAAACTTTGTCTATTTTATCTGACATAAGCATAGCTGCTCCCGCTGGCTTTTGATTTTCTTTTGTAAAGAATTATATTATCACTTTTCAGTTGTGTATCTTTTCCAGGGAAGTGAGTTTCTTGCTGGCAGTATATCATTGAACTCCTCCCTCTCAGTACATTCAGCCAGTCCAATTCTTTTTGTTTGGGAATTCAGTTGTTTTCACTTAAGGTTATTATTGGTATTTAAGGTCACACTAATTTTGTTTATCTTTTTGTGTGTATGTGTCTTGTACATCTTCATTCTTGTCTTATTCATGTTTTTGGTTTAGAGATTTCTGTGCTGATAAGTCTTCATTCTCTTTTGTATACCTGGTCTATTGGTAAAGTTTATACTTTCATGTATTTCTTGTGATAGTAATTTTTATCTACTTTTCCATGAGGTGTCTATATCGTTGAAGTGCTTTTTGCAAGACTGTCTAGTGGTGGTGAATTCCCTTCACTTTTTCTTATCCTTTAAGCAATTTTTTCTCTCATTTCATTTTTGAAAGACAACTTTACTGAGTGTACTATTCTGGTTACCTGTTCTGTTTCACTCAGGAGTCCGAATGTGCCACCTTATTCTCTCCTGGCCTGAAAAGTTTTTGCTGGGAAATCTGTGGTTATGCTAATGGGGATTTCCTTACAGTTCTTATCTAAGACTTGATATTTTCCTCTTTTTAGAATTTTCTCTGTTATGGACTTTTGGTATACCTCAAAGTTGACATTATTTAGTCTGATTCAATCTTTGGAGCTTCCTGGGTATAAAATATATCTTTTCTATGTTTGTAAAATTCTACCTATTGTTTTATAATATGAGTTACTATAAATTTATATTGCCTTTCCCTTCTTTTTTTTGGAGCAACTTTAGTATCAAAACTTGTTCACTCAACAATGTCCCATAAATCTTACACACTTTCTTTATCCAGTTAAATTTATTTTTATCTTTTAAATTTTGTTCTGCTTTTGTCTGTTGGGTCATTTACAAAGATCATCAGTGACGTTCATAAATTCTTCCTTCTTGCCTGATAGATATTGTCTGTTGTCGAGGCTTCCAACTGTGCTTTAAAAAACTTAAGTTCTTCAGTTTAAGACTCTGTGTGTTTTTTGTGCACGTGTGCACATATGTCAATCTGTATGTGTCTTGTTGGTCAGGCCAACATGTACCTTGTTTTTTTTTTTTTTTTTTTTTTTTTTTTTTGACAGGGTTTCTCTGTAGAGCCCTGGCTGTTCTTGAACTTTCTCTGTAGACTAGGCTGGCCTCAAACTCAAGGAGATCTATTTGCCACTACCTCCCCAGTGCAGGGATTAAAGGCCTTTCCCATCATCCAGCTTGGTTTGCATGTTTTGAGAAGGGTCTCTCACTGGCTTGGACCTCACCTGTGTCCTGAGACTACAGGGTCTGCCTGTCCCCCATCCAGCACTCAACCCTGCACCTGGCTTTTCCTCCTGAGTTCTGGGCGTTGGGCCCTGAAGCCCCTGCTTGTTCAGTCGGCACTCTACCAACGTGTCTGTCTTGTAGCCCAGCCCCAAGACTCTGATTAGTTTCTGTGATCCCTGTGCCACTCACTTCCTTACACTGTGAGGTTTGTCACCAAATTCACTGAATTATCTTGTGTCTTGTAGACTTCCCTGTTAAAAATGAACCTTAGTTATAATCCAGGGACCTTATTGGTTTTCTTTTCTTTGGTGTCTGTTGTTAGCCTCTTTTGTAGATTTCGTGTTCCTGTGCTTTTTCATGCTTCTCGTGTTTCTGCGTTGAGAGATGCACAGCTGACAGGTCAGTTTCCACAGGCTACACAGTATGGTGCTCTTTTGGTGGACCTGGGAGGTGCAGCGTGGCTGCATTGGGGTGGTGCAGCGTGGCATGGGGTAGGGGTGTGCTGCGCTCAGTGTATGTGAGCCCCAGGGGAGTAGGCTGCAGCACTGGGGCTCGCTGTAGCACTGTCAGTCTTCCAGTGCTGCATAGCTACCTTTGGGATTCTGTGATTCCTGAGCCGTTCCAGGTGGAGCCACCCAACTACTCCTAGGGCCCTAAGTGGGTGATCAAGGGTGCTTGAGTTGATCCACAGTGACATGTTGCCTTCAACAAGGCCACACCTTCTAATCCTTTCTTAATAGGTTCTTCAACTGGGGATCAAGTGTTCGAGTATCTGAAGCCATGGGGGCCATTCTGATTCCAGCCACATTAAGCATGCGTGCATCCATGTGTGTGTGTGTGTGTGCCTGCCTGTGTGCTTACCTGCCTGTGTGTATCTATGTGTGCTCATGTATATGCATATGTGTCCTTGAATATGTGTATGAATATGAATGTGCATGGATGTGTATGTGCATGTCTGTACAAATGTGTGGGCATGAACACTAACACAAATGTATTATACATTCACACATGTGTGTGCACAGGCAGGCATGAACACACACATCTCTTTCATCTTCTTCTAATGAGCTGCACTTACAAAGTGCAACTCAAGAATATGCTCTCTACCCTTTTTATTTTCCAAATGGTCATGGAATCCTCCTAAAAAACTGAGGTTCTTCCAAGAATATGAAGTGTGAAAACATCTTTTTTATGTGACAGCTGGTCATTTGCCATGGCAGACTATTGTATTAAAAGACCAATGATGAACTAAGTCTTATTTGGCTAGTGTAGACAAACCTGCTGACATTTCAAGAGTAACGGGTATATGATTGGACATTATTATTGGCACGACCACAAGGCTTTTAAATATTCTTTCTATGCCACTCAGGGGGTGCCCTTCGAATGCTGCATCTTGAAAATGAAACCGTGGGACCAGCAGCTCAGTGGCTGGAGCTTGTGCAGTCTGAGTGCTAAAGGGATGAGGCTGTGTGGCTCTCCAGCAGGTTTTCTGATTTTCCTCAGAGACTGGTATTGCCTGGAAGAGCTTTAGAGTACGTGCGGCGTGCTGCTTTGTGGAGGCTCATCAACGGAGCCCCAAACAGAAGGGAATAAAAATTTCTAATTATTGTTTTTGATGCTTTTCTGGAATGTGTGCTTAAACTCAGCATTTTACACAAAGATTGATGGTTTTATGTTTTAAAATAATGATAAAACGCATTATGATGTTCTTCCAAGCCCACTATCTAAGACAATTCCTGAGTTATTTCAGGGTCAGACTCCTTTATCTCTTAGCTGAGCACATAAATATTTACATTTTCAATGCCTGCTTACTCACTGCCATCCCATTCTGCTTTGTCCTTGAAAAAAATGAACTATTTTCTCTGATTAAAAAGTATAAACTCACTTTCAAGTCTATATACTTCCTAAAATAAACAGACAATTGCATTGACATTTTCCTCATTAGACACTGCTGGAAAAAGGAGGAGCGTGGAAATGAAGTAACCATTGTGAACGACGGTTACGGGCTGGGGAGCAGAGAATTGGGGGTTACAGCCACAGACCTGGGACAATCAGCCTCAAATTAATTTTACTCCTCTTCTCTCTGGATTTTTCCATCCATTATTTACAAGCTGTCAAATTTTATGGTTGAAGTGATTTGTACAGAATAGGCAGCAGGAGCCATTGGTTTCTTGGCTGTTTGTAGCTGCTACTCAGCTCCTGAACAGCTCTCTCTGCTTACAGAAAAGATAGAAATGTCATCTTCTACCTGAGCCCACCTTCAGAGGGAAGGAGCATCAGCTCTGAGCCAGTCAGGCCTGGGTTCAAATCATAGCAGCACTCACAGCCACCCTGAGCTCTGGATGGAACTATCACATATCTCCAGGCTATAGTTTCCTTGCCCTTAAAATGCACACAACAGCAGTATGGCATGTGGGAGAATGCAGGGAGCTGTATCTAGGTAAAAGTCCCAGGAGCATTGTCACTTGGCAAAATCCTAAAGGGCTGTGGGAGAATTTTTCTCCACACTTGAAATTCTCACTGACGGGAGAGTTACTTCCAAGAATAGCAGACACGCTCATTCCCAATAACTCTCCCACAGAGGGTACTTCAAGAAGCCAGGCAAATGTAAAACAAACAAAATAAAAACTTAAAGCAACAAAGTGGAGCAGGTACAGATTAGGCGAACAGCAAGCTCTGTGAGGAAGCTTTGCAGAGATGAGTTTGAACCTGTGAGGGGCCAGCTAGGAGCTGGCTGTCCCTGTTGATCATGCTCAGACAAAGGCTGTGCATCCAGACGATGACCTTCTGATATCATAAGCTCAGAGTCCCCTGTGGAGAACATAATCTCCCCACAAGGAGCACATGACCCGAGAAGAGGCATGACAAGATCGGTACCCATCCTCAAGCTGGGTCTTGCACCTTTCTGCTGAGTCTGCTTCCTACCAGCTGATAGGACACAGCTGACTGGAGCACGCTGCTTGCCTCTTTGATGCTTGGAGTTCTATAAAACCTCTTTTCTTTCTTTCTTTCTTTCTTTCTTTCTTTCTTTCTTTCTTTCTTTCTTTCTTTCTTTCCTTCTTCAAAATTCTAGTCATACCATTGTCTTCCACTCATGATAGGCAGCCAGCCCCAGCTCAGCCTTAAGAGAATTAGCAAGACTGTAGAAAATTGCTGCACCAAAATCTGGAAGAGCTCTATGTCCAGAGACATACGTGAGGCCATTTGGGGTTTTGGCACTGACTGAATGGAGAGCAGTGGATGAAGCCTGGACCGTGGCAGGTGCTATGGAATTTGAGGGCTTGGCTAAATGAGCTTTGTGCTGGCATTTCATTTTAAAGGGCTGTACCACAGGAGTGGGGCCCTAGCATGTCAGCCTCCCTCAGGTCCAGCATCCTGGTCCCTCCCAATCAGGAAAACTTCAAGGTTAGACTTTGGGAGTAACTGATTCCAGACCTCTACTTCTCAAGGTACACTATAGAAACATAGAGTTCCCTTCAAGAAAGACACAGTCCTGGCCTCACATGTTTTCAGCTACTCTGAAGACATGCTTCATAAACACATAGTCCAATGTCATCAAATGAAAAGACACAGAACACTGAGCATGGTCAGGAGCAAGAGAACTACCATGACCCAAATAGGAAAATAATGTCAAGAGGGATATGCGATTTGTATATAAAATTTAAAAACTTGGAAGGAAAACTATAATCATGCAATTAGGAATTGACAGAGCAGCTGGGGATATGTTCAGTTGGTAGAGTGCTTGGTTAGTGTACATGAGACCCTGGGTTCCAGCTCAGCATGGAATGAAACACTGTGCTGCACCTCAGCAGTGCCAGCAATCAGGACACAGAGGCAGAAAAAGCAGAAGTTGAAGGCCACCTGCTGCTGCACAGTGGGCTTGAGGCTAGCCTGGGCTACAGGAGACCCTGTCTCAAAAGGTGAATCACTGGATGGGCTTAAGACTGAATTAGATGTAGCTAAGGAGAATAGGGCGATGGATGTTCTGAGGCGTATCCTGGATCATCCTGACAAAGAGCCACAGCTCACCCCGTGAATGGTAGCACAACTTCCTTAGAGTCTATGGCAAGAGGACTTGGACAAGGGAAAACAGCTGGAACAGCAATGGTCATCTTTTCCCAGAAGGAAGGCGTGGAAGGATGATTTGGCAAGGCGGGGGTGACATTGACAGACTGAAGCAGCTGGTTATCAAGGTGCCCAGCCTAGCTGTCCTGGCGGAGAACAACTGTGGTTTCTGCCTCTACTTGTAGCTTCACTGGAGGCTGTGTAGCTCGCTGGGCGTGGAGGCAGCCGCGTGGTTACAAAAACCAGAAAGCCTCTCTGGTCTATGAATTTGGCATCTTTCTTTTCCAGATTTAAATTTGAATGTGTATGGGCGTCTCGCCTGCATGTATGTGTGTACCACATGGGTGCCTGGTGCCCTCTGAGGCCGGAAGAAGACACTGGGTCCCTGGAACTGGAGTTACGGAGAGCTGGGAGCTGTCATGTGCGTGCTGAGAATTGAATCTGGGTCCCCTACAAGAGCAGCCAACGCTCTTAACCTCTGAGCCATCTCTCTAACTCTTTGCATGTTTTTCTTAATTGGCCTTAACAAAAGTTTGTCAGGTAACACTAAGTAGAGCTGGGGAGGAGGAGGAAACTTGTCTCCAACCTTGAGTGTCCCTGATCCCTCCCTCTCTTTGAAAGAACGGGATGTGATGCTCCCCAAATCTCTCTCCATACTTCATCCCAGCCCCTCACAGGGTGGAACTTTACTGAGAAGCCAGATTCTAACAGTTCCTCTTCCTGGGAAATGATAAAGGGGCTGATTGTTGAAGGTTCAGTCTTTGTCCTACCCTTCAGTTCAATTTCATTGTTTCTCAACAGAATTTTTTTCTCCAGTAGTTTCAATAAAAATTAATAACTTCTTGTCATTTTTTTTTTTGAGACAGGGTTTCTTTGTGCAGCCTTGGCTGTCTTGGAACTCATGCTGTAGACCAGGCTGACCTTGAACTCACAGAGATCTGCCTGCCTCTGCCTCCTGAGTGCTAGGATTAAAGGTGTGTGCCACCACCAACTGGCAATTTCCTGTGATTTTTATAGCTATAATTTGTTATGACTTTAGTAAGCTGGAGACATAAATACATCATTGGTGCTGTTCACACATCTTTCTGCAAGAAATCAATTATTTGGTTAACTGACAACTTAAAAGGTCTTTCATCAAAGAGCTGAAAAGATTTGCCCTCTTTCCAGCTTGCAGGTGTCTGGGTCAGTTAAAGAAAATGTGCTGGCTCTGTGCATGTTATGCTCATACCTTCTCTTGCATGTTTGAGTGAGCACTTGCCCAGCACAGAGGCGCTATGGGTGCAAAATTGGTCCCGAGGAAGTAGAAAAGGAAAGGGCCTTGTGCGGGCTCTGAGAGGGGCTCAGTGCCAGCTGCAGATAGTTTAAATCTGAAGACTCTGAGAGGGAATAAAGGCCAGAGCCCAGAGAGTGTTGTGGTGACTCAGAGGAGAAGGAGGCTGGTGCTTCCCTGCTCCTGGTTGCTGCTGGTGCAGCGTGATGAGACGGTGGAGAGCTCCTGAAATGAGGATTGGACTTGCCCCAAGGAACCCAACAGCCCTAACCAGAAGGAAGTAACCTGAGAGAACTTTGCCCCCTCTCACTACCAACCTTCTTTCTCCTACCTGGTGTTGGTGTGTTGGAAGGACTGAGGTGCAGTAGGAAGAAAGAGGCATAAGAAACATAAATAAAATAGTTTAAAAAGGGCACAACGTTTAACATGAAGAGTCTGGAGGAAGAGGAACAAAGGGGTTATCCAAGAGGCAACCAAGTTAGGCAGATAGAAGGGGACGGGCTCTGGGCCAGCGATAGTAGGATGGCTTTCCCCAACCTGTCCCCATCGACAGCACTGCTATCTGTAATCAGTCTGTGATCACTTCCAATGCAGCCAATTGTGACAGAGTAAACTGTGAGGTGGCTTCTAACGGGAAGCTTCACCCTAGCAGATCGCCTCAGATCACCCTACAGAGAAGGAGCTAAATATGACCTAGACAGAGAGAGACTGTAGCTGCTCCCTGGTGGCTGGGATAGAGTAACTCTTTGCCCTGGTAAAGCTAGAAGCTAACGTGACAACAGAGAGACCTTAGTGCACTTAACAGCCCTTGAGATAGTGCAATATTGAAGAGCAGTGACGGTGGCAAGTGACTAAGTCAGCAGTTGTCAATATCAGAGCTGAGTCAGAGACAGACGGGGTGCGGGGTGAGGGGGGCGGCAGCCGCCAGAACCTCATGTGTCTACAGAATACTGTATGATCATCTCTCTGGTTCCTAGGGGGACACACATAGAGATGTGGGTCCTCCATTGGCCCCGCCCACGGCAGCCCAGAGAATTAGCCAATCTCAACAGAGGTTTCCTCAACCTCTGCCCAGGTTTATTTTAAAATACCCAGACAAAGGAAATTCAATAGCTCTCTCCTCCCCTGGGAACAACCCAACTTTTGGGAGTTTTTTGTTTGTTTGTTTGTTTGGTTTGTTTGTTTCATTTTTCTACTTAATATTTTACTTTTCCTCAAATTTTTTTGTAAATTCTTTATAAGGCTTTTAATAATAAGATTCTGCTTTGCATACCCCCATGTGTTTATATTACATATAATATAGAAAATATAAATATATTATATAATCATTATAATTAATATATTAATATATAAGAATATAATATATATACTAAAAAATCTGGTGTGAGGCAATGAGCACAGAGACATTTTCAGAATTATCCGGTATCTTAGGTCCTTGTTTCACACAACTGGGCTGTGAAAGATCTTGTTAAATTCAGAATTCCTGCATCAGTACCAATAATGACCCAAATAAAAATCACTTATGCAAAATGTCTCTTCTGATGCGTGTCTTTAGGCAGGCTGCCGGCCTTGGCAAGGAGCATCGCCCGCGATACAGCTCATTTCTCCAGCTTTCACTTTCGCCCAGCGGGGTCATGCTTGAGTCAGATCATTTCAGTTGTGAACCACACTGACTAAGGAGCAGGGAGAGAGGTTTCCTTTTGAGCAGACCGACGACCTTCCAGGAGAGGTGTGATGGGTTCTGTGGATGACAAATCGAAACCTGAAGCTTGCTGTGCCGGGTTCCAAAGACAGTTTGTATTTCCAAGGGGACGTTGCATCCGGTCCTCACTGCCCCACAGCTGGGCTGAGGGGTCACCTTGTGGCTTCGAGCATGTTCTCCCGATGATGAAGTTGGGGACACTATTGCTGGCTTGTTTGTGGGCCTCACCCCAGAGTCCCAGCAGCCCACTGTTTTGAGTGAGGCTTTTAATAGTCACCATTGTGACTCAGCATTCTTCCAGCCGCTGCTGCTGAAGCCTTCTAGAAGGTGTTTTCTTCCAAGAGCAGATAGCAGAGGTGTGATGATCAAGAGCAAGGGCTCTTGATCATCACACTCAGCCAAATGGGCCAAATACAGGCGGCTGGGCCGTTCCAGAAAGCCCCATAGTAACCAAGCTAAGCCTTGGAGGGAGGGAGAAGAATGCTGGCAGTGTGCGCTGAGCAGTGAGCAGTTCTGGCTCCTCTGGGTGTAGGTGGGGTGAAAGTTCATCAACTTATCCTCGGGGCCCTCCCCAAGCCTCCGCCACTCTGGAACACACAGCAAACACTGTCCTTAAGATGGAGGGATCTCTGTGGCCACGTTGTGGGACAGCGGAGAGACCAGAGAAGGGCCACGGGGATTGGTGGAGAAAGGTGTTTGTGTTTTCCTGGGACAAGGATGAGGAGAAGTGGTTAGTCTGTTGAGGGGTTCGATGCAGGCAGAGAGAGAGAGAGAGACAGCGCAAACTCACAATGGCAGTGGCCCTTGCTGGGGGTGGAAGAGATGTCGGTGGCCGGTGGCCAACGGTGGTGCTGACTCACCCCCGTTATGCAGCAGTTATCCTGTAGGAGCCAAATCAAGTCCTGCCATATTCACTATGGGCAGTGAGGCCCGAGCTCCCTCTGCCAGCTGCCATCACCCTTTCCACTGCTGCCCATGCTGGGACTCCTGGGAGAGCTCACTGTAAGAGCCATAGGGCAGTGCGCAGGCCCAGTGGCTTCACGGCTGTTCTTTGTCATGTATGTAACCATGTGGAATCCAGCCGCGTGGCAAAGTAAAAGAATTTCTTAGGGCTGCGGTTTCTGCTGGCACCGTGTAAGAAGGCATCGCGGCTCTTTTCTCTCCTTTCCTCTCCCCCGGAACTCCATGTTCTCCCCATATAGACAGAATCATTCGAGATCTGCTTTCAAAACACTTTCTGTGGTGGCAGAAATGTGCTGTGTCTAGCTGGCCACTGCTGGGCCGCCAGCCACGTGAGCTGGTTTGATTTAAATTCAAGGAGGGACACAGAGCCGGCACACCGGTGGGACAGCTTGTTTTTTTTTTTTTTTCAAAAGTAATAGAATATTTTTTATTGATTATTTGAAAATTTCATACAGTGTTATTTTTTTTATTGGTCACATTCACTCCGCACATTCCCTTCCCCAGTTCTTCCTAGGCCTACCCCCTCCCCTAGGACCCCTCCCCCACCTCATAGCCTCTCTTTTTAGATGAGACCATCTCCCAGCTGCTGTCCTGGTCCTCTGGCACTTAGGAACTTTCTGCCACCCTCTCCACAACGTTCTCTGAGCCTTAGCTGTAGGCGTTATGTTGCAAATGCATTAGCTGGGGACGGGCATCCCACAGTCTGCACTCTTTGACCTATTGTAGGCTTGGGCAGCGATTTCTGTCTGTTTTAACAAGAAGCCTGTTTGATGAGGGGTAGGAGCTACACTATTCTGTGACTATAAGGCGAAGTGTTTATGTAGACTGTAAGATTGTACTGGTTTAGGAAAGGGCCATGACCTGTCTTTTTTATAGCAGGAGTCCTTAGCAAGAGAATTCAGCATGAGCCTCGCCCAGCGTGCAGTGCCCAGAGGCACTACAGGAGGGAAAGCTGGGGAACCTGGGAAGGTGGCTACAGTCAGGAAGTGAGGACAGAACCACAAAAGGGATGGAGCTGTGAAGAACACAAAGGAAGGGCCTGAGAAGGCCAGTGTGGATGAGTCTCAGGAGGAAGGTGTGACCCCTTTGCACAAGGACCTTGCAAGACAGGCAATGGAGGCTGAGCGCTGATCACGGCATCACTGGGTGAATTTAGGTTCCCTCAGATCAAGGACTAGGCACTCAACACAGAGCAACATGCAAAAGGGACGCCGAGGTCAGATGGTGCCTTGGGGGGTATCTTCAAGTAGACCAAGGTACAAACGGTGGATGAACACCTAAAACTACACACAGCTGGAAGCCACCACAGAGGTCCCAGCCATACCACAGGGGCTGGCTGAGGAAAACTCCATCCCAGGTTTTACTGAATGCCAGCAGGCTTCTAGGTGGTAGGGGGCAGCCATGGAAAGGGCAGCAAACACTCTCTCCTTAGACCAAGTAGCCCTTCAGGGAAGCTGTCAGGAGCCCTTAGCTCCTTGTGAATTTGGCCTCTAGGCAGTTTGGGAACAGTGAATGTGGACTGCAGAGGCCTTCAGGCTTTGTGTTAGAGGCTGCAGCGAGCAAACACTGTGCTGTCGGGCAGGTCTCTGGTCTCAGCTATGTGTTCTTTCCTTCTGCCTCTTCCTTTTCTCATTCCTCTTCTTTTCTTACTCTTGGTTTTATTCTTCTGCCTTTTAGAGACAGGGTTTCTTTGTGTAGCCTGGCTATCCTGGGATTTTCTCTTCAGACCAGGCTGGCCTAGAACTCAGAGATCTACCTGTCTCTGCCTCAAGGCACCGCCACACCTGGTCAGCTGTGTTCTTGCTCTAAACCTGTTTGGTGGCATCTAGTCTTCCATGCTGATGACTGGGACAAACTGTTGGTGGGTTAGTTCTTCCAGGTTTTGAGTGTCTGAAGGTCTTCCCTGCAGGTCCTGTCCTTGAAGTTACTTGGCTCTCATTTTGGATCTAAAATACCACTGATCCAGTTTATTGGTTCCAGAGATGGTGGGATACCTTTTCTCATTCATTCATTCATTCATTCACTTGTCTGTTCATTAGCTCTCTTCTTTAACAAAAATACTAAGCATTCATGGCTTGTAGGCACTTTTCTAAGCTCTAGGAATATAAATGTAAATAAGACCTGGCCTTTAAGATGGCAGTAAAATGGAATAGAAAGACAGACAGCCACCCCAACAGGACACATGGTGATGGTGAAAACTGCAGGGTAGGAAACCCCTAGTAATTCTATGTGAGTCTGAGGCAGAGACAGGACACCAGGGAGGATATAGGGGCCAGCACAGGTTAAAAACTGGGAAGCAGTCTTTGGCTTCATGAGCTTATCAACTGAAACAAGCTCCAGAAGTCAGGGTTCCGAGCCTTAGCACAGTGCACGCAGAGGCTGTAGAGGAGGGAGGGGTACTTGGGGAGGACGGTGCTTCCCAGACCAGAAGGGCAGAGGGCTGTAGGAAACACAAGAACGAGCTAGACAGTGAGCTCTGCGCCTGTCCTGGCAGGCAGGGGCTCTGGGGAGTCCCAGGCTCCACAGGGATTCCCTGAGGACCAGGTGGGCATGGCTGCCGACTTGGGTAAGATAAACTGGCATCTCTCTGCCCAGACCCAGAAGTCCAGATGTCTGCACAGGAAGCAGTTACACAGACACAAGAGAGAGTCCTTTCCTGTAAAAAGGCTGCAGTCTGGGTCAACAGATCAACTTGATCATTAGTTTACCCTGAGAGCCGGATGACCTGAGTTTGATCTCTGGGACCCACGGAGTAGAAGGCAAGAACCAACTCTTGCAAGTTGTTTTCTAAACTCCACATGTGGACCATGAAATGTGCATGCACATGCGTGTGCACACACACATACACTTTCTCATCAAATCAATCAGTAAATGTAATATATATTTTAAAGGAAGCCATATAGTCTGATGTAGGAAGCAGGAGGGAGAGCATGTGAAGTCCGTGTCCAGGGTCAGCTCCAGATATCAGGTGACCGGACAGGAGAAGGCCACCTGACACCGAGGCCGAGGAATGAGAGCAATGACCTGGGGTGAGGGAAGGTGAGCGCCTGTGGATGCTCATGGTGGGCGTTACCATCAGCCTCACAGGAAGGACACAGGCTGTGGAGGCAAGGAGAGCAGTCCAGTTGGGACACAGAAAAGCAGGCAGTGAGCATGGCAGCGACTGACAGTGGGAGGTGTCTCCACAAGGCCACCACTCTGGAGAAACTCTGGGGCAGCAGAGGGCAGGGCTGGAATAATCCCTGTCAAATCATCCTGCCGCCTACGGCCTCGGGACACTGTCAGCATCTAACACCCCATGCCCTGGTTTACAAATTAGGAAGAAAATGTGCTCACAGGGCAGAGCATGATGGTTCATGATCTTCATCCCAGCACATGGGAGGCAGAGGTAAGTGGGTCTTTGAGTTCAGGGCCAGCCAGGGCTACATAGTGAGACCCTGTCTTAAGAAAAGAAATCTAGCAGTCTGGCTTTGCGCATAAGTGACAGGGCACACACACATACAGCTCCCTCGACAGGGCCTGGCGGGCTGTGGGAGCTTAACAAGGTGCAAGGTCTCCTTCATAGTGCGAGGTGCTCTCCCAGGATCATGGAGAAGAGATTTGGGGATCCCTTCCTGACCCCCAGCACCTAGGGACAAGAGAGCTGCCCTGTGCTCCCTATCCACCCCACCCCTACCTCTTTAACCAGGATGTCAGGTACAGAGGTCCCCAAACAGACTCGGAGCCTCTCATTACATGGCCGTTGGTGGGAGACCAGTAAGTTTATGGTGAAGACTTAGGGAGTGACGGAGCCATGGATACTTGGCACGGCCATGGGGATTGACATGGCCATGAGGACTGACATCCATGGGGACTGACACAGCCATGTCCCTCCATGGAGAAACCTCATCATGTTCTTTTCTAAACTTGGATTCTATCATATTGCTTCCTAAACTTGGGCTCCATGTTAGCCCCATGCCCCTGTGACTTCTGGGAGCCCTGGGTGAGGAGTTGGCTGCTGGCGATACCCGCCCACAGGGCTGCATCCTCAGGTGCCCAGTCAGTTGTGTGCTGGCATCAGAAGGGTGGTGTTGGCACCCCTGGAACCCAGCACAGTGGTCAGCACGGAGAAGTGGGTGCTGCGGGACGGTGGGGCCTTAGCGCTCAGGACGCCCCCTCCAAGTGATGCTGTGGGGACTGGAGCTCTTCCTGGAGTGGCCTGCTGCCCGGAGCTCTGGCGGCCCCGTCCCCACCGGCTGCTTTGCCTCAGACCCTCTGCTGTATTTCTAAAGAGGCTTTCTCAGAGAGTAAAGCAAGAGTTCCTGTGTCCACCCACTGGCCTTCTGTCTGCCCCCGCTCAGTGTCCAAACAGAACCTCTCCCCAGCAGAAAAAAACCTCCCCCTCTGCTGCCTGTCCAGTGGGGAGCAGACCTGCAGTGCCTGTTGGCAGCCTCCTGCCCTCAGCTGGGTGGGGGCTGCCTCTCCGGGGTCTCAGGGCAATGCTGGGGCCAAAGGTTCCTCCATGGAAGGAGATGGCCCAGTTCACTCAGGAGTCCGCAGGGAGCCAGGAGGGAACACCACACGGATGCCTGGGCCTCTGCAGGCCATCCCTGGGCGTGTGAGCATCTCTGTGGACAGGATACACACCACACGCATTACGTGTGTTGTCTGATTTTGTACCGTGTTATTTTGAAAAATTGTAGACTTCCAGAAAATCTGAATGAAGTACGCAACCAACGCTTGGTATTCAGCAACTGTCCCTGCTTACATTCTCTCCTGGTAAATGTGCACCTGTGTGAGGTGTGTGTGCACATATGTGTGTCCCTGTGTTACCTGTAGGTAAGCATGTTATTTGTGTGCACGTGGGTTATCAATGTGCACATGGGTTACTAATGTGTGCATGTGTTATACATGTTATCTGTGTGTACAAATGATATACATGGGTACACATGTGATACCGGTGTGTACTTGTGGTATCTGTATGCACTTATCTGTGTGTACATGCATTGCCTCTATGTGCAAAAGTGTGCATTACCTATCTGTAAGCACATATGTTATCTCTGTGCATATGTGTGTTATCTGAAACTTGTGTGTGTTGTCTGTGCGCACATGTGTTATATGTGCATCTGTCTGCATCTGTGTTATCTGTGTGCACACGTGTTCTGTGTTCACACATGTTATCTGTATACATATGTGTTATTTGTGTGCATGTATGTTATCTGCGTGCACATGTGCTGTGTGCACCTGAATGCACAGGTGCTATTTGTGTACATATGTGTTATCTGTGTGCACACGTGTTCTGTGTTCACACATGGGTTACCTGTGTATGTGTGTTAGTTAAGCATGTGTTGCTTTGCTTTCTCTTCATCTCTGCTAAGCCACTGGAGAGTGACCTGTTCACTCACAACTCTGACACCCGCTTGCGGTGTTCAGCAACACACATCCTCCCGGGAGCCACAGTGCTCTGGGACAGGCTTCCTGTTAGCACGGCGCTGATGATCACACACAGCTTGTGTTAGCACAGCGGCTAATGACCACACACAGCTCATCATATGACGTTTTGCTTTTGCTTTTCTAATTGATTGATTGGTTGATTGATCAATTAATTAATTTAGGCTTTCATGATTTTGTGTTTCTTGATGTGCCCAGAGCAGCTGTGTGTGTTAAAATTAAAATATCGCATAGATGTGAACAATAGCTTAGAACACATAAAGAAGAGGAGACTCCGAATGTCATAGCAAACAGAATAAGAGCCTCGTGTGGCTGGATGGTCAATGTCTGTTGTGGTCCGTGTGCTAACGGTGTGTCCTGAGGGTGGGGCAGCTGGGAAGCGCTGGACCTTTAGGAGTGGGGCTGACCTTTAGGCCTGACCTTTCACAGGGCTTGTGGCTCCACCTCCTCCTCTGGCTCTGCTCTACCCTGCCACCATCATGTGCAACCTGTCACAGGCCTGCACCAGTGAGATCAAACTGTGAGCCCAGATATCCACACACATCCACATCCAACACACACACACACACACACACACACACACACACACACACACACACTTACTCACACAGACATTCACATTCAGCCCCACACCACACCACACCACACCACACACACACACACACACACACTTACTCACACAGACATTCACATTCAGCCCCACACCACACCACACCACACCACACACACACACACACACACACTTACTCACACAGACATTCACATTCAGCCCCACACCACACCACACCACACACACACACACACATTTACATACATAACCCCACCCTACACACATACATTCACCTCCATACACACACATTATATACACACATACTTACTCACACAAACATTCACTCCACACACCACACCACACACACACACATACACAATCAGACACATTTACATACACAACCACCCCATACACACATACATTCACCTCCACACACACACACACACACACACACACAAACACTATACACACACATTCTCACACACAAACACTACACATACCACATGTATACACATACACACACACACACTACACACAATCACAGTCAACACACATGCTATACATATTCACACACACACACACACACACACACTGTAAGACAAACAATAATGGATACAGCAAAGCCTGTGGGATGCAGCAAAAGCTGCTGCAAGAGGGAAATTCACAGAAATCAGTGCCTATGTTCAAAGAGAAGATTAACAGATAGCCCAGAGAACACGAAGCTGGAAAAAGAAAAACATGCAAAGCCAACAACAGCAGGAGGAAGGCTAGCAAAGATGACAACAGAAAGCAAATGGAAAATTCATAGAAAAAAAAATCAATGAAGCCAAGAGTTGATCCTTTGAAAAAGCAAACAAAATCAATACCCCCACCCAGACTCAGAGCAAAGAGAGGAGATGCCGATAAAGTCAGAAATGAGAGTTGGGGGTGCTTCGACAGATGACTCAAGATGACGAGACCATAAAGGACCATTAGCAACAATTACAGGCCAGCAAATCAGATAACCTGGAGGAAATGGGTAAATTCCTAGAGAAAGTGCTTCTGAGGACAGACAGGGGAAGGCTTGGATGCCTGAAGAGACCAATAATAGACGCACATGCTAATTAAAAGCCTAACAAAGAAAAGCCTGGGGCCAGCTGGCCAAGTGACAGGGCCCTCCCAAGCCGTTCCAGAATCAGCCAGCATGTTTGTGTGCATTGCCAGGGCAGGACCCAGGGTACCATGCATGCCAGGCCTGCGCTGTGCCACTGAGCTCCACCCCCCACCCCCCCAGCCACGGAGGCCTCTGAAACCCTCAAAACGCCCACACCCATTTCACCATGCTGGTGTTACGTCAGCTCCTGAGTCGGGGAAAGATGCCACCAGAAAAGGGAGTCAGGGCAGTTGTTCAGCTGGTAAAGGGCTTGCTGGGCGAGCACCTGGACCTGAGGTCACTCTCCAGAACACACGCGAACATGCCGGACAGATGGTGCACACTCGTGATCTCTGCGCTAAGCTGATCTCTGGGCTGGTTGGCTAGCCAGCCTAGATTAGTCGGTGAGCTCCAGGCCTATGAAAGGCCCTCTCTCAGAGGAGTTGGTCAGCATCCCCAAGGACTGACACTTGAGGTTGTTTCTGATCTTCACGTGCATGCATTCACATGTGCACCTGCATGCTACACACAAGCACATAGACAACAAACATGTACTACAAAAAGAAACAGAAGTCACAGGCTGGTGCCTCCAAGGGATGCAGATGCAAACCCCCCTGGAGCCTTAGTGAACTGAACTCCGCGGCACATGAAGAATAGCATTCATCCTCTCCAAGCGAGGCTCCTGGGCATGCAAGCGTGCTTTAACACATGCAAGCCAGTCGCATGATGAGTCATGTAACACAGGGAGGACCAAACACATGTGGTGCTGTTCACTATTTTCTGAAGAAGTCTTATGAGTGTAGTCCAGCAGGAGCAGTCCTTGGCACAACAGGGCACTTGGGAAAATGCCACAGCAGACTTTGTAACCAGCAGGGAAAAACAATACTTTCACATTACAACCTGCCGTGCTTCAGGGGTGCCCACAGCACTGGGAACATTCATGAGAGCAATCAAACAAGGAGAGGAAAAGTCCTGGCCCATAAGAAGGTGTTATTTACCTCTGAAGATGGCATGCCTCTATGTTCAGGAACCCCAAAGATTCTACACACACACACACACACACACACACACACACACACACACACACATAACTAATATACGAGTTCAGCAAAGCCACCACCTGCAAGGCAATGTGGAAGTCGGTAAGATTCCTATAACTGCTTGGCTGAGGGGAAATGAACAAATCCACGACATTTATAACAAAAACATGAAGGGATAACGGTAATAAGGAGGAGAAGGGTTTGTGTATTGAAAACCATAAAATGGATGGAAGAAACTGAAAAACAATCCACAAACAGGGGAAAGACATCCTGTGATTATGAGTCAGAACTAGTGTGCAAACCGCTATATCACCCAAAGCGATACACAGGTTTGTTGGGATCCCTACCAGAGTTACCATGGTATCCCTTCACTGAAATACAAGAAACAATCCTACAGGTTGTGCAGAACTACAAAAGAAGCTCAACAGAGGAAGCAATCAGAAGGAAAAACCGAATCGAGTGCATGGCATACCCTAATTTAAAATAATAGACAGCTTCGTGGCCACAGCAGTCTGGCCACGGCAGTGTGGTACCAATAGGACACAGAAATAGAGCCAAACACATGGGGGCCAACTAATGTTCAGCAAGCCTACATCACATAAAACATGGTGTCCTGGTTAGATACAGCTGCCAACCTGATGCAGCCCAGAGTCAGTGCATGGAGTTGCAACTGGGGAGACTGCCTAGACCAAATGTCTGTGGCAACACCTGTGAGGAATGATCTCGATGAATGATCCATGTAGGAAGGTCCACCTCACTGTGGCCAGTACTACCCCCCCCCCCGAACCTCGGTATGAAACCAGGGAGCAAGCCAGCAAGCAGCGTTCCTCTGTGGCCTCCGCTTCAGCTCTCCTCTCTATGTTCCTGCCCTGAGTTCCCGCCCTGGCTTCCCTCCAGGATGAACCTATAAAATGAAATAAACCTTTTTCTCCTCAAGTTTCTTTTGGTCATGGTACTTGCTGCAGAAAAGCAAACTCAGGCACAGAGTGAGGAAGGGACAGCCTTTTCAATGGGTGGTGCCAGAAGATGGGAAACCCACATGTGGAGGATGACATCGAGCCTTTATTTTACACTACACACAAAAAGTTAGCTCAAAGTGGGTAGGAGACCACACGTAGAATCTAAATCCATACAAGCCACAAGCCCCGGAAGATGATGTGGGGACATAATACTTGGTCTTGGTGATGAGAGTTTGGTCATGCTGTAAGTTTAAGCCCCAAAAGGGAACAATAAACAGACGGGACTGCCTCAAGACAACAGTGAAACAGAAAGACAACATACAGACTGGGAAAAATACACTTATGGACAAGAGAGTTAGTAGACAAGATTTTTAAAGAACCTTTACAACAAAGCATTTTTAAAGAACCTTTACAACAAAAACTAATGATTTTAAAAATGGACAAAAACCTGAGAAGGCATTTTTCCAAAAAGACTGAAAATGAGCAAGAGATAACTGAAAGGGGCTCATATCATTATTTTTCTATTCCTGTTGCTATGGTAAAATAGCATCATGAAGACAACTTAGAGGAGACAGGGCTTATTTTAGCTCACAGTTCAAGACATGGTCCATCACAGTGGGAAGTCCAGGCATCAGGAGCTTGAAGGAGCTATTCATATCACATCCATAGTCAAGAAGCAGCGAGTGAGCAATGCATGCTAGCATCCCACTCCCTGTCTCCATCTTCTACAGCCTAGGGAATGGTCCCGTCCACAGTGGATGGTCTTCCCATCTCAGTTAAACCACAACCTAGAGAATCCTCCACATGCCCCATCTCCCATCTCCCATCTCCCAGGTGATCCTATATTCTGCCATTCTGGCAATTAACACTATCCACCATGAGCCACCAGCTTCCCTGGATAGCTTCCATTGAAGCATTGAAGGAGAAGGGTCAGAGCATCCGCCCTGAGATAAAACTCCCTCTGGTTCTGGTGGGCTTTTGCTTTCCTCTCCCAGCCAACAGGCGTTCTTCTGATTGGTCCTTATTCAAGACCTCATTTGGATAAATGCACCCAGCCAATCAGAGCCATCCTCCATAGTCTATATAAAACCACTGACTATGGGCAATCAGTCAGTTTGGCTTCCAGCCAGCTCCCAGCTCTGCTTAGGGCTTGGCTCCCAGATGCTCTTTTGGGGAGGAAGACTGATGGACTCAACAGATCTCATTAGAGAGGAAAGAGGAGAAAGAACTCTGCTCCTTGTTTGAGGGTGGTCAGAAATAGACTCCTCTAGGAGCACAAAGCTGCAACCTCTTGGTTGGACCAGGAAGGCCTGCCGAGGACACGGAGATTTAACATTGGCTGGTAACCTCCTTCCACTGGCACTCTGCCACCAGCGAGAGTCTCAGCTTTCCTGTCGTGTTACTCCCACACGGCAAATGAAAGTTTCCATTTGTTCACTCCTTGCTGTCTGGCCATTCTGATTTTGGACAGAGGGCATGATAAGGAGCCTAGAGGAGGAGGATATCTCACACGCACTGTGAGAAAGCTACTGTTGTGAAGGTGAGGCTGGATATGGGAAGACAGAAACTCCTGTGAATCTGTTGGTGGGAATGTGGCTGGGCATGGCCATTATGGAAAAATTCTAGAGGTTCCCAAAGAAATGGCAAATGAACAACTAATTGTATGAGATGGGGAGACAAGCCCCCATATATGGAATTGACATTTCAACCGCATCTCTGCTTGAAACTGCTACCAGGAGGAGGGACTTCACTGACCCTCAGCAGATGAAGGATAACGACATCGTGATCCATCACATGATGGATCACTAGTCAATCTTAAGAGAGAAAAGGCGACAAAGGGAAGTGGTGTCGATTGTGACAGCATGGGAGATGGAAGAGGACATTTCAGGATGTGAAATAAGCCAGGTACAGAGAGAGGACTACTACCTGAGCTGACTCAGACAGGGAGGAGGGCATCGGAGGGAGCAGAGGCAGACTGGAGTGGACAATAGGGGGTGCAGGTTTCCGCATTCGCAGCTGCACTGGCTGGAACACTCACTGGAAACTCACAGGAGCTCACTGCATTAGACGACAGCAGAGCCAGACACCCAGGAGACAGGGATGTGCCCTGGGTGCTAAACAGGTATTTAAGAACAGTCTCTTCCGGGCTAGGTCAGGGACACCGGGCTATTTCTGAAGGAAAGGTTCAGACACAGGTACTTGATTTGCACACAGATCTGCACTTGGTAAAATTCCCAAACTTCCTTCTTCCCTAAGAACCTTTGAAAAAGTCCTTAGTTTTTCCCTTGAAGCACGAAGGTAGAGACGCCAGGTCCTGGGTCTAAGGGTGTCCTGTGGACGGGATGACTGGGAAGAGGGTAAATGCTCAAGCTGCACGTGAGCAGGGCAGTTCCACATGACACCACCATGTTGGTGGCTCAGCAGGCAGTGGTCCTGCCTATACCAAACAAGCTCTTTGAACTGCTGCCGCCGTAGCCCTTCCTCTCCATGATCTGTCTTGTCCCTGTGGGGTCCTTTCTAAGGTTGGTGCTAAGTACAGGCAGCTGGGAGGTGCCCCCGGCTGGCACCGATCTCCCGGGTTCACTCAGAGCTCAGTCCTTTCAGAGTCCAGTCTTTAGTCCCCACAGTCACCAGGAAGGGTTCCAGTAGGTCCACAGTGGCAGAAGGATGAGCAGTGGGCCTGGCTGCTGCTTACAGTGGCCCGGTCCCTGCAGGATGAGTTAGTCCTGCCTGGCCACCAGGCCTCTCCTCTATCAGGAGCTAGACACCAGCATTACATACTTACAAAGCACCCACTAGTGTCGGCTGGCTGTCCCGGAAGTCCGGGTGTCTAGCTGTCTCCCGGGGAAGGGGTTGTAAGCGCAGGCTTCATACACAGCTTTTCCTGTGGGTGCCAGGGAATGAACTCAGGTCCTTATCCTTGCTGAAGAAGCATTTTGCCACATATTGTTTTGGTTGAAATACTGTGAGGAAAATTGGGCCTGCTACAATCACGTGCAGTTCTGTGCTGTGTGTGTGTGCACCCGGTCGTCTCAGATAAGTGTGGACATGTCATTTTGACACTGCAGAGTGATGAGCGCTTGAAGGTCACCAGCATGTGAAACCCGAGGACACGTTGAGACACAGTGTACAGCCATGGTGGTCTGTCCTGCACTTTGAATGGATCCTTCACCAGTTTATAGCTTTGTGACACTATGCATCAGCCGTTTGGAAGACAGGCACAAATCCTGTCGTTGATGCCTGTCACTGTGCGACATCCGCTGGCTTGGAGGCTCCTGCAGCGTCAACAGAAATACACTTTAAGAATTAGGGAGCTCTGGCCTCACTGTGGCAGATGTGAGCTGAAGACTATCGCTGGCCATAAACACGCCACTTTTCATAAACCACTCAATACATCTTTCAGTTTTCAGTAGGAAGCCTGTCAAATCCTTGCATCGTGACGGCTACCTTCCCAGCGTGGAAGCGTTTTGGCACAGACTTCCAAAGCTCTTGGTTCAAATACACAAGGACCAACCTGATTTTTGCTCCTGGCACTCACATGAAAAAACAGGGGTGACAGTAGACATCAGTAACCCCAGTACTGGGGGAGGTGAAGATGGGAGAGTCCCAAGGGAACCCTGGCCAGCCAGCCTAGCTGAAACAGTGAGCTCCAGTTCAGTGAGCTCCAAAGCTAAGATGGGGAGTCGAAGAGAAAGACACTCAGTATTAACTTCCAGCCTCCGTACACATAGAGACAAGCACGTGGAACTGGTAGTTTTGGGGCAGGAGATGCAATTTAGCAGGTAGTGTGCTTGCCAGGCGCACAGAGAGTCCAGGGTTCAATGCTCAGTACTCCATACACCAGAGGTGATGGCATATGCCTATGTCTCAGAACTCAGTAGGTAGAGGCAGGAGGATCAGGAGTTCAAAGCCATCTCATCCATACAGCAAGTCCCAGGCCACCTTGTGCTACTGGAGACTCTGGCAGAGAAACAAATCAAACAGGAGGGGCACCGAAAGCACCCTCGGCTCGTACCCCGTCTTCCCGCCACGAACAGGTGGTGGCACGATGCTGGCACGCGCCTCTGTAGGAGCTTCTGTTTGGATGTGGCCCTAGTCCCAGCAGTTCACCCTGAGTGTGCAGCATTACCCAGGGTAATAGAACAGGGCAAAGGGCATCTTGGCATTATTCTCAGTGCAGCTCATTGGCAAGGATCCTTCTGGGGCTCTGAGGTCCTCGGGTGTCTGTGCTTGCCACATTTTAAGAATGGATGATCTTAAGTGAAGATGAGCTAAGGCCCTGGGGACAGCAGATTTCTACACCACAGTATCAGCAAAGTGTGTGAGAGCCTCTCAGGACCTGGCCAGAAAGAACTGGACACTGACTTGGGCAAGACTGTACAGTTCCTGGGGTTCCAGCCATATCTGTATGGACGAGGGCTCATCCACCACGCTGAGCTTGGCGTGGGTGGAGCAACACCTTGCTCTGTTTTCCAAGGAGCCAGCTGGACCTTTGGACCCTCCGTGCGGAGTAGGGAAAACCACACAACTATAACTCAGGAAATTTAGATTTATAGCTAATTCTTCCCAAACCACAATTCAATTAAAAAAAGAAAAGGGAAAGGTCTTGCAGAAAACACACCAGTTTAATAATAATGGTAAAAAAAATCCTAGAAAGTCAGAAAACCATCATACTTGTATCACTCCTGACAACACCGGTGTCCTCATTTCAGACCACAAATACATTTTTTAAAAAATGCAAACAAAGACAATAAAAGCGAACCGCGGCTGGAGCCACAGAATATCTTTAGAATGCAATTCCTGCCTTGGCAGTTTCCTCAGGTTTTGGTGAACACAGGGTTTTGAAAGCTTTTTGGCTTCAGTTCCAGCAAAAGCAGAGCGAGGCTGAAAATGCACAACATCGCGAGGCTCTCAGATCTGTGCCAAAGGCAGCGGCTCTCTGCTCATTTGTTTTGTAGGTTGTGCATATGATTATGAGTGTCTTTTATGAGCTTTTTTTTTTTTTTGAAACAGAAAAGAGTAGGGTCTAAAACCAGGAAGTAGATGCTTTGCCAACTTGTACTGATATTTTGAAAGATGTCAATATGGTATAACTGGCCTATCCAGAGAATCCTTGCAAATTCCTTGCAAGACATTTTGAATCCCGTTTGTGCAGCTGTTGGTCACATCATCGCTGTGCGGTAAGCCACCGAGAAACTCCAGAACCACAATATAGTGTTTATTGGAGCCTTCAGTGAAATGAGCACTTACAGTGGGGGTTGTCTTGGCTTTATCTTAACTAGTAATTATAATGTGTTTACCATGTGGGTTTATGTGACTGGTGCACGGCAGACTGTGTGTGTGGTGGCTCCACACTTCATCCACACGGGCGGCTGTTTTATAAATGTGCTAAATCTAATTAGGATGGAGATAATCCCCAAATGAAAATAAACCCCGCTCCTAGCACGGGACTCCACCCACCTGGTCACTCACTGCCAGATTCCCTGTCCTTTGCTCCAGAAGAGACACGGGCTGGCTCAGACTTGAGGTTCAGGCAGTAGGTTCAGATCAGAGTTCTGGTGCGAAGCGGCCACACACGTGTTGCCATAGGAGCTGGCCCCAGGCCAGGGGCATCCTCATGTGCCCACTAGCCAAGGGCGTGTGGGCACAAGGGACCCAGCGAGGACTCAGCATGCATCCTCGGAGCTTCATGGCTTTCTGAGGAGCTAGCCCTGTGTCACACATGTAGGGAGACTGGTCCACCCTCATGGATTGGTCTCCTAATGGGAGCCCCCAGGAAGGGAAATGAACGCTGTAAGCAGGAAAGATCAAGGGAACCTGGCACCCTGGCCAGAGTGAGTACTTTTGTGTCTGGTCAAGTCTGAATTCTGGTCTTTGCCTGCCCCTCATGGCTTGGTGGCCTTGGTAAGACGACTCTCTGAGCTTTCATTTTCTCTGGGAAGTGAGGACTCCTTGGAGGCTGACCTCAGAAATATGGTTCTCAGGGAGATGAAATCTTTGGCGCTGGCATGTGCTCAGAACTCAGTGGGGCCTGGTCTGGTCCTTGTCTGTGGAGCCAGTCCCGTGTGGATCTGTGTTCCTTGTTTCAGCACCTCGCAGCTGGTGAGGACGCTCACGTGACACAGTGCTCTGGGCTTTCTAACTTCTTCACTGTGCAAAGAAATGCCAAGCATAATGCAGCCTTGAGCCTTTAGTGCTCAGCCACACGTCCTGCACATTTGCCCTCCCATTCATTACCTCTCAGGGATAGAAAGCCAACTGAGGACCTTGCTGTCCATCAACAAGACCCCAGCTCATAGCGCTAAGAGATGAGGACTTACAAAGAATCTGAATGATGTCATTATTCTACCTAAAATCAACAGAATTCACTAGTAACTCTTCAGATATGTAGTAAAAAAAAAAGAAAATCACAGGCAGCAATAGAAAGAAAAACAAAAAATGTAAACTGCAACAAATTAAAAATACTGTACGCCAAGAGACACTGTCAACATATAGGAAGACAACCTATGGAAAGGCACTGAAGATGCCCCCAAGCACGTAATGGGACAGTGTTAATACCCAGAATATACAAAATACTCCTACAGCTCAAGAACAACTAGAAGAACTGATTCAAAACATGGGCAAAAGGCTTGAAGAAGCATTTCTCCCCAAAAGAGGTGCAAAGAGCCACTGGACACACAGAGAGGTGCAGTACCGCTAGCTATTCTTCAAGAACTGCAGACCAGAACCGCAAGGAGACACGGCTTTCCACCTCCTAGGATGGCTATCAGCCAGAAGAGGGGTGTGGACAGGGCTTGGGGGGAAGGGCACCTGTCTGCAGCTGGTGGAAGGCATCCAGAGTGGCAGCTGGGTGCAGAGCACGGCAGCACCTAGGAAAATCAAGAGTAGAATCACTACACATTGGCCAACTCCCTGTGAGAGATGCACCCCCAAACCACAGGAAGCGGGGTTCAAAGCAGCATCTATGCTCTGAGATTCACCACAGCTACTGCAGAGAGGAGGCACCAGCTGTCTGAATGTCATTCCGCTCTAAAATGGATGAGGGTCAGCAGGGCTGAAAACCAAGATGGACCTCAAAGGAGATAAGCTCGTTATGGAAGTTCTCATGCTGCGTCATTCTACCCAAGCAAAACTCCAGAGCGGTCAGGTTTATAGAGATGCAAAGCAAAATGGTGGACTCCAGGAGCATGGAGAAGAGTGACTTAGCGGGACAGGCCTCGATGGAGAATAGCCAAAGATTTGGAGATTAACTGTGATGGCTGCAGATGGGCATGCGCTTTGTAGCTCTGGCCTGGGTGTTTAAGAATGGCGGAGGGATGGAGAGTTTAGATTCCCAGAACCCTCATCGCTAGACACAGTAGCACAAGTGTCTGTGGGGAGATGGGGAGTGGAGACAGGAGAGTCTCCCGAAGCTTGTGGGCCAGCTACTCGGCTTATCAGTGCCATACCTGTCTCAAACAAGGTGTGAGGACTGATGCAAGCTATGGTGCGTGCATATTCCCACACAAGAATAAGCACATAACACACACGCGCGCGCGCGCACACACACACACACACACACACACACACACACCAGGGTATGGTGGTGCAGGTCTGAAATCTCAGCATTTAGAAGGCAGAGGCAGGAAGATCAGGAGGTCAAGGGTATCCCTGGCTACAGTGAGAACACTTCTGAGGCCACCCTGAGCTACCTAAGAACCTGCTTTCAAAAATGGCTGAAGTGGTGTGCAGAGAGAGAGATACACAAGGGGTGCGTGCCACCCACATGTGTGGAGGTCAGACAACTTGGAGTTGCCTCCCTCATCCCACAATGTGAGTCACCTCCATGGACATGGTCACGGTGGAAGCGGAGGTCCCTCAGGACAAGGTGCCAAGGGTGTGGTCTCCACTAGAGCACAGTTTACATTCTGTCCCCTCCATCCCCGAGCGCCACACATTTGCTGTGTGCGAAACACAGGGTATTCCCAGAAATGACGATGTTTTAGTACTTTTGTTTTAGCAAACATTAATATCAATGGGCTTTAGCTAAAACAGTACTCTATACGCCTCACAGGGTTCTCTCTGACCTGGGTCTTCCCATGGGTTCCAAGAAAACTCTCCAGTGACAAAATTATGACAAAGCCATGTCTATGAGGCAGCATAAGCCAGAAGAGGTCAGAGGTCACGGGCAAACACAATGCCCGTCAAGTCCCTTCTACTCTGGTCATGAAGATGATGTTTTAAGATGCTTCATGTTGTTCAACCCATGGGTCAATACTGGCTGTTTTCTCTAAATCAGATCATCTATATAAAAAATGCCAAGGATGCCAAGGATGCGGAGGATGCAGTGGGCGGTGAGTAACTAGAAACAGGGAAAAACAGACTTATTCCTGAACACAGGAGGACAGCTGGTCCTAACATACAGAGGCTCTCAGGGGTCCATGTGTGGCCATTCTGGCCATCAAGGAGAGGCTGGTACATGTATGTGCCGCTGCAGGGTGCTGTGGAGTGACCACTACCCTCCTGGCCTATGTGGACACATGCATGAACAGCTGCCAAGTGCTGAGAAAGACATGTAAAGGCATGTCTTCACACGCTCCGCTTCAGTCAGACACTAGTGTATGCAAGAGCTCTCTCTCTCTCTCTCTCTCTCTCTCTCTCTCTCGTGCATGATATACTCAGGGCTGCCTGTGGAGTCACGTACCATTCTTGAGAGAGCACCTGCGACTACATGTATATAGCCCATTGCACGGCCTGTGCATCTGACAAGGTAGGACATGGAGATTTAATTTAATTTTTATTTATTCAGTTTTGTGTATTCTGGTGATAGCCAAGTCACAAAACCCAAAGTAGCATACATTTCTATCTTATAAAATGGCAACTTGTGCTTTAAGGGGGAACCCCAACAGATGCGTGATAGAAGACCTACACTAAATCCACTACTCCTTAAGCTTCTTGCCAAGGGCTTTCAGAAGCATCGCTGCAGAGCTGGAAAGGTGGGCTGAAATGTGGAATAACTGCTCTGCTCTTTCCTGTTGCCTTGCACCAATTACCAAGGGTTTTGACTTACTCCAAGGTATCAGTAAAGTGGGCTTTGAAAGACACACATTTCAGCTTGAGGAAAAGGGTAAGCGGAATTTAGGAGGGACACCGCCATAGTCTGGGCCACTGATTGACTGGCGCGTTCAGCACTGAGTGGATGGCCAGCGGCTCTGGGACCTCAGCTGGTGCAGGCAATGTAGATGGCAATCATTCCTGTATCCTTTCCATGACTGTTTTTCTGGCTCTGTCACCCATGCTGAGGCGTCACTGATGGAATGTGCTAAACCTGATTTCTCTAGATGAATGTGGGAAGGAGAGACCTTGGAATTATTAAGAGAAGGTTACCTGAAAATCAGTCCTGACTCTTACATGGGCAAGGTGTATAATTCATTGGAAATAATACTACACCTGGAAGTCAGGACACCTGTGATGCTGAGCCTCCTGCTGCTGGCTGGAAGAGGTCAGAAGAGCCCTTTCCAGCCTCCCCAGGCAACAACAAGAAGCTCAATGTCTCTCTTCAGGGTCAGGATGAGACATCTAGTTACTTCTCAGTATCAACATTAATTTTGCTTCATGTTGTTCAACCCATGGGTCAATACTGGTGTTTTCTCTAAATCAGATCATCTATATAAAAAATGCCAAGGATGCCGAGGATGTGGAGGATGCAGTGGGCGGTGGGTGAGGAGGACGTGTTGGGAGGACGGTGACAGAGCTGTACTCTGCAGTCTTCAGTAATAAAGGGATCACTTGCTTTTCTTATAAAAACCTCATTTCACATAGTTTACTTGGGCTTAAAAAACCATTTTAGCTGACAAATAACCAAGTGTATGTTTGTGGGGTGCAGCACAATGTGCTAATCCATGTGCACATACCGGAACTTCCCACTAGCCTAACTGACTCTCACGTTTCACCAATTTGCCACTTTTCTGAGACTGTTCAAAGCTCAGAAATCTCGCCGTAGCTTACACGAGAAGCAGTGCCAGCATGTCTGGTTCCAGAGCTGCACTCGGTGGCCTGGGTTCTCAGTGGGACCCAGAGCTGACTAGGACTAGGCACAGGCATGTCTCTGGGCTATGCCAGGCCAGTCACAGGGTCCCAGACACACAGGAGCAGAGAAGTCACAGGCAGAGTCCCCTTGGCTGACACACTTGGAGTCTACAGGTGGAACCCTGGCTCTCTGTGGCTGAGCTTGCCTCCTGCTTGTATTTCTGCTTGTTCTGTCAATCATGGGCTGTGTTGACCTTCTAGAATGCTCCTTGGAGCTGTCCTGGACCAATTACCTTGAACTCATGATCTGGAAGGAGGTAGAGAGTGATTCTTAAGAGAAGACTCAGCTATCATTGTGGAAGAGGGGCAGAGGTCATGACAGAGTACAAGAAAACAGTGTCTTCCAGACACAAGAGGGAAGCTGCACACATGAAAGTTATGATGGCATGCACAAGACTCGTGCAAGCTCAAGCCACGAAAACACCCAGCACGAAGGAAGATGGACATTCCTACTAGAAGAGCTTTTGTCAGTTGTTGGCTGCTGGGAGGGAGTAATCTTTAAGAGTGTTGCCCCTGGTTGGTTGGCCATGCTCCAGAGAAAGGCCACACGTCCATGACTATATGGGCAACACATATGGACTCGATGAGTGGGAAAAAATGCAAATTTGGGTGGTAGGGAATGGGGAAGGTCAGCAAGGAGTTGGGGAGAGAGTGAGTATGGTCAAATATTACAAAATTCACAAAAAAAACCCCTAACAAGTAAGTAAGCAAGTAAATAAATAAATACATAAATAAATACATAAATAAATAAAATAAAAGTGGTGTTGGATGGGTATAAAGTGGGTCTTTTATGAGAGGAAAAGGACTCAAAGCTAGCGGTCTACTCTCCATGCTCACAGGAAAGAGGAAATCCAAAGCCTGTGTGAGCTGTCCTCTGCCAGCGTCTCTGCTCACATCTGTCCGTCATCAGCACACCCCGGCTGGCAGGAGCCTGGGGTGGGCTTGCATCCTTTCTCAAGAGCTGCATGTCATTCCCGGAGCTTCAGGAATCAGTGAGGGACGTAGGGGTCAGGCAGGTGCTCCATGGGGCCTGAATGACTAGTAGCAAGATGCCACCTGTAGGCTGTGTGATTTTTCCTTGCACCTTTTCATAGATCCCTGCAGAGTGAGTGTCGTCAGCCAGAGCATAGGAAGAGCCTGAGAGGATGGGTGTCTGTCCAGATACTGAGGCTTTCCTGCCACTCAAGCATACAGCAAAGAGGACCATGGAGGCAGAAGGAACTACCTACCAGCTGCCAGGGAGGAGAGGCCCCCTCAGTGTCTCATCTCCCAGCCCCGCTGCAGAGGACGAGACCAGCTCACTGTGGGAGCCGCGGCGTGGTAGGCACCCTTGCACCCCAGCCCAACGGGAACAGCACAGACACGGCCACACATTACATGTGTTAGTGATTTTCAAAAGACTACTGGTGTGTAAAGATGAAAGCCACGCCACGCTCTCAGTAAAAGCAAACTGAGGGCCAGAGAGATGGCTTAGCAGGTAAAGGTTCATGCTACATAAGCACAATGACCTCAGTTCAGCCTTCGGGGTGCGTCCCGAACTGGCGGTGCACGTCTGTAATCCCAGTATTCATAAGGTCAGATGGAAGCAGACTAGAGGAATGGCTGCGAGTTCGTAGGCAGCTAGCCTGGAGCATGCAGAGTATGGACAGAAGAGTGTTTCAGAAACAAGGGGAAGCAGAGAACCCATGCCCAAAAGCTGCCCTCTGACCTTCACACAGGTATGGAAGCATGTGCCTGCACACACGCACACACACAAACACAATTAAATTAAGCTAAAAAGCAGCTTGAGAAACTGTCCTTTCTGGAAGCCTATTTTTTAAATTAAAATTTAATTTAAAAATTATCATAGAAATGATGAGTAAATTTTACTGGGTCTTTATATTTTTATTACATTACATTAAATTAATACTTTATTTGCATGTGCAATCCTGTGTGTGTGTGTGTGTGTGTGTGTGTGTGTGTGTATACTTGCTAAAGCATTCATTTGGAGGTCAGAAAAGAACTTTCTGGAGTCAGTTTTCTCCTTCTACTACGTGAGCCACAGGAATCGAACTCCGCTCAACAGGCCCAGTGGCCAGTGCCTTTACTTGCTGAGCTATGTCGCTGGCCCTCTTACTGGGTCTTAAGAAAAGTAACGTAGATAGCATGATAAACTGTTCTGGAAGAATGCTAAATAAATAAATAAATAAAATTTAGTGCTTGTACAAATATTCAAGGCTATATTGACTGTTTGAGAATTTTCTTTGTAACTATATCACCAGGAAAAAAGCAAAGATCTGGCTGTTAATGGAAAAGTATCTAGCTAACATGTTTGTCTGTGCCAATAAATGCCATCGACATGGGTTCATGGATGAAAGGCATCTGGGTTTACCTTTATGCTGGTGTGAATGTGCAATCAGCATAAAGAAGCAAATTAATTGGGACAGGAAAGCACAAAATATTTGTGCATAGAGCACATACGAATACATCAAGGTCGGGGAGTTTTTTTGGGTGGCACAATGTGTACACTTTAGTGGAAGAAAGCTAAGTGACATGCGTGAAGCACATTCCTGTGAAAATAGTACTTACGGGGCTTACACAGCAGTCACTATACATTAATCCCGCGCCCATCGCTTAATTACATCACCCTTTAAGATGGACGTGTAATGTAATTAGAGACTTGAACAGCTCGCAGCCAGATCACTTAAAGTAACATTGTTAATGGGCTCTGAAGTTCTCCCTTTCATGTCGCCAGTGTTATAACTTCTAATTACCTTAATAATTAGGGCTCTGTCACTCCTGATCGAGGCAACAGTCCCCAACACTAATGGGCATTAGCTGTCTTGTAGCAGGCATGTTTTGATGTTCTCATCCAGTTGCTTAGGGTCGGAGAGCCAGCTGCCCTTGGAAACCTGGCGGTTGCTATGCGGTGGCCAGGGCAGCCTCATGGCTCCTTCCTGCTGCCTCAGCCACCGCTGTTCTCATTCAGAGGGAGTGTATAAACTCTATTCACAGAACGACTCATGAAATGTAAATGTGGCACCTATGGATGAAATTTTCTGAATTCAAATTGCCCCTGTTGCTTCTACCACAAAATAACAGCATAAACTTGGATGTCAAATCGACTGGAATGAAAATCAAAAGGCATCAAGATTTCCATCATGGGCTGTTAATTGACAGAGGTGAGGGACTGAAAGTGAAGGGTGTGTGTGTGTGTGTGTGTGTGTGTGTGTGTGTGTGTGAGCTTGTGGTTCTCTTGAGAGTCACGAGGGATATGCAAAATGAGGCAGGACTGTATGAGCACAGAACTAGGGGAGTTGTTAGGATTTGCAGGAAGGGTGAGGTGCAAAGGTTGTAGAAAAGGGGTTTCTGGGTGTGGACTGGGGAAGGTCTGTGACAACGTGTTAGATGGAAGTCACAGAAATTTGTTCACGGAAGCAATAGATTTGGGGTTTATTTGCATTTTTTTTTTCAACAAGAGTCTTCTCATTACTTAACCCTGAAACTCACTATTTAGACCAGGCTAGCTCTGAACTCATAGTGCTGGGATTGAAGACCACCATACCCAGGATTAGGTGCCACCATACCCAGCTCTATTCACACACGTTTAAAAGGATATTATCTACGATTTTAAAAGGTGGTCAATAGACTCATCTCAACATTAGCTCCTCTCAACAGAGCTCATTTGTTGTGTAAACAGACTTCTGAGGTGACTGTAGTTCTGAAGCTCGAAGCTCAGCTTACACTTCCCATTCATTCCCACATACTCCCCACTCCGATATAACAGCAGCCCTGACCTCTAGGCCCCACACTGTGATGGTCTTTGGAGACAGACTCTTGAAGTTGTAATGAGGCAGCAGTCACATGGAACAGGCAGGCCTCATCTCCTGTGACAGTGTCCATATGAAGACACAGACAGAAACTTATAGAGGAAAGGTGCCATCAGGAGACACAGGGAGAGGATGGTCACCTACACCTCAAGGAGAGGGGCCTGGGGCAGTGTTTCCCTCACAGCTCTCAGACAAGCCAGCCTGGAAGGCGCCATCTTGGTCTTCCTTCAAGGAACTGAGACAATGTATTCCTGACACTTAAGTCACCAGTCAGGCGGGTGGAGTCCCAGAAAGGCCTGCAGATGAGAAGCCTGCCCTACAGCAGGTGTTGGGGTGGGGAGAATAGAAGTTAAGGATAGGAAGGTGGAAGGCCCTCTTCTGTGATGCAGAGAGCTGCAGCAGGCCATGGTGGCTTCTCTCCTGCAACCTTCTCCCACCTTCTATCACCAGAACGGTTCTTCTGTGCAGGGACCAGTGGCTCCACCCTCCCCCAGGGGGAATCCCAGACTCTTTAGTCAGTGCTCCTCCTCGTTCACATGAGGGCCTCCTTGGCTCCAGTGAGGTGGGAAGTGGCTGTGCCCAGCAAGGACCTTGCCCTCATCTGGAATTTCAAACCAGATCTCACTAGATTGGTACTCCATGGCTTAAAGAGAGCTTGACAAGTACCTCAATCAGGACACAAAACCTGTTTAGACTACGAGGACTCTACTTGAGAAAAATCTTCATTTAAGAGGAAATGCAATTTAAAGGAAGAACTGGTGTTGGCAAAAAGCTGGGCTGTGGTGAGTGGCAGAGACTTGTGGGCCGGAAAGGAGAAAGTAGGTGATGGGAGATGCAGGTAGGAGGAGCCAGGGGCCGAGACAGGTCTGTCCCTAAGGTTTCTTCTCTCCACACCCACCTTCCTTTAGGACCCCAGGCAAGATAGGGACAAGCACAGCCTCTGTGCCTGGCCTCACCTTTCGTCTTAGGGCCTCTGGCTCACTCACTTTCCTGACCTCCTTTAGCCCACCCAGGTTTCTAATCTCCCATTGGCCCATCCGCGCTTCTGACCTCACACGAACCACTCATGTTTCCGACTTCTTCATTGCTACACTTGTATCTGTAACCTCCCAGGGACCCACTCACATTTATTGGACCTCCAACTGGTCCATTCACACTTTTGACCTCCTATTGGTCTGTTTGCACTTTTGGCCTCCTATTGGCCTATTCTTATTTCTCGCTTATGATTGGCCTGGTTTCTCGATAGCAAGATCTTCATCTCCCTCCGCCCAATGTCATGTGCCAGGTGGTGCTGAGGTGTATACATCCCTGAATCTACATCATTTCTACAAATATCCATCCTTCAATTGACTGGTCTGTCAGAAAGGAAAACAACCTATTCTTCAACCAGAAAATTTGCGGGGATTGTAGAGACCCAACCCCCATGCCTGTCACCAAGTGGCCATGCCAGGAGACAGATGTTGATGCTGTATGTCCACGAGTGATGTCCTAGAGAGAGCTCGGGAACAGGGGAGGCCACACTGACACCTGTGGGTAGATTGTCACCTGCTTGGCTGTCCTACCGTGAAGAGAGTAGATCAGATTTCCAGCCGGCCTTGTCTCCCTTTACCCAGGAATTAGGGCTGCAGCCATCTCTTGCTGCCCGATGCCCCACCAAGCCTGAGAGGGAAGCTGGTCAGAGAACCGTATGGCATTTCTCCCCATTCTCATCAACTGTTGCATGTCTACTAACAACGGATAGAGGAAGATAGATTTTAAGGTATCTTTTTGACCTAAATGTTCCATAATCAAGTGACCATAAAGAAGGGCTTATTCTGAGTATCCTTTAACCCTTTGGGGCCACCTCCCTGCTGCAGAGAGGGGATGAAGATCTGGTCTCCACTGGATACTCAGCTCACAGCAGGAGTGAATAAAATCTCTCTGCCTGTCCATGTCAGGCAGATGTGGGGTGTAATGGGAAGGAGGGACCATGCCTTCTGCCTCCTGTGCCCACCTCTTCCTTAGGCAAACAGCTCACTTAGATGCTTAGCTTTGCAAATTTAAATGCTCGCTGTGGAGTGGTGTCTGAATATGCTTGGGGACATGCATTGCAACAAGAAGGCCTGACTGCAAAGCCATTGCCATAGGCTCTCCGTTCTCTTCCCTAAACGGACACACATGATCTTTTCGGCTCTGGTCAAGTCCTGATCCCACAGCACTTATATATTGATGTGAGATAGTAATTAGAAAGTGGCTGTGGGGAGAACTTGGACAAAGAGCATTGTGCTCCCCCATGGCTCGCTTCATCATGGGCCAGCTGTCCCTGTGACACCATTAGGATTTCAGGCCAACAGCATCTGTCTGCAGGTAGGGAGCTCAGGTGGAGGACTGGGGAGTGAGGGGCAAGCTGATGGTGTTTTCTCCAGGCCTTGCCTTGATTTCAGGATGGCCACAGTTCCCCGCTTCTCTGTCTTGTAACCCTGCATGTCACGGGTATGCAGGGAGGTGTGGCTTCTCTGTCATCATTTGAAGAAAGAGACAGGTGGGAAGGGTAGGCCATCTCACTGCTGGGTGTCCTGTGGCTCATTTGCATAGCTTGTCCTTTGGGTGATTCTGCGAGTGACTGCCTGATCCAGCCTCCCTCCTTTGCTTCAGTTACAGCATCCAATATGCTGTCAGGAGGCTCTTGTTTCTTTATGTTCCAACAGGACAGACATAGCCACGAGTTCTGGCTCTGGGTGATGCCCACTCCTGAAGATGCACGTGAAACCCAGAACCTCCCAGGAACTTGTGGGGTGACTTTGTCTCTTGATGTTAGTGATATCTGGGGTGCTGTTAGAGAGGACAAGGTAGTGAGAGCTTCCGGAACTGGTTTGCTTCTTGTTATGGGCATTTCATAGGCAGTGAAGTGGCTGCTTTTGACTTGTAACCAGTACTTGTTGCTCAGGGGACAGTAATTCATGCAGGACCATCTAGGAACAGGCGCTCGAGGAACAATAATTCATGTAGGACCAATTGGTTCAGCACACTCCGGAACTAGAGATAGACATTTAATTTTTGTACATAGTTTGTATGTGAAGGAAGGGAAATACTTTTGTCCTAGGAGATGTGACATGAGCCTGATGGAAAGCTGGGTTGTCTACAAGTCAGGTCCAGAGCTCGTTAATTCAGCCAGACCTAGCCCTCCTGAAGATTCATGTTGAGAACATCTGGAGCAAGCTTCTAAGCTGTCATCTGGCATACCATTCTGGAGACGGCTGGGAAACTCGAGTCTTATATTCAGAAGCTGGCTTTGGTTAGGTGCCTTTAAGGAAAAGAGTCTGACAGTAAGAATTAATGGCCATCCTCATGACATCAGCCCTTTGGCTCTTTAGGGGACTACAGGGTCACACTGAAACCAGTCCAGAGAAGCCCTGGTGCCCACTGATCACCCGATTAGCTTCTTGCGAGGTGAGGTCAACCCAAGGAGCCTGGGTTTCATGGCAGGATGTCCCAGGAAGGTCATAGACCAGGCAGCCGGGGCTGACATGTGTATGACAATGGTACCATGGGCTCTAGAGAAGAGGGTGCTGTCAGCCACTTTCTTCTGCAGATGTTCCTGCCTGGGGAGGAAGAGGATGACTGTGTTCTGGTACTTGAGGCTTGACTCTAGTGATACCTGAGGGCCTTCTGTAGGTCTGGCTCACATTTACTGAGGATCTTCTGGATACAGGCCATGAACTGACTCCTTATTTAACTGTTGATTCCTCCCAACCACGCCTGGCAAAGAGTCATTTCTAGCCCTGTGCAACAGGTGAAAATGAGCGGCCCAGGGAGGATATGGAGCCTGTTTATCACTGTAGGGCTGGCTATAGGGAAGGGGAAATTCCAGGCTTTCGGGAAGGATGGTATAGCAGCTCTCACAGGGCCCTTCCACATTTAAGCTTTGTCTGCCCACTTAGATTGGAAAGCTTTCCCACCACGTCTCCACGTAGATACAGGGGCTGGGTTTCAGTGAAGAGTGAATTGGCTGTACTGTATCACTGTGACTCACTCTACTGGATATGTTGTCAGATCATTGTCTTTCCATGTAAATAGTGACAAAAGACCCGAAATCTCTTTGCATCCCTGTAGGACTTGGGAGCAGGATGTGGGCATGCATCTTTCCAATATGCTTTAGTTACAGACCACTGACATCGACCCCACCAGCCTTGGCCTCTGGAGATGAGAACACGGCCATGGCCTTAGTGAAGCCTTAGTGAAGGGAAACTACAGGATCAGAACTCAGCAAGCTAAAGAGATCAAAGCTGCCTCTGCTCATGAGTGTTTTTCTTCTACTGACTATTCTCAAGCCCAGAAGCTAGCCTGGACTCTCAAATATAGTTATTAAATTTCATCACCTCATGCTATTCTGTCTCGCAGGGATTTTGGCTGTGACAGATCTGAAAGGAGAGGGTCAAGAGAGGAGGAAATACTTTGGCTTTCTAGCCTTAGGGCAAAGTTCTAGAAACAGAGTTATCACAAGTACCAAAGAAGATGATGATAGACACAGCCGTGTACCTTCTCATGAGCTTTGGCTTTCCTGGGAAGGTGCCCTCAAGTAGCCTGGCAGAGATCAGCACAGACAGACATGACCCTGAGGCAAAGACATTATCCCAAGCCGTGCTCTCTCAAGAGCAGCCTGGCAGAAGACCCTGGAGGCAGCACGTGCTTTTAACAGGAGGCAGAACAGATTCCAATGAATTCATGTGTAATATTCCCTGGGGCTTGCAGATTAAATGCACACTTTAATAATTATCTAATTACTTCTGCTGTGATTTACCTTTGAATCCACACCAAGCAAACATATAGCAATTACCATACTTTCATTAGTCCACGCTGAGGGAAGCCTGGCTGTCATTATTTCCTTCTTGCTCAGATTTGCTTGTCAGACAGGGCCATAGATAAAACTCGTGTTTATTTCATGATAAACATGTATTTCGCACCTAATGATGCAGTCTCCTTTGTACAGAGTTTTAATGTGTTTGGCTCTTCTAAAAGTTAATAGCAATGATGCTTCAGGGTTGAGGGCAGTAGAGGAAATAGTGATGGAAATCTTGAACTCAGCACTCCCCCAGCCACCTTTAGTCATGATCACTGGTGTGTCTCCATGGCTAACACACACACACACACACACACACACACACACACACACACAGAGTGAGAGAAAGAGAGAGGTGGAACAAGACAGGAAGACACAGAGAGACACACACAGAGAGAAGAGCCAGCAACTCTGAAAAGCCACACCTGATTTCTCTGTCTTTCACTCTGTTTCCATCTAAAGTGTTTACAATGGTTGTCACCAGCCTACATGACATCATCTCGTTTAAAGCGGCTGTGAGTGTGTCTGCAGTGGATATTGCACGGTCATGGTGCCTACCATGACCGTCATTGAGTCTACAGCGGATGACACCATGCCTAGAGAGGCATCATGTTTAAAGGAGACAATGCCACGCCTTCAGTTGATGGAAGTGTGTCTAAAGGAGCCATTACCATGCAAACAGGGGCCTCTAAAGCTTCGTGGCTGCATGAATTCAGGCAAGCTACTCCCTTAAATCCAGTTTCTTCATCAGTACTGGGGAGCAAGAGCAGTAATTCAGGCAAGCTGCTCCCTTAAGTCTAGTTTCTTCTTCAGCACTGGAGATAACAGCAGTATCCCTTTGAAAGAGTTGAGATGATCAAAGGAGACCAATGGTTCTTCCAGGCTTATTTCACTGCTATTAACCACAAGGGTGCCTGGCTTTTACATGGGTTCTGGGGTCTGAGTTCACGTCTTCATGTTCACACAGCAAGCATTCCTAATCATCTCCTTAGCTCTTAGAGAATGCTTTAAACACAAAAATTACAGTTTTTCAGAGACATCTAGTGTGATGTTTTCATAGACATGTGAACTGTTCAGCGAGGGGAGACTTAGTCTGATATTTTCTCTTCTCTGCTTTCCTGTTCCTTGATGCTCTCTGTGACCCCTTCCTTCTGCATACCTTGCTCTTTCTCCACAGGTCTCCTGAGGTCAAGTTAATTTTTTGACATGCTCTTTTCTCTCTTTTTTAAGAAAGAAATATTTTATTTTTTAAAATTATATGCATGCGTGTATCCGTGTCTGTGGGTTTGTGCACATGAGTGCAGGTATCTGCAGAGGCTAGACGAGGATGCCAGATCCCCTGGAACTGGACTGACAGTCTGTTGTGAGCCCACTGAGGTGGGAGCTGTGATAAGAACTCGGATCCTGCTGAAGCTCGTTGTCTGCTCTTAACCTCTGAGCCATTTCCTCAGCACCCATGCTTTTTTTTTTTTCTTTTAAATTTATTGTTTAAATTACTATGATGGTGGTGGTGGTGGTGGTGGTGGTGGTGGTGGTGGTGGTGGTGGTGTGTGTGGTGTGTGTGTGTGTGTGTGTGTGTGTGTGTGTGTGTGTGGTGTATGGTATGTATGGGCACATGAGCCTGGGCTAAGTTCTGATAAAGCAAATTTGCTGAGGAAATTCAAATGACAGACATGGGTGAAGAGAGAAAAATAAGAGAGGACTGGGGTCCTGGAGCACCCAGGGCACCAGATGCTTTGATAGGCAGACCCTATCAAATACCATGGCAACCTCACTGCCCAGTCTTGAGCTATACCACCTGAAATGGGCCTTCAGCAGCTGGGGCTTCTCATCCTGGCCTCCCTGGGTAAGCTGTGGGCCAGTTATGCCCTGCTGGTACAGGCAGGCAGCGAAATCTGCTTGGAGGCTGCCTTAGGGTGCTGCACACCAAGAGCCCCAGCTTGGCATGTGTGCTGAATGCCAAGTCCAAAGTCCCGTTCAATCCCTGGGCTACGCTGGTGCCCTTGGCAAGCTGGGTTTCACAGGTGCTGTAGTGTGGATCCTGATGCTACAGAGACTCCACAAGGCCACTCCTGAATCAGCAACAGAGAGATCTTGTCACCTGACTCACTGGGAAAAATGGTGATGCACAGCAAAACATTTCCATGGTGAAGCAAAGCTCCCTGCTCCTCACCCTGAGCCGAGGCGTGCTCGGCTCCTGGCTGCTGGGAGGGCAACGGGCAAAGTCAGGCACAGTGACCTGTCCTGTGTGATGGTCAGCACTGTGCAGAATACAACCTGCTCTGTCCGGGTCCCAACCATATACCCCCCCAGACACGCGAGCCCCAGTTCTAGTGGGTCAGGGTTGGGAGACAGCTCTTTGCACACGGTACTAGCTGACAGAGGTCACGGTGACACAGGGTGGTCTAACCCAATAGCTGTCTTTGGAGAAGGTTGGGGGTGGGATTTAGATATGAAGAACAAGCAGGACTACATGGGTGTAACAACTGCCATTTCCAAAGGTCCAACCCTTCTCTGGGTCCGTTCTCAGAATCCCACCCATGGGCGTCCACATTCACTTCTGCAGACACTAAACCCTCTGCTCTTGCTCATGGTACTTTTACAGCACTTCCGTTAACCTCAGCAGAACGCAAGGTCACTAGAGTCTGTGCTGCAGTCCAAGAGGTTCACCAGCTGGCCTCCTCCGCCCTGGAACTGCTCCAGATCTGCAGCACAGAACTGGTCTGCAACCAGATCTGTTTCAGAGGAGAATGGGTTCAGAGTGATTCAGACCCATGCCCGCACACCTTAACGTGGAGCACACCTTTTCGTTGCTGTTTACGTTTTTTTTTTGGCAAGGTTGTCACGTAAACCAGGCTGGCCTCAAATGCGCGAGGCAGCTGAACCTGGCCCTGAACTCCTGTGCCTCATGCCTCTACCTCCCTGAAAAGAACATGGACAGTTTTGATCTAACACCAATGTCTCTGCTTAATGGTCAGGTGTCTGGCAGTTTACCAAGCCTCCTCCTTCTCTCAACAATACTGACTCAAAATGCGTCCCCTAAGTTTTCTTAAAAGTGAGACAACTGAGTCAGACCACATGTGAAGACCCATCATTTAGGGTCTAATCCCCCTCCAACCCCAGGATTTACACTAATCACATGGGCACTTTTATATTTTTTAAAGCAATGCTTTTTCATTTAGTTTTCCTAAAATACTCAATTCAGTTTATATATATATAAAAATCAGGTTTTTGCATTCACCTTATAGTGGCACACAACACTTAAGTCATGACAGCAATCCCTGGTCAGTGTGTCATCCTTCCCGGAAGGATGGAGGGGCTGTACCTGGCAGGCTGGGGAGGGGGAGGCAGCTGCGGTTCCCACCAGCCAAGGGCAGCAGGTTTGCTGCTGCTTCCCTTGTGCCAGTGGAGTCTGAACTATACTGGCCATGCAGGGGTGCCCCAGCTCTCCGCATTCCTTCACTGAACTTCAATATCACATGGGCGGAGTCAATGCCAGATGCAAATTGTGTCACTCAAGCCTCCTGCCGCTGCCTAGCAGCTTTGTCGAGGGCGTGTGGGCAAAGAGCACGTGTCCTCACGGGAGTTATTGGGTCATAAACAACCAATGGCTAGTCGACAGGAAGGGCCACTCAGGACCTCTGTGGCGGAAGCCCACATGAGGACCGGTGCCTGTGGGAACACTCATAGACGCTCCTCCACGTTCACACCCTGAGCTCACAAGGCCCTGGCATTTGAACCACCTCTAACTGTCACGTTGAGTGGCACTGTGTGCATTCCCCACATGAAGGCGTCCCGTTACCTGTCTCCACAAGACAGACCCTGCACCATAACCTCAGATCCCGCCTCCCCATCTTTGTCTTTGTTTCTGGTTTTGGGGCCAGCCCAGGTGGTTCTTCTCAGAGGTCTTCACTGGACCACACGTTTAATAAAACACAACTGTTTCCCACTGCTGGGGAAGAGGCTCATCAGGCCCAGGCCTCCCCCAGGATCTGTAGGCAGTCAACAGTTGCTGGGGAGGTGGAGACAAGACGTTTACTTTAGGAAAACTAGACGAAAAGAAGGTGCACACAGGCCTGCAAACAACTCCTCACCCATGCTCCACAAGCAACCCCAACTCACTGGGTCTTTTTTTCCCTCTGTTTCTGTCTCTGTCTCTCTCTGTGTGTCTCTTTCTGTGTCTCTGTCTCTCTCTCATACAGGCACCCAGACATACACCCAGACACACACATACCCACACACACACACACACACACACACACAAACACAAACACACACCCAGACACACACCCACCCACCCATACACACACACACATCATAAAAGAGAAGGGGACCAGCTGGAAAGCAGAAGGGGATCGTTGGAGGGGGAGAGTGACAAAGAGGATAATAGGAGTGAATGGAATAAAAATATACATGTATTTACATGTATACAAATGTCATAATGAGATTCATTATTGTGCATAATTAATATATGCTAATAGAGACCTTGATAATAAAAATAAATAAATGCCCCTCACTTTGTGCAAGTTAACAGTACCTTTCACATGTGGCTGGAAACAACCCACTGAGCTTGGCTGAAATCATGTTCATGTTGTGAGTGACTTGGTGAAAATGGAGAAAGTCAGAGACCACAAGAGTCAGGGAAATGGCATGCACGTCACAAATTTAGGCTTTACATTTGGGATCTTTTTTCCTAAGAACAGATTTATGTATTGCCCCCCACCCTTTTAATATCCAGAAAAAAATGCTATAATTTTCCTTGTATATGAAAGTCCTGTATTTTATAACCAATAACTTTCTTGGTACCAACTCGACTCTGGACTCGTTGAATCTCAATTCCTATCTCTTCCTTCATGACACGGGAGACAGCCACATGCACGTCTTTGCCACATCCTTGCGCATGTGTCCTGCATGGGCACGGCTGTGTTTCAGGAGCCCTTCCCACATCGGAGCTTCAGGGCCTCAGGCGAACGCTGGGAGGGAGGACGGAGCACCTCGGAGCTCACTTGCCGCCATCACGACAACAGGCCGGATGGACGCCTCCAGACTGAGCACATGCCAGTCTCCATAAGTGGCATATGCACAGAAAAGAATAATTCCTCTTAGGCCGCACGGTGATTTTTCAAACCTTTCTAACACCGCTTCCTCCTCACCGGTTTCAAGATGGGTGTATTCCCTCGGGCGTGGGCAAGGAAAAGAGCCGCCCCCATCTTTTACCTGAGGAGGGCACCCAGGCGTTTGTGATCTGGCCCGTGCGCAGTGTGGCAGCAGTTGAGTCTGTACTGGGCGGCGTGGCGGCTCGGAGCTGGGAGCAGAAAGAAGTTCCAGGGTCTAATCCGACCGACGCTGTGTTCTTTGCAAAAGGTTGCGAGGCCTTGGCCTAATAAGCATAATCTCATTACACTGCAAATAAAAGTTTCCTATTTATCTCCAGATTTCAAATGAATCTAATAAGGCTTATGATACAGTCACCCAATACCCTAATCATATTTCTGCCTATCTAAAAGCAATCAGTAATTGTGTTACTGCAGAACGTGCTGACAATACCTTTGACACAGAGAGGAGAATGAGAGCCCAGCTGTACTAATTAAATTAAATGCTGGGCTGATGGAATACATTTGCCTCAGCCGGGAGCATGGGCGCAGAATTAATAAGCATTACAGCTCCGAGCGGGAGATGGTATCATAATGGAAGGGAGGTTTTGATGTGGAGAGCCCCATTCAGATTCAATGCCCCATCATGCACGGCGTGACAGCTGCTTACAGAAGGTGCAGAGCCTCAAACAAATTGCACAGGAACTTGGTCGTTTGCGTGTCCCTCACCCAGGAGCACAGCATAGCCTGCAGCCCACCCTGGACGGCTGCAGGGGGGGACAGAAGCCCCCGGTCTTCCTCACGTCGCTGTGACCTCTGACCTCACTTTCCTCCCCGGAACCACTCTGTGTCCACCTTCTACCTACATGACCCCTGACCTAGGCAGACAGAGATGGTTCCAGTTTTTTGCAAGGTGTCCCCTGCCCCATCCTTCTCCCAGCTGTTCAAGGGTTGCCCTGCTGTGCTGTGCTGTGCGTCGCCGGAGCCCCGTGACATCCCTAGCTGATGGCTCTCCGTCCGGGGAGGCCCGCCTTCTGTTGCTGGACCCAGCCTGCTCTGCCAGCGCAGCCCAGTCCCTCGCTCGTAAATTAGCTGCTATCTTGCCGGCTGCAGTGCGGGGCTGCAGTGCCAGCCGGCCAGGCAGCGTTCATTATCATGAGGATTTTGACAGGATATTAAATTTACTAATCCTGAACTTGCCGGACTGACCCCTCACGGGGAACAGACAATGCCGGTGCTGCCTGCGCAACGCTTTCTGTTTTCTCTCTCCCTTCTGCCTCATTTCTCCAAGGATACCACACATGCTTCTGTCCTCAGGCGCACACGGCCACACACACTAGCAGCATCCGCTGCCGGCCCATTTCCCTGCCGTGCAGACTCCTGCCTGACTCCCTGCTTGACCCTCGTGACCAAGCGTGGGGCTGCCGTGTGCACAAAGACGGCAAGGCATCCATGCATTCAGACACCTGCCACCCGGGAGGCTGCGGCTCTCCGGGTGGGCTTGGTGCTTCCGCCGTCACTCACGTAGCTTTGACACAGACACGTCAGCACGCTTGCCGCAGATTAACCGCCATCCTTACAATCAGGCACACACAAGAGCCATGTGTCCTTCTGTCACTCATAAACATTGCACATGTGAACTCATGCAAATGCCCTATGTGTATACTCACGTACACAACACAAGCACATTGCACATGTCATGCCCGTAGCATGCACACTCACCGTCACATACAACACGAACAACACATACATATTCACATGCATTCATATACAGACATCGCACACACGTGTATACACAAATTCACATTCTCTCACATGTAACATAAACACACCACACACATCATAATGTATGTACATTCCTACATGAACATATACATGTATCCATATAACATGTATCATACCTACATATGTGTAACCATACACACGCTTTCACATTCACATGCAGTTACACCATACACATCACATCCAAACACGCGTATTCCCTCCATTTTCACATACACGTATGTAAAACATATACACATGCAATCTATCACATTCCCACATTCATGCCACGTGCACACTCTCATACGTGCTTAGACAACATATGCCACACACTTCACACCAGCATACATGTGTATTTATACCCACTTCTAATACAGGCATACACATATATATCGGTTACATGTTTAACAGTGCATACTCATCTCTGTGTGCAGAGACTCAGACTCTCGTAGACATACATACACACACCGAGGCACACAAATACACATCAAACGTATGTGCTCCCTTCCACGACTCACATGTACACGTTTACACACATATCCATACACATACACATGTGGACACACACACTCATGTTCTAACACGTATATTTGTATCTGCACACGTCCATACCATCATACGCACACACACTAACAGGGTACACACACACACAGATATGCTCGTACACATACATATCCCAATCTGCGCCGATGCACACATTAGACCCCACATGCTGGAACAGACTCACCCACACTCAAGGGCAGGCATGCTTAATTATATGTTCATATACATGTGCACAAAACGTCTCCCTGGTACACGCGAGTCCCCTCCTCATGCGCTCACCCGGCCCTGCCTGGTCCTGGGGCTGCTCTCAGGGCCGCCCGCCCCCAGCCTGAGGCCACCACTCCGCACTCATCCATCCAAGCACATGCCGGTTTCCTCAGCCGCTGCGTCTTCACGTCTTTCATCCCCTCGACAGTCAGCCATGCACACATCGGAAAAGCAATTGCTACTCTTTGTTTATTTCTCTATAAATAACCCCCCAGTATGTCAGACCCTCTGAGTATTTTTAGGAAGTTCTGGGTGCTACAGCAGAATCCAGCATCTTGCCCATTCATAAGCTTTCTGCGCTTCAGAGAAACAAAGCCTGCCGCAGCTTTCCACCAACATTCTGCCAGTTTGCTCTCTAAATAATTCAACATTAAGATCCAGTCAACTCTCCTACCTCCTCGAAAAACTCCTGCAAACAGTGCCAATTAAGTTGCTGAAAACAGCCGATTTCCACTGATACCGTACAGATAAAGCTGACCATTAAATTGCAATTTGCCATCCCAGCCAGCGGTGGCTGCCGACAGCCTGCCGGGCTTGTAATCTCATTTAACCCCCTCCTGTCAGAAGCGGCCCACCCCTTCACATAATGCCGCCAAATTAGACTCGACAGGGCGGTTAGAAAGTGAAGCCTCTTTAGCTAAAAGTCAGGCCGCAGTGGGCAGCCCTGACCTTCAGTGGCCCCACTGGCCTCACAGTTCTCCAGGGACTCTGGAGACATTTGCTTCCAGGGCCAGGCCTGGTGACAGAGGGGTGGGGTGGGCCCTGGCCACAAGGCCCTGGCTTTCCCTGGGGGCAAATTACAGAGTTTTCCTAAACAATGAAGGGAAATTTCACCTGGCCCTTTCAAGTCTCTCTTTGGTAATAAAAGACGAATCAGGCACTTGCGTTCCAGCCACTGGCTCAGTATTTGCCTCCACCCGTGGTGCTCTCTGACTTGGAGCCAGGGGACGCCTCTGCTGGAGCACAGAGCACCCCCTCTGGCCTCACCGCCTGCATTTTAGATGAGGCCATCTTAGCTGGGGGCTGGTGTCTTCAAAGCCACCCTGGCTGGCATTTACTGCAGTCCAATTTTCAGAAGGGAACCAGCTGCCTGGGGGCCGCACTGGCCTGCCCACCCATCCCACCTGTTTTTGTTCCGTGCCCAGGACAATCTTGACAACACTGATTTCTTAGCATATACATGCCTATTTCCCCCAAATCAAAGCCCGGCCCATGGTGTGTAATAACCAGCAGCAACCACAAGTCTGGAATTTAACCCAAGCAACTTCCTATTTATTAGAAAATTTTTCTTCCTTTCCTTTTCTTCTTCTCTCTTTCTCTGATTCTGTGTGCCTCTTTCCTTTTTCTTCTGTTTTAAACAATCAGTTATTAATCTAAAAGAGCTTCTATAAACAAACAGTTCCCCTCACTCACAAGAACAAATAAATGTTTCAAGGTTCGAATATCAGAGCAGCCTCTTGACAAGCAAATGTATTTTTGGTCTGTAGAAAGACCGGAGCAACACTGTACTTGAAAATAATGTCTGACCTTTTAGCCCCTTCTCTGTTTGAATCTAAAAATTAGGTTGTAATTGCACAAACCAAAACTTTATAAATAAATAAGTATGGTTTAGGGAGGGAGATATAGGAGAGATAAGGGGAAAGAAAGAGAAAGGGAAACAGAAAAAGAGAGAGGGAAAGAGAAGGAGAGGGAGAGAGGGAAAGAAAGAGAGAGGGAGAAAGAAAGAGGGAGAGGGAAAAAAAGAAGAGAGATAAGGGGAAAGAAAGAGAAAGGGAAACAGAAGAAGAGAGAGGGAAAGAGAAGGAGAGGAAGAGAGGGAAAGAGAAAGAGAGGGAGAGTGGGAGAAAGAGAGAGAGGGAGAGGAGAGGGAGAGAGAAAGAGAGAGAGGGAGAGAGGGAAAAAAGGAGAGAAAGAGAGGGAGAAGGAGAGAGGGAGAGAGAGGGAGAGGGAAAGAGAGAGATGGAGAGAGAGAGGGAGAGTGGGAGAAAGAAAGAAAGAGGGAGAGAAGGAGAGGGAGAGAGAAAGAGAGAGAGAGGGAGAGGGGAAAAGGGAGAGAGGGAGAGAAAGAGAGGGAGAGAAAGGGAAAGAAGGAGAGAGGGAGAAAGGGAGAGGGAGAGGAAGAGAGGGAGAGGAAGGGACAGAGAAAGGGAGAGGGAGAGAGGGAGAGAGAGAAGGAGAGAGGGAGAGTGAGGGAGAAAGAGAGAGGGAAAGGTAGAGAGGGAAGGAGGGAGAGAGGGGAGAGAACTCTTGAAGTTGCTTCTCTTTGGGAAACAATGTCTCTCGAAAAGCAAAGAAAGTTCACAATGCTTGTGGGGTCTGGGGTACACTCTGTTTTCCCAGCACAGCCAGATGATGCTTCTCCTCGTGGGTGTTCACTGCCTGCCCTGGCTCATAGCCCCTGTGCCCACACCCTCCTGTGACTCACCATTCAGGCTTCCAGAGCCACACAGCGGGGAAGGACTCTGAGCATCTCTGGAAGCTGCAGCCCTTGGCTCGGTTGTGGTCATTCCCGCTTTGGAGGCCAGTTCATCCTCGCTGCTGACCAACTCAAGTTCTGAGCCCTCCCCTCAGCCTCATTTTCCTCCTCCTTGACTAAAGTTAGCTGGACTTGCAACCGAAGCCACCTCAATGTTTATCCTACTTCCTGGGGCTGCCGTGGAGTGAAGTCCTGCCTGCCCAAGCCTTTTGCAATGGAGTGGTTTATTTAATTTGTCAGTATAATGGGAGCAGCTGAATGAGAGACAGAGAATGCAGTGTGGTATAAAAGAAACAAAGGCTAAAAGTACCACTATTTTGATTCTCTTTTTAAAATTACTTCCAAAGTGTGGTGTCTATTGTGACGAAGAATGCTGAACAAAGCACAGGGTCTTGGCAATATTCACAGAGCTTATTCACCCACAGCCAGCCCTGTCTGTACATTCAGAGGTAGAATACACTTATAAATGATGTATTGGAGGGACTATAGCCCCCATTGTGCTTTCAGTGTAAACAAAAAGGCAGACAGGAGCTGACTGGCATATGGGCAGCGAGGCCTGGCTGGACCCAGCCATTCCCTGCTCTGCGAGGTAAAGTGGGAACTGGAATAGCTAGCCCACAGGGCAGGCTATCGCTGAAGGCTTCACTCCTGTGTTCTCCTCTTCACCCACCACCCTGAAGCTGGCTGCTGGGCCTTCTAGGACATTTCACTGGGCAGTGCTGGATAGACCACATCTATCCCATTGGCTTGTGTCAACTGTGTCTTGACTCTTCTGCTAATTTACAGAAGAAATTCTTCTCTTGGAGGATACCTCTGTTGACAACAGCACCCACAGGTTCAAAGCACATGATTATGGCCTTGTCACACCAGGTGCTGAGACTGGGGTGGGTCCTGTAGCCTCAGCTAGTCCTTCTCCAGAAGCAGTTATCGGCTACCTCAAGTCTCTAAGCCGGTACCTCAGCAGCTGACTGCCTCCCAGGTAGACAGTGCTTTCTGCTTCAGCTCCTCAAGTCGAACAGCAATGCATTCCCTTCAGTGACTCCCTGCTTTGTAGGAAACGCTGAGCTGTGCCGCTTGCAACTCCACAACCTTGTTTTGTGTTGCTTTCTTCTGAGGAAATGTCTTCCCACACTTAGCACAACAGAGTAGCAAAAAGGCAGAGAAGGGCTGACTGGCATATGGGCAGCGAGACCTGGCTAGACGCAGCCATTCCCTGCTCTTCCCAGGAAAGGGGGAGCTGGACCCCTTTTCTGTTTGCTCACCCTGTAATAGTTGCTCAGCCCTCATGCTACAGTTCTTGAGGAAGCTGCCTTTGGGTCCTGGAGCTGACCAACTGTTTCTATCCATAAAATGAGCCAGCCTAGACTGGGCATCATGTGGGCTTAGAATGGAGCTTGCAGGAAACATATCCAAGAAGGATATACATGGAGGAGCAGTTGTTGTTTCCCGCCCAGAATGAGTCTTTGGGTTGCAGGGAGAGAACGGAGCAGCTTTGCAGCATGTGGTACTCAGGGAGCACCAAGGCTGGGCACAGACGAAGGCATGCTCCATCTCTGTGGAGAAAAGGGTTACAGGAATGTTCACACTTGACAGATGCAGAAACTAAGCCTTTCAGAGAGCAAAGGTTTCCCAGGCCAGAGCTTAGCAGGGGCCTGAGGCGGCTAAGCCCTGTGTACCCAGCTCAGTTTATCTAGGCCTTGGCCAGAATGTTCTGAGTTTTCATTCCAGTGAAGCAAATGAGCATCGCTGAGGCTGGAGAGCCACAGCCCACGGTCCAGGCTGCACTCCAGCAGTGACACTGACACCCCACCTTCCCCCAGCAAGACAGGCCATTAGGGTCTCCCCTGCTTCCCATGACCCACTCCACATGCTGCCAGAGGCCACACACCCTCTGCAGCCTCCAGAGTCTCCTGGATGTCCCATAGTTACTACACAGCTGACTGGCTGGCTTGAGCTTGTCACAGGGCATTTGTGTCTAAGAGAACGTCTTACAGTGATTTATGTTTCATGACAGAACTAAGACTCACTACCATGCATGACCAAGTCAGGATTTTTTTTTTTTGAAATGTCTTCAAAATTTGGGCAATTCAATGTTTTCCGATACTCTAATAGTATCATTTTAGTATAATACTCCGTGGAAAAGTTACACAACTTAGTACAGTGAATGCATCAATAAGACACGCCTGTGAGGTGAGTCCCAGTCATGGCAGTGTGTCTGTGGGGTCAGGCCTTGCTGACCCTCAGCCTATCCTGTTTCATAATGCAGACATAAGGGTCACCACAAGTGATGGTAACCTTGCGGAAGATAGGGCATCAGGGTAGCCGGCTAGAATCCAGAGAAAGGCTCCTTTCAGTCAGGTGGGGTGGCTTTTGTATACATCAGGGGTTGTAAGGCCGAGGCTGTCAGCAAGAGGAAGGCGCTGACCCACCTCAGTGGTTGGATGGTTTGTGTGTGGCTTCTCCTGTCAGCAATCATTTTGGCTTTCATGCTAGTCACCTTTCTCCACTTGAGGAGGTAAAGGGAAGCAAGACCTAGCCCACAACACACTGGGCCCACCCACCGCCTCAGCTCGCCACAGAATTGCTCAGTTTCAGCTTTTATAAAATCATCGTGTCATTGCCAGTGTACTGGTGAATAGCCAAGCCCACATTGTTGGCCTCACGTGGAACCCATGGTCTCAGGGGCCATCAACTTCACCTTGACCTTGATGCACAAAGCTCCAGAGCACAGAGACGGAAGTAGGGTGTGTGTGTCATGTAGACAGACTCCAGAGGAGTCTAGGAAATCTGTAATGTGCACATTTGATTGGGGGGAGGTGAGATCTGAAGAAATTTGACTTGCTCCATATGAGTTAGCAGACAACTCAGGCTTCGATCTCAAGTTTATTCAGCCATCCAGGCACGAGACATAAAAATATAGTTAGCCCTTTTTATCTGCGGCTTTCTCATTGACCATTCAACCAACTGTGGATCGACACCATTGGAAAAAAGAGGTTGTTCTCTCCTAACCATGTATGGACATTCGTGTCCTTATTATCGGAGCTGCAGGTTGTGAGGACCCCATGCACAGCTTTCATACTGTGCTCAACATCAGCCACTTCAAGCATGGAGAGGAGATGGGCAAGTCCTTTGCCATCAAGGGGCTGGAGCATTGTGGACTTGGGTGCCTATGTGGAGTCCTGGATCTTACCCCTTTTGACAGTAAGGGTAACCGTATGTGGTCTTTGAAAAGCAGAAATCGATTATATTTTAGTTATGCTGTGGACACACACTTTCCAGCACACACCCCTTATTTCTGTGAGCTTCCCATCTTGCTCAGAAAATTCCCGGATGCAGAGTGACCAGGATGTCCCTCACTGCATGAAGACACAGAGATGCCCCATTTGGAGACAGGGAGGTATTGTGGGAATTTGAATTCCCTGAAACTCCAACCTGTCTTTGAAGGGCCGTGGCCAAAGTCACAGGACTCTGTGGCTGTAACACCCTTTTCAGCTGTTCAGAATCCCTCATACAGCAAATGCACATTTCGACCAGGCAGGAAGGTAGCTGCCCATGCACTTCGCAGAGAAGCGGGTCTCTGACTCAGATGCTTACTTAGGAAGGAAAGCCTGCCTTAGTGGCTTGATCATGAAAACCCTTCAGGGGCCTAAATAATGCGACTGCCTTACACTGTACTCCTGGGATTTAGTTCCCCTTATATGCTCCGGTATGCTTAGATTCTTCACAGGGAGCTTTGGTTTCCCCAGAAGAGTAACTGGAGAGGCAGAGGGTCACATGGTTGTGGCAGGCTGCAGGCACCACTGGGCTGAACAGCAAACCTGCAGAAAACATGGCCTTTTTTCCCCCAGCTTTCCTTTTTATTTTTTTTAATATGCTTTAAAATTCCTTGCAGTCTTCCTTCCTAACTGCACAATATCAAAAGCGCTCTGTTCTAATCCTCTCCTGGGCTGCCTCAATTAATCACTTCTTTATTACAGAACTTGGCACGCTGCCCTTGCGCCCACCAGCAACCACTCGCTCCCTCTCTCTGCCTGCACAGAGCTCAGGCTCCTCCTTTCTCCTTTGCTGCCTAGCCCTTCTCATTTTCTTTCCTCATTTAGGAAAAAAAAAAAAAAAAAAAAAAGCTCTCCATTTCCATTTTCCGTTTTGTCTCAGCCCCCTAAAACTTGGCTTATTCTTTCATTGCCTTAGTAAGTATTACTTTGTGCTGGCTTTGACTCCTGCGGCAGCTGCGGCTCATGGTAGACATTATGATTGTGAACACCCTCCGAGTGCCAGGTGCTGAGTCTGTGAACTATGGAGCCCTCCAGAATTCTGTGCAGAAAGGTAGATGCCAGCACTGTTTGTTCAGGAGGAAAAGTGATGTCAGCCATGGTGGCCAGTCACTGGGATAAGATTAGAACCCAAGACTGGCTCACTCTTGGTTCCTTAGCAACCTCTGCAGCATCATGTCTCCTAGGTAACGTCCATCTGCAGACCTGACTCTGTGAACTTGAACTCTATCCTGCCACTGCTGGTACAGATAGCTCCAGGAGATAGTTACCTACCCTGAGGCAGCTCTGCCTGGCTCTCCTCCATAAGAGCTTGAATAAGAATGGCACTGATAGTCTCATATGTTGAAATGTTGGTTACCAGGGAGCCGTACTATTTGAGAAGGAGTAGAAGGTGTAGCCTTGATGGAGGAAGTGTGTCACTGTGGATAGGCTTGGAGGTTTCCAAAAAGCTCACACCAGGCCCAGCATTTCTCTCTCAGCCTGATCATCAAGATGGAGCTCTGAGCTACTGCTCCGGCACCATGCTGCCCACCATGATGGCAATCCCGAGACTGTAAGCCAGCCCACTAAGTGCTCTCCTTTATGAGAGCCGCCTTGTTTATGGTGTCTCTTCACAGCAACAGGATACTGGCCAGGCCAGAAGGCCTCTTGCTTTGTGCTTTGACAGTTCGCTGGCCACACTGACTGTTGCAAGGGTCCCGAGGGCCACAGGTTCGGGAGCATGGCTGGCGGAGATGATTCCCACCCTCTGAGGACCTTGTGGCTGCTAGCTTTTGGTCTATTGCTGTTATTGAGGAAGAGTTGGATTACAATATAAAGTCTTGGATTGAGCAGACCTGATCTTGGTGGAGATGGACCCCAGATACCTCAGGATCTATGCACAGCAGGGTGAAAGCCCTGCCTTCCCCACTGGCCCCAGGCTGACTTTCATGCTATCATGGGAACATGAATGTAGTAGAATGTGACACAAATCATCCCCCATCTTCCCAACTCTGTTGGTAGGGCAGGTGCTGCTCATGCTGCTTCTCTGAATGCCAGTATGTCGCCCTAGAAGGAAACTATAGCCACACAGGTAGTGTGAACATTGCAGCCTTCGGTTGGATAGCCCTGGAGGAGGTGTTGGACCAGCACAGTCATGAGGTGCACTGAAGAGTCTGTGGAACAGAGACAGGCCTCTCCAGAACCAGATGGAAGCTGCTGCTGTGCTTAGGGCTTGGGTCTTGCACACCATGGAAATTATCTGCTCATTTCAGCCATCTGATTTCTGATGAGCTATATTGGCCTGGCCAATCGTAATGAGGAAGAACTTCTGCCCCTTACACAGATCCATATCTCATGGCCATGATTTTCCAGCCAGTGTGACAGAAGAGCTGGCAGTGTGGGTGAGGTGGCAGCGGGCCCTAAACTAAACTGCTTTCAAGCATTCTGCATCAGGTGAGGCTTTGCTGTGGCTCCACAGCACTGACTCTCCTGACCAGCCCTTAGTGACTTCATGCTCCCAGATGTGGTGAAGGTATAAAATGTAGGTCTCTAATGTTCTCACTAGGAACAAAGTGTGGGGCTCACTGCCATGCAGGCAAGCTTTCAGAGAAGAGACCCCACCGTGAACCAAGGGCATGGCTGGCTGGGCAGGCAGGACGCCCTCTTCATACTTCCAAGGTGCAGAAGTATTCTTAGTGGCATTGTGACCTTATTTATCAAGACTGTCTTCTCTTATAGTAAAGCTGGATTCCCACAGTGGCTTGGGGACACTCCTGAAGAACCAGTGTGTCTCAGGTGCCTCGTTTAGCTGTTGGCAATAGCTGACACACAGGTCTAAGCTGCTTTAATCTGAGGGCTAAAGAAATGAGAGAGAGAAGGGTTTCGGGGGGCAAATCAGCAAATGCTTCCTTTCCAAGGTGCACAGCTTCCAAGCCAGGTCACAGGTACTCAGCAGGAGAGAACTGACAAGAGCAGCGTCATGGTGCGTTCGGTGCAGAAGCACTTGTCTACCCTCCCCCAGGAGTGTGAGGTGTGCAGAGTCTCACGCTGCCCTCAGAACTGACACGTGGGCAGCCATCTTCCCAGGGCCACTCTTTCACACTGCACGTGTATGCACAAGTGAGGTGGTTGTGGGGATGGTCACCCCTTACTCATCTCAATGGAGAGCATGTGGCTGCTCCCACAGTCTTTCCCGGGTGCCAGATGATTTGCTGTGAAACCTCACTGGGTTGTTGCAAGGATCTAATAACCGAATTGTGTCCATCACATGGTGTGGCAAAGCTGGAGGCTCAGTCACGCGGCTTCTGAGGACACCTAGCTAGGCACAAGGCATTGGGACTCCTACCTGCCTGTGCTGGCTGCCCCTAAGGGCTATAAGTGATGGTCTTGGGTGCCTCTGAGGGCAATAATATGCTGGTCTCAACATGATTCCTCTGCTGAAGAGGTCCTGGGTAAGCTTTCTGAGGAGGTGCACAGTGCCCAGCGTCCAGTGCTCCTTCTGACACTCTTACCCAGCTTGGGTGTGGGCTCAAGCTGACAGAAGAAGGCTGAACTAAACACATGGGCTCTCACAGCTCTGCGGGCTGCAAGTACCAGTGATGGCACCAGACCTCAGGGATATGGGAGGAAGAGCCAGCAACACAGGTGAGACCTACCCAGGATCCAGACAGAGCTGAGACTGTCAGGGAGGTCAGGGGACAAGATGGTGGACAGTGCTGCTGACAGGAATGGGCTAGGGCTGTGGAGAGTTCTAATCTTGCCAATGCCTACACACAAGTGCATCTCAGCTGCTAAGAAGGTATGGCCTCAGACCTCATGGCCCTGAGAGGCCTCAGCCTGTATTCACAGGACTGTGAATCACAGTGGCGGCACTCAGCCGGTCTTCAGGGGGCATACGGAAATGTGTAAAGACAGCTTTGATGGTCCCGACACTGGAGAAGAGTATGTGCTACTAGTGCCCCGTGGGAGAGGGACGAGAGGGCTGCAGGCAGTTCTGTAAAGCACAGGGTGGCCCCATAACAAAGAACTGTCTTAGCACAGAGGTGCAGAGGCCATGTGCTGTCATGGAACGGCCACTGCTGCTCTACCCTCCTGACCTGCAGGCACGAGGTGTGTTCACATTCTCAGGCTCTGCCAAGACCAGTGGTGAGCATCTGGCTGTGCTTGGGGCTTGTTCACCCCAAAATCTCTTAGACCCACATCATTCAGACTCACAACCTTGTGTGCGTTCTCTGTGCATGTCAGCCATCGTGTGTGTGTCCCTTTCGCAAGCTAACGCTCAGATCTGCTGCCTCTGTGCTAAATTAATATATTTTAATGCTTCAACCCATAAATCATTCATCTCAAACTTCTCATCTCTTATGAATAAGTTCATCATCTTCATTCACATTTTGTCACAAAAATTAGGAGTTTAGCATGTCGAAAATTCCCTTAGTTCCTCTTGTCTTTTCTGTTGCACAAGATAGTAAGCCAGAAGATTAGCTTTTCTTCCACAGCAGAGGAGAAGCTAGGACATCGCACAATCAAGACAAATTGCTTAGGAAAATAATTCCTTTATTTACGGGAATTACCAATAAGCAGGCTGCTTTCATGAGAAACAAAAATTGTCACAGAGCTTGCCAGGGTCGGAGCACTGGAGTCTGAATTATATGCTCTCTGCTGAGTTACTGTTCCAAATTCTAGCAGCGCTTCTGTCCCATGAATGACTTTTTAAAGTGGGTGAGTAAGGCACTATGCAGGAGCTGGCTGCTCCTCAGATCATTTTACAAGGGTGTCTTTAAAGACAGTGTCCTTGCTACCGGTCTCCCTGGCAGTGGCATGAGCTCAGTGGACAAAGTATGTCATGCCTGCGAAAGTCCCCACCGACACCATCACAGTGTGATGCTGTGTGTGTGAAGGTCTCAGGCTGGCTGGGCATTGCTGATGTGGCTTGTGCTTTTATCACTGGCCACCTCCACACAACCTCCTTGCGGTGACTGGTCAAGAGCAGGCACAGCCTCCTTCATGACTGAGGGTATACGAGAGACACTTTGGTGACTCAGAAGGACCTAAACTGAAGGAAAATTGCAATGAAAATTGAGATTTTATTTAATTTTTGAAAGAAAAACCCTCCATTTAAGAATAAATGAAAGCAAAAGCTTGAAACCAATTTGTATGTTTGCTGTCTTTGAATCATTTTCGCAGTTTGAAGAAAGGAAAAGAGGTAAATTAAAGTTGTCCCAGGGTATTACTCGTAAGAGGTTAAAGTATGTTCTAATGGGCAGATTAATTCTGTGGGGAAATAACATTAAATCTTTGTGAAGGCTTGAAATTTCTCCAAAGCGTTCTTACTGCTTCCTTGCGTTGCAACAAATGCAATCATCTGGCTAGATAATCTGGCATCTTAAATGACTTTGCACTTAAGCCCTGTCAATTTGATCTTCCCAGGTTAATTGATTATCTCAACAAGCTTTCTTGCCAGAAAAGATCTGAGTGCTTACATCTTTTCATTAATTCCCGCTGTTTGGTGAGAAGGTGACAAGTAAGAAGGGGCTGCTTGGGCTTAACCCCTTCACGGCCCTGTCTCTAGGGAAGACGGGGAGGTGGGTCTGGGCTCACAGCTGTGTCACCACACCGCCACCCCTCTGCTGAACATGAGGACCAGAAGGAGACCTCCAGCAGGGCAGAGCCCTGGGTACTTAGGGTGGCACTAGCCCCCACGCTTCACTCCTCGGGGCCCTGACAGCCAGCTGTGTGCCATCAAACAGCTGATCACCCTGAGGAAGCCTGGCTGGGGCTTTCTGGGGAGGCTGAGTGTGCCAGCAGTCATGGAGTGGGCATTGGGTTCTGCTCCTCTGCAGCATAGCTGGGACATTGGGACCTGAGCGAAGCTCAATGTTTCTGTAGGGCAAGAAGAGAGGATAGGGATCACTGGGTGCTCTGAGGAGACAAGAACCAGCCAAAAGTGACCTCAGAAAGAGCGGGGCACATGAAGACACCCTTGGGTATCACAGCACTCTGAGGAAAAGGCCCCATCCCTAGAAAGAGCCCAGTGCTTGAGGCCTGTCCTCCTCTCCCCACACACGGCCCAGCCTTCCTCCCACCTTCTCTGTACTTGGCCCCTAACCTTCAGAAAGCAGCTGGGGCTACAGCCCTTGGCTACACCCCTCACCTTCCCATCAGCCAGTGGGTGTCAGTTAGCCATCACTTCACTCTGGGTGGACATTCCTGTTGCTTGCACTTCCAGGCAGAGCTGGAGAGCAAAGAAAGGAGAACAAGATGGATCCTTATACCAGATGTATGCTAACAGTGCCTGGGAATCTGGGGCACAGCGGGCAGGGGCCTTTGGCATGCCCAGCCCACATGGAAGCAGCCCTATTACCCAGAAGTGAAGGGGGAGAGGCCACAGCTTTGTTTACACAGGCGAGGCAGCCGCAAACAGGCATTAATCATGGTCATTAACCCAATCGCACCACACTGTTGCTGACCGCTCCCAAGTGCCTTCTGAGTTTCCATTCCCTTTATCACCCTCTTGGAAAAGAGGGAAAAGTGACAAAATCATTAGGAACCATCTAGGGTCTCCCAAATTAAAATGTGTGTAAATTAAACACGCGTGAAGTGCTCAATATGTGGCAAATTAGTACAGAGACCACAGAGCCTGTGCCTCGAAGTCCGCCTGCACATGCCAACCTGACAGCTCCTATTGCCCTCGGCAGCAGTATTTAAGCCGGCAGGAATCCCCAGTGTCAGGAAACGTCAGGGCCCTGTTATTAGACACGTTTAATTAGGATCTACCCCGCTGCTCCCAACAAGTATTTAATTAACTTCCAGGCAGGGCAATTAACTTCAGATGGCGGCTGATTTTCTTGCTCACCTTCTGTTGACACTTGGCCCATGCCACATCCCACTTTGCTGACAGTATAATGGATGGCACCCTTAGAAGACTAGTGTCAGGGTGCAAGTCGGAAACCCGGGGCCCGCTATGAGCAGCAGCACAAGCAGTACAGAAGGTGACCTAAAGAGGGAGGGAGAGGCAGCTGGACCTGGAGATTGTAGAGAAGAGGGATGAGAAGAGGAGCTAGCTGAGAAGCAGAACCAGCCTAGGGGCAAGCTTGACCTACCTCCCCCATGCACAGGGTCTATATGTCCTCAGTAGACAAAACTTCAACCCCACCTTGTTCCAAGAACATGTTGGTGGATGTCAGAGACTTGGACTCATACCGTATTATTGTGAGGGTGAAGAGGGCTGAGGGATGTGACCCTAGCCATGGGCCAGCCCAGAACCCTCTGCCGGTGTTCGGAGAATTGCAGCGTCGGCCACTTTGTTCCTGGCTGAAATGTCTCTATTGAAAACAATGGCACTTATGATAATAATAATAATAATAATAATAATAATAATAATAATAATAATACATCACCACCACCACCGGGTGCTTGATCTGCGGCTACTCTGCCATCCACCATACTTCTGTGTAATGATGGTGAGATGTCTGGGAACTCATACCTGGCTTCAAAAGCCTGTAAGTTTTCACAGAGAGTCTAGTAGTTGTACACCTGTGTTCATTGCTGTGTAATGTGCCCACAGTAACCGAAGATGGAGACAGCTTGCATATTCACTAGTGGGTGAATGACAGACAAAATGTAGTGCATCCACACAGTGATGAATTCTTCAGCTGTTAGTAATAAGGACGTTTGACCATGCTGTGGTCAATAAATGACCATAAAGGACACAAATTGGAGCATTCTCCTTATATATGTCTCTAGGGTGGTCAGATCTGGAGACACAGGAGAAGGGGGTTTCAGGGTGGAGAGAGATGGGGGCTTGCTGGGGACAGAATTTGCGAGATAAAGGGGACTCTTGAGGTGAATGGCAGTGAAAGCCATGACCCTCATGGGTGTCCATGGATTTGATCACTGTCTGGAGAAGTTTCCGTACTTTAGGAATTCTCTGTCTCACATAGGAAACCCATGCATTGTCCACTGTCAGGGTACCTAGGTAATGAGACGGGCAGCTCCTGGCTTCCAAGGAGGTTCCAACTTTTGAGGGTTATACTGGGAAAAAGAAGAATTGCTTTCAGAGTCCTGTCACACGTGTTTCGCTGCAGCGAGGCAAGGTCCGGTTGCTCTGTGATGCATTTGGGAGTTTACCAGATGCACCTGGACTGTGTCGGCATCCTCAGTGAAGGAATGCCTCTATGTGTCACCTCTACTTCCTGCACAGCCAACTAACTCATCATGTCTCCTGGTTGAGTCAAGAGTAGATGGTTCCCCATGAAGAAGTCAAGATAAGAGTCTTCCCCAGTGTGCACGCTCTCATACGTCCTGGCCTTCTGTGAGAATGCCAATGCAGTCAAATGACCCCGAATGAACGCAGAAACTATACTGCTGAATTGGTTCACGGATTCAACACACTTGCTGGGTACCTGCTGCTTGCTTGGCCCCACACTCCATGCCGTGGTTCTGTCCCTCTGCAGCACCAAGGCCTTGCTCTGTAGGTGCTTCCTGTCTACTGTGGAAGACTTGTAGACTGGCCACTGTCAGGAGACTGGGAACCAAAAGCCTGGCAAGCAAGTAGGGCTCAGATATTTGCACTGGGGGAAAAAAAGGACTTTCTTCCAGAGGCAGATGCACCCATATACGCTCAAAGGATGGATGGAGCCTAAGCTTCTAGTTCCACAAAATCACTTGTCAACTGCTTAACTTTCAGTCACCACTAACTCCCAGGGAGCACACTGCTCACAAGATGGCCTACTGGACATATTGACCATGGGGAAGGATATCAGCTTCCACGGAACAGTGTTGGCTCCAAGCCAGCAGAAAGGCTTCTATGACTAGGCTCTAACAAGACTAACAACAATACGCCACCTCGCTCTCCTCTCCCACTGATAGGCCACATGACACAGATTGCCTCAGAATCCACCTGATCTTCCTACTGAGCATCTAGGCAGAGCATTGCCAAGCTGATTGTGTCTAGGTGCTGAGGCTGGGAGATGGTCCCTGAATCACACCAGGAAGCACAGGCCAGGCACCCATATTAGCTGGGAACGTTCTCTCACCTTCACCTTTCTGCCTCTCATTGAGTTCTTGGAAAATGTCACCCACTGGTCTAGGCACCAGATGTAGCCTCACCCTTGACCTCCATCCTTACACAACATTTGGAACTGTATGGGGATACAAGAACTACTGGGTACAAGAACATTGTGGCAGGAGAGGTTACCTGGGAGGTTCAGGGCCAGCCAGCTCAGCATCAGCGATAATAATACTGTTCTCTAAAAGCCCCTCTTCCATCTTTGAGTAGTGTGAGGCAGAGGGATGGCAGAGAGCAGGCATTTCCTTCTGAAGTGAGGCTGTTGACTCATTTAGAAAGTAAATGATACATACAAGGTTCAGAAACTAAACAAAATCTACAAGTCTTAAATCCACAGACTGTCAAAGTCTCTTCCCTGGATTATGTGCCTAATAAGAATTACCGAGAAGAGACCCACCAGCCAAGATGCCTGCTCGTTGAGTAGGGAGCTTGTGAGGTGCAGCTTTCCTGAGCTGTTACCCAGGCTGGGGTAGAGGTGGGCTACTCAATGGCATCAGCCTTTGAGCTACCCATGTTCCTATAAGTAACCCCAATAGATGCAGGACACTAGGACAGGTGTGCTTGGAATCTTTCTTTCTTTCCTTCCTTTCTTTTTCTTTCATCCTTTCTTTTTCCTTCCTTTCCTTTCTTTTCTTTTCTTTTCCTTTCCTTTCCTTTCCTTTCCTTTCCTTTCCTTTCCTTTCCTT
>NW_026590699.1:6369258-6370712 GCF_907164565.1 Psammomys obesus
TTTCCTTTCCTTTCCTTTCCTTTCCTTTCCTTTCCTTTCCTTTCCTTTCCTTTCCTTTCCTTTCCTTCCCTTCCCTTCCCTTCCCTTCCCTTCCCTTCCTTTCCTTTCCTTCCTTTTTTATCATTCATGAAGCTATCACTGCATTATCTAGAATAAATAGACGTTTGTCCATGCCTCCCCAGGAAAAGCCCCCAACAGGTACCCACAATGGCTAGCATCTAAACTCCTACTTGCAGATATATAGATCAATGTGAACCATAGTGAGATGAAGGTAAAGGTGTGTGCATGTGTGTGTGTGTGTGTGTGTGTGTGTGTGTGTGCTGTGTGTACCCTCTTATGGTGCTATTGTTCATAGTAAAGAATAAATATACGTTACTTAAAATCCCACCAAGGAAGGTTTATATTTTTTTGGTTAATGGTGCTACCCTTTGCATCAACTGGTTCCCAGGCAACAAGAAGAAGCATGAGCTGCACCCACACCACAGAAGGAGGAGGCATGTGCTATCAGGAAACCCAGTACAGAACATTTCTACTCAGGACCCATCACAGTCCTCGCTCTGCTTGTTGGAGCTGCTGCAGAAAGGGGCCATGGGAGCTGCAACCCTGCCCATCCCCCTTTTGCAATCAACGGGGGATTCCAATTGTTCAGTGACCTTTAGACTGTTGAGAAGCTATAAAGGACTCTCCTACTGTCAGTTAGAAGGTGTAGAGAAAAGAAAATGTTATATTTAGTCTACTATTTTACCAATATTGATCTCCTACACTATAATTTAGAACAATAGGAACATTGAGAAATAAACTACTGCATTCCATTGTGAGGGTGTGTTACACGGCTTGAACAGTGTTGGCCTTCTTGCTGGATCATTTATGATATAGAATGTGTGTATTTTCCACGCCACACTTCTAAGTCTGGGTTAGCTGCTGGTAGTTAACCCTGTGCACTTTCAAACAGAGGAGGAACATTCTGGTTTTCTCTGCTGTGACAGCCACTGCCTTGGGGATCTCTCTCCCCTGTTCTCATAGCATCTCTACACCGTGTTCTTGTTTTCCCAACAGAGTGACTGACTTCCCAGCAAACAGCGCTTCCCTCATCCCTATTTTCCTAGTGCTTCTCCATCCTCACTCTTCTTTCCTAAGTAAATATTTCATAAAACGTTCATTTATCTACGGAGAACAGGAGGTGACACAACTCTGTGCTTAGGTGTCTATGTGCCACCGCTAAGATAGCAGCCTGTCAGTTACCAGAGAGCTGGAGCCATGCATGTGTTTCACACAATGATCCGCAGCTAATGAATCATCACAACTGCCATTTGAACCATATTCTTAGAAGCGTGGAGTCCAGACGCCACCTCTGAAAAGGTGGGTTGCAACCCATATGGTGGTAACTGAATACAGGAGGTGCAGAAAGTGTGTGTGTGTGTGTGTGTGTGTGTGTGTGTGTGTGTGTGTGTGTG
>NW_026590699.1:6370722-6487798 GCF_907164565.1 Psammomys obesus
GTGTGTGTGTGTGTGTGTGTGTGTGTGTGTGTGTGTGTGTGTGTGTGTGTTGGGGCAGGGGGCAACACAAAAATATTTCTGAATGCACAACGACCAAAAATTAGCTCCAAATTAAGTGAGCAGTGAATCTGGGGTATTGCCAGCGTGTGCTCATCTGTGTTGCACTATGTGACTTCACTACAGCTTTGGTTCTCAACATACAACATGGGCACTTTGCACCACTCACTGCCATGACGCTCAGGGCAAAGAACACACTCTGAAACGCTTGGCCAGGCTCAAGAATTCTCTTACAAATGGCAGTGTTCTAGCTGTTTATATGAAGTGCTCTGCCTTTGTACAAGCACGGATGGTTTAATTATAGCAAATAAAGTTTTCCAATATTTGCCTACCATCACTCCTCAGCCTGTAAGCAGGAGATAAAGGTATCTGTCTTCATTGTCAGCTTGACTGGATTTAGAGTCACCTAGGAGACACACTTCTGGGTGTGTCTGTGACGGTGTCTCCCGGGAGGCTCAGCTGAGGAGGGAAGAGCCGCCCTGAACGTGGTTGGCAACATCACGGACTGGGATCCTGGGTATAAAGGAGAGAGCCAGCCTGCGGAGCGTCTGACTCTCTGCTTCCTGACTGCAGACTGTGAGCGGCTGCCTTACGCTCCTGCTGCCAAGCCTCTCTCACCGTGGCATTCTGCACCCACACACCCTGAGCCAGAATAACCCCTCTGTCCTTACCTTGCTTTCTGTAGGGGCTGGAGAGGTTGCTCAATGGTTGGAGCACTGGTTCCTGTTCCAGAGGACCCAGATTCAATTCCCAACACCCATTCAGTTGTTCCAACCCCCCTGTAACTCCAGTCCCAGGGGCTCTGAGGTCCTCTTATGGCTGCCACAGGTGCGCATAATACATGCAGACATAACGTCCACACACAACATATATATAATATTAAAACAAGATTTTTAAAAGATAGCTTTGTAAGTTGTTTTGTTCAGTAATAAAAAAGTAACAAATGAACTGTGTTTGGGCCATACTGTGTTAGGATGTTTCTGACTCAGGTGCTGACGTAAGCATGCAAATTTTGGCTTAGGGTTAGAACAGTGCCCAGCATTCCTGACTGGCCATCTTACTCTGCTCATTTACATGAAGTAGAGCCTTCAGCGTTAGCACTTGTCAAACAGAAATATTGGGCTTTTCATAAAAGGTGAAGTTATATGTACACCAAAGAATTTTTAAAATAAATTTGCAAATTATTACCAATAAGGATTTTTATATGCCTACATACCCGAGATCATGGAAAAATTTCTCTGAAGAAAGGGGTCATGAGCGGGAGTTTTAAGAAGCCCTGGTGTAAGCTGGGACACTGAAATTAGGATATAGGAGATGCTCACAAAGAGAACACCGCTGATAGCACGCAGCTGCCTAGTGTGTGAGTGTGGGGGTGTGTGCCGAGAGAAAAATCAATTTTCATTTCCTGGACTGTAATCGCTGTTTCTTTTCACTGTATACTTTCTGACTGACTTTTTTTTTTTTTAAACGAACACGAGTTTGTTCTACAGTTAGAGTAAATCCTACTACACACAAATGTATAGATTATACAAATGTACGGATTATAAACAACGGCTCTGGCGGTGACTTTTTATTGGTTCCTGAATGAGAACAAGAGATTGGGGTTAACCAGAAACTGTGTGCACCAGAAAAGCTCTACCAGTCCTGTTGGACAAGGAGAAGAGGTGTGTCGGTGCACGGGAGTGGGCGCAAGTGTGTGGAGGTGCACAGCTGAGTGCGGGAGTGTGTGTGGTGGGAAGGGACAGGCATGCGCTCGAGGCTGGCTGTCCGAACTAGTCCCCATCCACTCACACCGCCATTCACCAAATTTTCTTCAAATTGGCTCACTTACTTTTGCATTTAAGTAAGCAACAAGACTCATAAAATAAGTTTTCTGTGCTCCTGTCCTAGCTCAGGTTAGCCAAACCATCACCATCAAAACCTGTGTGTTTCATGGCATACCTGGCCAGCTTCCCCCAGAGGAAACCCATGTTACTGCTGTGGGAACACGGTGGAGACCAGAGCAGAGGCCACAAGGTCCGCAGCAGCGGGCCTCCAGGCACCACACTGGGCTCTTTAAGTTACCTGTGGACCCCAGTGGCAGGTGGGGCTCCTGGCACCCATCAAACCCAATTAATAGCGACAAGGTCCTGTCCATGCAGAAACCCCAAACCGAAAGACATGTTATGAGATGGAGTGCTGAGTAGATTCAGACTCCCTGCTTTGCACCATCAGTCCAGGGTGTGTTCACCAGTTTTTAAACACAGTGTTAGAACAGTCCACACCTTATACCCAGGCCTCGGCAGCATACAACAGAAGGTGGCTTGCTCTCCCCTGCTGGCTCAGGAAGCTCAGTGCATGGAGTCCTCAGCCAGGGTATGAGGCCATATAGAAGGGAGAAGAGACCCTTCTGAATCTATTTCCTTTAATGCACTAAAAAAGGAAAAGCCCTGCTACTTGCAGCTAACACGAGGGCCAGGTTTTGACTCAGGCCTCCTTCTAGCAGCCAGGGCTTCACTAAGAGTGGGTTTCATGCCGGTCTGGGGCTCACTTACTTTAGCCACACGCCAAGCATGGACCCTGTGGAGTTTGAGGAGAACGTTCTGAAAGCACTCCAGGAGGGCAGCCAGATGGGGCGGGGAGCCGACGAAACACAGTGGTGACATGTGGCAGGGGCTGGCTGAGCACCCACCGTAAAGGCCTCCGATAGCTGGGAGCCAGGAGAGGAGTCACACAGCAGACCCTGCCGCCATCTTGCTTGGGCCATATCAACAGCACCCTGAACACTGGCCACCAGTCCTCGCATCTGAAGGCAAGTCCTGCTCTCCCACATGAAGTCGCCATTCCCTCGGGAGTGTATTTCTTCCGTCGAATCCAGGGTCTGTTACACTTCAACAGGCTGAGGGGTAAGGGCACCTGAAGTGGAGAATAATAGCTGCAGATGGTCTGAAGTTTATAAACCACAGAAGTAAGAGGAAGAGCAATGGATGCTTTTCCTCCTGCCTTCCGAGCTTAGCAAAGGTGCCCTGGTGCTTTGCTCCATTTGACCCTCATGCTGCCATCAAGAGGCGGCACGAATTACAGAAGCATGGGGCAAGAGGTAGGCATGATGTCTAGGCTCCTTCGAGGTGTGTTCTGCCTGGCTCCTGCAGGCAGGCACGCACAGCCCTGGGGCAAGCCACACAGACAGTGATGGTGAGCAGCCATGATTGCTTGGTGCAGGGAAGCAAGCAAGCCCATCAGCTGATTTTGAACGCCTGGTTAAATCCTTTAAAGGCAGCACTCAGGGGAATTCATATTTAACTGATGGGACTGAGGAAAGCTTGTAATTTAGCTATCACTCTGCTCCATAAATGGGAGAAGAGGAAGGAAAGGCAAGCACCAAGCCAGGGAGGGACCGTGTACACGTGCTGTGTGGCAGGTCTAGGGGAGCCCCGTTTCCATAAACTTAGAGGCCCTGAGAGCCTCTCACTATTTCCCCAGGCATTGGCTACGTTATACCAGTGGCACGGTCTGAAGGTTGTGAAGTCCAAAAAGATGCTGTGGGTAGGGCTGCCCTCTGGCTGGGTGATCAGAGCCACAGAGACGATCAGATGGTAGATGGAGGACAGAAAAGGGGTGTGCCAGCCTCAGGGTGCAATGCAGAGATCTTAACACGCTCACGCTTTCACTTCCAGCACTTCATGTTACAGAAGTGCTCCCCAAGCACGAGGCCGTTGAAGGGTGCTCACAGGTGCGATCTGTGGGACACTGGGCATGGGAGTCATAGGAAGGAGGGAGAGAGGGGCAAGTGAGGATAGGGGAAGAAGAGACAGGGAAAGGCAGAGAAGGAAGAAGGAAAAGGGAAATGGAGGGAGGAGGAGGAGGAAAGAAAGGACAGACAGGAAAGAAAGAAATGAGAAAGGAAATAAGTAAGTGAACAAACAAAGTGAATGAATGAATGAAGAAAGAATGAAGAACTGAACGTTATGCCAGGGCTGGATTTTCAGCCATGCTGGATGGTGCACTGGAATAACATTCCCATATTGGTCCTTTCAAGAAATTGAAGGAGGGATTTATCTTTGCTCATGGTTTGATGTGATAGTCCATCACAGGGCTGGAGGCATGGTGGAGAAGAGATGGCGGCCAGGAGCAGGCGGCAGGTGGCTGGTGGCAGGCGGCCTGTGCCTCTGTGGCTCCTCGCCTCCTCACATCTCAGAAGATCAAACTCAAAGTATTACACACTTGACCAGGAAACGTTTCATTACAAATAAAAGGAAGAAAATAAAGCTCACAAGAATGAAGTGGACACGTGTAGGATGGCCGCCACAGACATTTAGCAAAAAGTCCAAGGGGATGCAAACCTTAGAGTGCGCTTCTAGTCTTGCTTTTAAATCTGCACATTCTAAATAAACGCAGAGAGGTGAAAGAGGGGGGCTGTGTGTGGAGAGGACCCCGAGACAGCAGCGCAGGGTGAGAGTCTCATCCGCTGGGGACTCCAGCTGTTGGCCTCACCTCAAAGCTGTCCCATGGCTTTGGAATCTTGAGCTTCTTAATAAGAAGGTTTTCTTTCTCTCTCTTTCCCTTTCTCTTCTCCTCCCCTCTTCCCTGCCTCCCTCCCTTTCTCCCTCTCTCCTTTTCTCCTTCTCTCCTCATTTTTTTCCTCTTTAAGATAAAAGCATGGTTCTGCCCATCAAAATGTATGGACTGCTATGTCTGGACCGGATCGGCCCTGGGAACACAACCTCTCATCTGAGGGTGAGCTTAACACAGATCCTGGGAGTCGGAAAGAGCAGACAAGGTGCTCTGTGGTTCTGAGGTCCACCATGCTCTTCTACTGATTGTGGGCCTGGTGGAAATGAGACAAGATGCCAACTTCTTGCCAGCCAAACCAGTGCACCAAAGGTTCAGGCAGCTCCCAGAGGTGGGGGTGGGGAGTTCCTCTTTGTTATTAAATGATTCCAGAGCATTCTTCCACACCTCTGTAGGTGAGGAGGCTGGCCAGTCCTTTCCTGACTGTGTGGAAAACACTCGTTTGTCAGTGTTCTCAGCAGTGTGGGCTGCTGGTGCTCCCTGGGCAAATCATGCCCTGCCCTGAATTTGGTACTGCTCCAGGGCACCGGCCACAGTCTCAAGAGCTGTGACCCGTGGAATTGGAAAGACAGACACAGACACACTGACCTGGGGTTACCGCCAAGGTTCTCTTCACACGGAAATGGACTTAGGCACGAACCTTAGGAAGGGAGGGATGGGCGGACACACGTGCCCGTGCATACATACACACACATTATCCTGGAAGCGGGGAAAGGGCAGACTCAGGTAGGGAGGTACATACCTCAGCGACACAAAGCACTAAAGGTGTTTTCTGTGAGCCTAAAACAAGACAGATAGAACCAGCCTTTTCGGCACTCTCCCAGCGCCAGGTGATGATGGCAGAAGCTGTAAACCTGAGCGTGAGCTCATCACCCCCAGGTTAGGGTTTGGATATTACAGTCCTTGGAAAATTATACTACAATCAAATGTATCAAATTCTATAACCAGCAATTTCAAACTGCGCATTCCAAATTGATATATTCTGAACGCATGAAAGGGCCTGATCCCGGCTTTGAAATCAGTCATTCGCTGTACAATGCCATCTGACTCTGAAATGTGTCAGGGCCCTTTTCCCTCCTGCACCTGGAGCTTCCGAAATGCCAGCGGCTCGTCACAGGCAAGTCTGGCTCTCCGCCTGTAGCCCCAGGACAAAGCCAGGGAGGAAGGCAAGGAGAGAGCCATATACACAGGCCCAGAGCCAACATGCTGGTCGCCACAGACAGGCGTCGGGGAATCAGGCTGGTCTCTGACTCTAACTCACCAACAGTCAGGGTGATCAGAGAAGAGGGTGAAAGGGTAAGCAGGCCCAGGATGGAAGAGGGGCCCTAGGCCTTGCTGCTAAAACTGCTACTGCTTACATAAAAGGCTTCATAATGAATTAAGTGAATAAAAACTGAAGGCAATGCCCTGGAGGGACAGATCCACCACTCCCATTCAAACCAGGAGATAGCAGTCATGTCTGGGTGATCCTAGGAGTGGCTCAGGTGAAGGGGGCCCTTGCACTATTTCCTGCATGGGTGGGGGATGGGAGACAGGTGCTAAGGGATGAGCCCTGTGCCAGCTGCTGGGAACGGTGCCCAGGTGACATGGATGTGGCTGCTCTGCCTGTCAAGGAACCACTGTTCCTGTCACCTTGCCTTAGAGCAGGTGTTTGGGGGCAGAGGGTAGCATGGGGTTAGTCTGCTGCCAGATAAGTAAACCCCCCAAAAGCTCTCACTGACTATGACACAAGTAACAAGCCACCGAATGTGGTGCCAACTATGTGGAAATACCCCAACTCAATCACCTATAGTTAAATTTATTGAGAAAAGAAGCCATTTCCAGCCGGAGAATGGAGCAGGCTGAGTGAGAGACTCAGGAATCCAAGGGGAGAGGGTTGGAGCTGCTGGGAGGGGTAAGGCCAGTAGAGAAAGGTCTGGGGTGGGAGCACAGGGGCTCTGAGGTGGGCAGGGAGTCCTCCCACATGGCTGCCTGCCTGCCTGCTTTACTGCTGTGTGGTGGCCTCCAAAGGACCTTCTTCTGGCTCCTCTTGGAAATCTGCTCTTCCCACTAAGCAGGAGCTGCTCCTAGGCTCACAGTAGTTCTCAAAATGCATGTTTGTTTTCTCCTGAAACCTCCGAAACTGAGCCTAATTAGTAATTAGATAACTTTCTCAGAACCTCAGAGAGGTATGCCAAGTCCCCATCCACGCTTGCCACTGACTGGGGATATCACCTCAGACCTTCCAGTGTCCTGACTTGCCCGTGGCTACTTCCCTTTATGCATTCTGAGTCCATCCTTCCCTTTGAAGGGAATGTTTGCCTGAAGAGTCACTGGTACATGGCCGTTCGAACACCAGCTGTCTCTTGTGATTTATGAACCCTGTACTCCTCTCCTCAGAGGCAGGACTCTCCTTTTATGTCTTAGGCAATGTGTCCCCGTCCCTTTCCCTAGTGGAGCGCAGCACCCTACTTCCTAGTTAACCTTTAGCCATCAACTTGACATGACCTAGAACCTGATTCTGTTGAGGAACTTCCTAGATCAGATTTCCTATGACAATGTCTCTCCGAGATTGTTGTGATTCTTAACTGCTGTAGAATGGCCCGGCCCTCTGTGGGCAGCACCATTGTCCTGGGCTGAAGTACCAAAGCTAGCTAAGCACGCAGCTGTAAGCAGGGCGCCTAACAGGCGGTGTTCCTCCAGGGTTCCTGCTGTGCTTTCTTGGCTGGAGTGACATAATGCTGTGCAGACTTCAGTCCTGCCTTTAAGTTCCTGCACCAATGTTGGATCCTGTCAGTGTAAGCCAAATAGATTCTTTCTTCCCCAGGTTTTCCTTTTGTTTTATAGCAACAAAGGAAACTAGGCCTCTCCCTACACCCCAATAGATGGAATAACTTAAGAACAATTTAGCTGAGTCCAACTTCAAGGTTCAGAAATGAGTGAGGCCCAGCAAATTGGGATGGCGGAGACCGTGCTTACCAGGCTGTCTCTGGAACAAATAGGACATGGAAATGACATTTCAGTGAGGAGCAGGAAAGGGCTAACCTTGTAAGGAGAGGAGAGGCCAGGAGGGAAGGCAAGGGAAAGGGAGCTTGTAGCATCTTTCAGCAAAGCCTGAAACTGCGTCTTGTGCAAGGCGATCATGTGGCTCTTCTTTCATTTGTCTCCACAAAAGACTAAATATTTTAAATCAGTGTCAGCACACAAGCTGGGTACAATGACTATTTGTCACCTATAAATGAATGAATGCACGCATGCATGAATGAATGAATACACTTGCCTGCAAAGGCCATAAAAACAAAGCATTCAATCCACAGGACGCCAGTGTGCTGCCCAGTGATCCGGAGAACCACCGAGCTTACGGGAAATGACGCCAGAGACCCGATTTCCAGTCCCATCCAGCACATCGCAGCAGTGAGCCCACACCAGACAGGTCAACTGCGAGCGGAAGCTTGTGTGAGGGGTCCTCACCAGCGGAGGAAGCCCAGGCCTCCAGCGTGAAAAGCAACACTCGATGTGTTGATGCTAGTGAGTTAGTAGGCGTTGGCGACTGCACTTTCACCCTCAGACTCTGCCTGGTTTCCTCACACTATTCCTACACCGTCACGATGTGCCTCCTTCCAACCAATCCAAAAATAAAAAAACAGTACCTTTGACGTCATACTGCCCAGCACACAGCTGCCACCCGACACCCCTTCTCCTTCCTAAAATACTCTTTGACGCTTTTGAGTGTTGACAGCATGTCTCAAACCAAAGAGAGCTTATCCATGTGATTTCTTCCAATCTGGAGCAAAATAGGAGGAAGGACGGCACACTTCCCTACGCTGTGACTGGGAGAGTCACTTACAGTTTTATCTAAGAATACTGTCCCAAAGTGTAAGTCTTTGCCATGAGGAAATCCTCCGGTGGGGGATTGGTGGCAGACACTTCGTCTGGGGACCGTTGACGACCCTGGACTTGCCCTGAGTAAGAAGATGATGCAGGGATTCACTGGGCTGCACCTTCTGAGTAGACTCAGGTCCTCTGCAGAGACACTTCCTCGCCCTCGTCTTCTTCCTCCTCCCCTCCCCCTCCCAAGCGAACATCTAACCACACCACTCCTTCTAAGGCAGAAGCTAAAGTTGTAGTTTGCCTGCCACCCTCTCTGGAGCAGCGTGCCCTGTGTTCCAGGGTCATGCAGTCCCAGTTGTGCCATGACAGATGACCGAGGTCACGCCACCATTTCAGGATTCACTGCCGGGAGCCACTTAGGGTGTCCAGATCATCTGCTGGTGATGGCTAATCTTCACTGCCATCCAGTCTGAATTCTAGAGTCGCCGAAGAGATACATCTGGGTTTGTTTGTAAGGGCGTCGCTGCAAGAGAGGTTTAACGGAGAAGAGACCTGACTGTGGGAGGCAGCATCCCATGGCTGGGGGCCTGGACTGAACAAAAAGGAGAAAGCAGGCAAGCGGCAGCACCCTTGACACAGTGTGTCCAGCCAGCTCATCCTCCTGCTACTGTGCCTTCCCTGGCCTGAACCTTCAAACTGTGAGCCCAAAACACCAAAACAAAACAAAAGAACAAAAACACCCAATCCCTTTTCACTTAAGTTTCCTTAAATTTTTTTCTATTTGATATTTTAAATATATTATTCTATTTTTATCTTATATGTACGAGCATTTTGCATGCATGTGTATATGTACACCATATGCATACCTGATACCTGTGGAGGTCAGAAGAGGGTGTTGGGTCCCCTGAAACTGAGTTAGGGATGGTTGTAAGCTGCTGGGTGGATTTGAGGAACTGAACCTAGGTCTTGTAGGAAGGTTTTTTGTCACAGTATCGAGAAAAGTTAGTTAATACAATGACTGAGCAGGAGGGGAGGTTCCTTAGTCAGGGGTTCATAGCCTCAGGTGGGACCTTGCGATGACTGGCGTTGCCTAGGCTCCGTGGACTTCCTGAGCCAGCCCTCCAGGCTGTTCTGATACGCACACTGTTTGAGTGCCATTTGTTTACTCCCACTCTTCTCTTTGTAATGTGAAAGTTCTGCGTTCTGCTTTGTTTGAGTCATACTCATGCTATGAAGAGGGGCTGACCAATGGAACTGGGGACATTTTCACTGACCACCAGTAGTCAGCAAGGTCCAGTTCTGAAACCCATTTGGGGTCGCTTTCCGAGAATGTCTGGGGTGCCTCACCCAGAACACACTGTTTCTCCACAGTTAAGAAGTGAGACAGAGACACTTTGGGAACTTCTCCATCTTTCTTTGCTAGTCAGGCAGAGGACTCTGGGACATCCTTAGTACCATGGGGTCAGAGAAGGCCAAGATGCAGCAAGAAACCTCCACAGACCGCCTTGGCCGCTGAGCTGTCTTGTTGCTGGCTGCCAGAGTGCACAAGAGGTACAATTAGTCACTCAAGGCCAAATCCAGGGCAGAGCCTCCTCCTCCTAGTTGATCCTAATGTCCCCAGGCTTGCCGTAGATGGGGTTGCCATGGTGATGTAGGAGACAGAATTTGGATAAAGACTGCAAAATGTTACAGGGAAGACACAGTTCAGAGTACAGGCAGGCACCATCCGCCACTTCCTCCCACAGCACAGTTGGCACCAGAGCAGGATGCCAAGTGTCTCAGTCTCCCGTGACCCCAAAAGAGCAAAGACACACACACAAGGATTTGTCCCCGCAGCCCAACATTCCCAGCCGCCTGGTGTGCAATGTGTTTAGGGGCTGTGATTTACAGCCAAGCCACTGGCAGCTCCTACACAAACCAGGTTCCACTGTTCTTAGTGGCACATGAGTGTGTGTGGGGGGATCCCAAGGATTTTCACTCAATATGCATGAAATTACATTTAATTACAAATTTAATGTAAATGAATGTAATCAGGCAATCAGGATTTGTGATGTTTACAACCTGTAGCAGTATTCTGATGTGTGAAGCCAGGTTGGCGTTCTCACTGAACTTCTCGGAGAGAGATGCTGTGCCTCGAAGGCAGATGATTGTGGAGTTCACATCCCCATCCCCTCAACATGTCATTTATGAAATGCTGTGTTTAGCCAATACTTTTAACAATTTGCTAAATATGTTTTGTAAAAATCAAACAATTTCATAGTTAGTGGAGTGCTAAAAAAGCCCCAGGATCTATTCTCTTGGCTGCATATAGCTCAAGCAGCTGACGCCGGTTTTAAAGAGTCGCCTCATTATAAATCATTGAAAACAGGAATTCAGAGCAGAAGAGCTGACGGTGCTTCGCTGGAAACCAGGCCTCCAGCGTTACCGGATTCCCGAATGGCAGTGCCCAGCGGCTGCTCAGGCTTGAGATGGGCGGCCACATTCCTCCTGGACAGCCTGGAGGTGTACCCTTGAGTCTACAGATGGAGCAGCCTGAGAGCAGGCACATCTGCCTTCCCAGACACCCAGCAAAGGTCTTGATGCATGGTGCGGGATTCTGCGAGCTGCTTCCGGGAGCTCTGGCCTTGTACAGTAGTGATTCTGTGTGTCCTGGGTGCTGCCTTGGGGCCTGCAGCAGGCCTGCCTGTCCTTCAGTCTGGCCCCTTTGTCCTTCTTTGTCCTGCCTGACGCTTTCTAGAGGGTTCCGTTTGGAGAAAGTGCGTGGATATTGAAAACACTAAAAGTTGCCAGTTCCTGGAGGAGAGGTCGTCAGGTGTTACACGGCTTAGAGTCCAGATTAGACTGTACAGGGTAGGACAGAGGGATCTAGGAAGAAAAGGCTGAGACTATTTCCCGAGTCAGGGATGCCATAGATCAGCTCATCAAATTAGAGCCACACAGCAAAGAGCCAGCGGGTGCTATATTATAGCTTAATACCACAGCCCCCAACGACCCAGCTGGCCCCTGTGGGCTGCTGTCTGGACTTCCAATGGCCTGGTCTTCTATCTAAGACCGGCGTTGGGGAACATGTGGACATCCTCCCTTTCTCCCCCCTTCTCAGGTACTGAAAGGGAAGGTGAGCCTTTCACCTGACAGTGTGGTGCAACCTCTCAGCACTGCTGAGCTCCAGTCGACAGCCTAGAGGATCAAGAGAGTAAACTAATATCGGCAGGGCTCTAAGCACTCTGTCCGTCCATTTGTCTACCTGCCCACTCACACGCTCCCATATGGTTCTACTTGTTTCAGGATGACAATTAGACATGGCCCAGCATCGTGTGTTAACGTGACCTCTACCTCAAAATGTGCTCACCATGGAGTCAGCTACACACTTGGCTTTGCCTCTGGGGTGCATGGCTGGACTCCTTTCTCCTTCTCCCTGGAAGTTAGGGCTCCTCAGGAGTCTTGCCCTGGCCATCCCATGGGCATGAAGCCAGGCCACCACAGCTCCATCAAGTCTCCAGTTCTGAGCTTGGCTCCACTATCCCACCCCTAACATGTTGAGCTGGAGCTCATGCTGAGGATTCTGTAGGCACCAAAAGTATCTACAGCTTCTACGAGCCCACCTGTGTGGTCTGCCTGGCCGTAGAGTCCTTTCCTATGAGGTGGAAGCGCTTGAGGTCTGGGCCGCTTGTTACAGCAGCAGAACCCAGCGTCCTCTGACTAGTGCGGGAAGCATGTCCCGTGACTGTCACCTTGCAGACGAGAACCAAATTTTCAGACCACTGCAAAAGTGAGTGTTCTGTGTAAGTAGGGTACGTTCCATAGCTTCAACACGTAAGAAAACATACGCAGCGCAACTATTCAAAAGTCCTGTGAGCCTGCTCCCCAGAGGCGAGCTCGCCCCCACTCTTGTAGTGCTGGTCAAGAGACCGTGGCTGAGGAGTTCATAGGGCAGAACTGCTATTGTTACTCTGCCATATGGCCATGCTGTCAAGTTGTCTTCTGTGTATTTACATTGCTATCATATTCATTTTGTGGTGGTCAGCAATAAACAGAGAGGTGCAGAGCTGAGCAGAGCGCTACAACAAGAGACCAAGTCCTCGGCCCTAAATGGCACATCTGCACACACCCCTCAACCAAAGTTGGGGGAGCATTGAGGAAGAGGAGGTGGAAGGAAAGTAAGAGCTGGAGGGTTGGGAGGAGGGTGTGCTGTGAAATGTTGTCTCTGAGACATGACATGGCTACTACAGTCATGATCTTACAACTGCTGTGGTTACTAGACCTGCCCAAGACCAATCCAGCCAAAATTCTGGCATAGATAGGGTTAATGATCTCCATGCCCCACCTTGTTACTGAGGAGCTATTGCTGGTTTATTGTCTAATAGAAGAGATGAAGTGTGGCCACTGATAGGGTCCCATGCCCTGGTGAACGGTCCCACCGTTCGGCACTAACTGGACTCAGCAGTTATTTTTAAAAAGGACATGAGATTGTATAGGTGGTCTTGTTGGTGGTGATAGAGGAAAAGTTGATATGCATATATATATATATATATATATCATCCTACACTTGAATGAAATTCTCAATAAAGAAAAATGCAAAAATAAAAAATTGAGTTGTAAAAATTAAATGATATATATGAAGGTGGCACATAACTGGGAGGACTCAGAGACCCCTGACCTAGATAAGCAAAAAGTGGAAGCCCAGGCGACCGGCCACTGTGGCCGAACTGTGCATGAAGACCATCTGTGAGGCACTTGCCTTTCATCCAGCAGGTGGTAGCTGTGTTTGGGTAGGACCCTCCACCAGCCTGCACGAATGGAAGCACGGAACAAGCAGAGGCACAGAGGAAGACACTGCCTCCCTGCAAAAAGGGCTCCGAGGATGTGCGCTGCCCATCACAGTGCATCGACCAGTCCCCTAGAGCAGCTCTGCAAGAGCAGACAGCATTGTTCCTCTGTCTTTCTTTGGCTACTGGCTGATCCCTGTGCCCAGGTCTAGTTTTAGTTTCAACAGGTGCCAAGGACTTTGGTGAGCCAGCACAGAAAGGGGCATTCATCATTAAATTGCTGCTGTCTCATCAAAGTGTCACCGTGGCTCTGCCCAGGCCAATTTGTGCATAAGTCTCCTGATGGGCACAATGATTTATTCATTCCTCCCCAAAGGTGAGTATCAAATGGGCCCCATTATATGATGGATTTCAGCTCATTTGAATGATTGCTCTGCCCATGCAGTCCTGATGGAGCTCAGGGCCTGGGAACTGGTCACCTAACACCGCGGAGTCCTCGTGGGAACCTGTCCGTAAATGAGCCAGCTCCACGCTTAGAGTTCAGCCTTGCAGGCCCAGGGTCTTGCTGTGCAGGCAGGTGGGGCAGGGACACCAGCTGTGAGCAAAGACCTCTTCTTCACACTGCATGACCTCAGGTGTACTCGGAAATTACTGTTCCCAAGAAGCAGGCCGGAAGGGCTGTGGGAGCAGAGTGGGTGTGACAAGAAGCTAGCTCAGGAGCCCACTCTGAAGCCACTGGCTCCTGCCTCGGGCAAGATGCCCTTGAAATGAAAAGGCTGAAAGAGAGAACGGGCTGGAAGAAGAGCCTCTGGGCTATTGTCTCTCTTGGAAAACAACCAGGAAACTGTAGCTCTCCAGCTTTCAAATTGTTAATCAATAGAGATGGCTGTTTGTTTGTTTGTTTATAAATGAACTTCCAACTGAAGTTCAGTTCTCTGACCTGATGGGCCTAGATGAACAAAATGAGCTTTCTGGTGACAGCTAGCAATGAGCACCTGGCCACCGTAAGCGAGGCCCAATGGGAAAGAGTGTGGGTGCAAACACTTCTAAGCCAAGAACAGGGTTTGTGACCGAACGACCCTGGTGGACAGGAGGGTGCCAGTTTTGCAATCAGATGGAAGTCACGCTGACTGAGTGACTCATCTGCAAAATGGGTCTTAACCACCCACCTCATGGAACTGCTGTGAGGCAAAGACAGGCCCTGGTCTGGGTGGGCTCCAGTAGGGACCGGTTTCCTTAGGATTCATATGGTTTACATGGGTGGGGCTTGGGTCAGAGCGGACCCACAAACATCTCCTTCTCACCCATTCCTGAGAACACCCCAGGGACCACGGTCAGGGCAGCAGCAGGATGGCAGAGGTGTAAGCTGACAACCAGCTTCCAAATCTCGTGCAAACTCCAGAAACTCCAATACCCTAGAAAGGCAGATGCTAATCCTGTTTACCCCAATTTACATAATTCCCAATATTAATGAGCTGAGGGCTACTAGCTGTCCCTTGGCAGTGGCTGCCCGGGGCTAGCTCCAGCACAGAGCACGGGAACGTCAAGTGTGAAATATGCAGTCAGCGGGTGCTGGCTTGAAGTGTCTGCTTCTGGCAGATCCCTGATGGTTACGATTGCTGGTTTTGCAGCCATAAGCAGATTCCAGTGTATTCTAGAGGAAAATGCTGGGATGACTGTATAACCCCTCTTCTATTTGCTCAGAGAGAGCAAATATATATGATTTACGTGCTAGCTTTCCCTAAGCACATTCACTCTAATTTCCAATCCTACCAATTCCATAAATGCGTGGGAGACAAGTACCTGCAGATGTGGTAAATTGTGTGAAGCAGATGTCCAATTTTGTCCACATTAAATTAACAAGCTCCTGCTGGGAGCCGAGAGGACCTCTGCCATTGGCTGCCGGTGGCAGCTCGCCCCTGAAGTCAACCTGCTGTTTCCACATGAGTCAGTGATGCATCCTCAAGAGCCAAGAACGCCTCTCCACTGTGGCACAGGTTACATAGGGTAAGGGAGCCGATCCTGCCTGGCATTCTGTTTAGTCATAGCAATGCTCCTGTGGGCTGCCGACATCATTGCTGCTGCGGTCACAGCTGTGGCAGAGCACGGCTTCTACATACAGAGAGGAGGGGGAGGAAGATGCTCCAGAAGTCCTGGAATCTTATTCCCGCTTACCTGAGTTGGCAGCAGAAAGGGCTCATGCAGGGATGGGGCAATGGTTCAGTAGAGAAAGTGCCCGCAGCAAAACAGTGAGGACCTGAGTTCTGAGCCCCCAGAACACGTGGGTTCTGTGTGCATGCTCACTAGGGCACAGAGCTACAAGGAACGGCCTCAGAAAGCAGGAAACACAGAGCCGGGAGGGAAGGGGTGAAGACAGAAGAGCATGCAGCTCAGAATGGACACTGTGAATGTGAGACTCTGAAGAACGCACCGCCGGCCTTGTTCCTGGGTGGCAGGGAGGGAAAGCTGGAAGTCCAAGTCCTGGCTTTGAGGACTCTTCCCCAAACACTCTGGTCACTCTGATCACACTGCCCTGGCGTTTCTCCTTATGAGAGAAATTTTTGCCCCTCTCCAGCCATGTGTCTTCACCGTTTTCCCTTCTCCCTTTCCTCATACTGCAGCTTCTCCCCCCCCCCCCCAGCTCCTCAGCCCCTCCAGCTCTGGGCTTGGCAGTGCTGACCATATTAGTGTCAGACATTTTAAGCCAGTAAGGCACCAGAGCAATAAGGCTGGGCACTGGCAGTGAGGAGTGCTGCCCGCAGCCTGACAGGTTGGCTATGGAGTTGGGAAATCCTGTCATACATGCAGAATATCAGCTCATTGAGGTTTGAGTGATGTGCCTTCATCCCTCACCCATCGTTACACATCTTGTCACCTTGTCAGCTATCTCATTTTGGTCATTATTCTTTCAACTTCTTTACATGCCAAGCCTTTCCTCAGAGATGCTGACAATACACACACACACACACACACACACACACACACACACACACACACAAAGGTATATGAACATTTGGAGTTTAGTTTGTTGCCAGTCTTCAACTTAAGAACCACATCCTGACTCCTAAGTGTAGCCAGGAAGCTAGAAGCTAAGATGGAGAGAGAGAGAGAGAGAGAGAGCAAAGAGAGCTAACCATGAGAAAAACAGTTCATGAATTTGATAAGGAAACAGTTTGGTGGTACACTTTTAATTTGGGGTTGTTGGAATCCACGGAAGCAGACTAGTGAGTATGGAAGAAGATGGTTCTGCAGGTGGCTTAACCCCTAGAGACTGGGGTGAATGGGCAAAGCACCCTAAGGATGGCTTATTCCTTGACACAGGAACACCACGACATTTTGTTGGGACGAAAAGCCACCCTCAAGAGAGGAGGGGAAGTCAGAACCCCTACGCTCTGTGCCCTTCTCCTAGTCCTCTGACCCCTGTGTTGGTTCCCCAGTGTAGAGGAATTCTGCTCGTGGAGGGCTACAGGGAGCGGTAAGCTTCCGTGTACTTGGCTGGCTCAGTGTCACTTTTGTGTGGGGAGCTCTGCTGGAGACTCGGCCCTCTCTCGCCCACCCCTCTCTGGGCCTGCAGGCTACGGTAGAACATTTATCACTGTCACTTGGTGGAGTCGAGTTATTGTCCTGTCCCACCAGAGGGTGTCTGAAGTTTCCAGGTGTTTCTCTGAATTGGCTCTCCTTCAAGAATTACACGGCTGGCATTACCAGCTCTTCCTTTGGCCCTTTCGGTGTGGCGCCCAGAAAGCCTCCATGGGGTCCACTCTGGCGCAGTCCACACTGTGGGTGAGTGATGTCCTGACTGCGGTTCTGAAGGGAGGACACCTGCTTGGCCCACGCTGACACAAGAGGCCAGGATTTCGAGGATGTTGCCAGACAGAGAACAGGGTTGGGCTGCATACCTGAAGTCAGAGGAGCAAGGGGAGAAAGCTCAGGACACAGGACACTGGGACCGGAGTGGGGCAGGACGACTCCATGCAGGATCCTGAACGGCGTCCACAGTTGCTCCCATCTGGGATGGTCCCGTGACCTTGCTCTTGATAGCACCTTCCAGGCTGTATGGTCATCTTCCTCTACTAGGACCACTTTGTCCACTAATATTGCTTTAGGATTTCTGGCCTTTCATTTCATCAGGGCATGTGCCCCAACCCCCAACCTCAGCCAGGGACCACATACCACGGGAACCCTGAAAAGTGGCACAGTCTCACTGTGTACTGGATGAAAACTGAGAGGACCAAGGGCTCATCCTCAGTTTAGGGCCTGAACTCCCTCCTCGGATGATTGCTATTGGTCTACGTTGGACAGAGACGGAGCAGCTGAAGAGCCGGGTAAGTCTTAATGCAAGACTTCACACCTGTGGTTAGAAACACCATGAGCCCAACATCAATGGCACAGATGGGGATGCCCAGTCTTGGCTCAGCTCTCTCCACTGTCAGCTATGGTTCTTGCTGCCACAGAGGCAGTGATGTACCAAGACCCCACCCCAGGAAGAGCTGGTCACGCCCAAGTGTACCCACTGAGCGTCTGCCTCTACCCAGCTGCAGGGAAAAATGGAGGGATGCCCTCCTGCTCTGTCAGATGAACAGATTTCCTGACCACACTGTGTGGCTGGATGCTCCTTTGTCTGGAGAGAGAGGTCTTGGCTAACTGCTGTGTTTGCAAGTCTTTGTTATTTTGGTATGATAAGGTAAGCATGCCAAGAAGTCTCAGAGAAGAAATGCTGTATCTTACAGACTTAGCTGAACAAGGATCACAGAGGGAGACTCAAGGATCAGCCAGGGGCTGTCGAGGGGCCTTTCTCAGGAAGTAAGACCTGAGGCAGGCTCAAGGCAACTGGTCAGTGGGCTGAGGGGTGGGGAGCTGTTCCCAGGTGTCTAGCACTGGCTTGGAGGGTTAGGGTAACAGATAGTAACCCAGAGTCTAGGAGCCATGGAGGAGGGAGTGTGTGGGTGGGCGAAGGGGAACTGAGCAGGACCTCAGAACTGAGCCAAGGAAGCATTCAAACACTGTATTATATGCTGCTGTGGTGAGATTAGAAGACCTGAGTCATTCAAAAACAATGTGTGATGTAAGCATATACAAGGACACAAGACAAAGCCTGGAGACCTGACTCAGAGGCTAAGAGCAATTGGCTGTTCTTGCAGATGACCTGGGTTTGGTTCTCAGCACCCACAAGGCAGCTCACAACCATCTGTGACTCCAGTTCCAGGGGATTTGATGCCCTTTTCTGGCCTCCATGGGCACCAGGCTTGTATGCAGTGCACGTACATACACACATAAAATAAAAATAAATATTTAAAAAGACACATGGCTCGCGTTTTATTGCATTTTATATGCATCACACTTTCTATTTAATGGAGCATATTTGCATACTGTTTTTTATGCTTGTAAAGATGCATATCTTGTTGTGACAAAATATTGCTACTTTGCAAATCCTTCTGGATTTTAGAGAAATCTCTTTCTAGCCCATACATAGGAGGGAAGCTGTAATCAGGTATCATTTTGAACAACGCTTAATGAATATTATTCAGCCCCTGCTCTGTGGAGGTGGTGGCCTAGGAAGTAGAGGCAAGCCTTCGGGCTTCATACATTTGAAAAACAAAACAAAACAAAATAAAACAAACAACTTGACAAGCAGAGGAAGAGAACCAGGGGGAGAGGAGTTTCTGACTCAGTTTAATTTGGGGTTAAAAATAAAACAGACTTAAAAAAAATCTCCTCTGATTAAGCTGGGAGTTGACCCTTAGAATTCCACATCCTGTCCTACTGCCTTTTAAAACATCAGTCCCCAGCCAGCCAAAGACAACAAACTAGATAGCCAAACACCCAGGCAGCCAACTAACCAACAAGCCAGGCAGCCAGCCAACTAGCCAAGCAACCAGCATCAGCCACGTAGGTACCTAACCTACCGATGAACCGGTCAGCCAGCCATGTGGCTACACAGCCAGCCAACCATCCTGCCAAACAGCCATCCAATTAGCCAAGCAACTGGCCGGCCAGCACACAGCCACTCAGCCAGGTACCGGTGAAGAGAATTTTCTTACATGTCGGACCACAGTTTCCTGTATGTTCTGTTCTTGGGCAGAAAGCATGTGTGTTGGCCAGTTTTATGTCAACTTGATGCTCTGATGCCGCCCAGGCAGGGGCAGGAACACATCCACGGATAATCTCATAAAAGCGACCCATGGATCCCTCTTGTCCTGTGATCCTCAGTATGAACCCTGAGGACAGAGTCTCTACGTGGGGAAAGATGGGAGAGACCTGAAGCTCAGACTCTGGTTCCCTTGGGAGTACACCCCACCAGGAGCTCCTTGCCCTTGAGCCCATCAGGGTCTATGATCTCCAGATCAAGCAAGGCTCATGTACAACCTTGGGTCAACTACTCCATCCACTAAGATTTCACCCCACACTCCGAGAGGAAAGGGAGGGAAGAGCCATGTTACCTGCCTCCTAAGATGCTGAGGTACTTAGAGCTACTGCTCTACCAGCCCAAGGCCACCCCATACCACCAGGACCCAGGGCACTCAGGCGGATTCTGCCAAAGCATGGTCTGGAAAGTAAGGGCTCTGTGCACTCTACTCTAAGGCACCTGGTCACAGATAGGACACCTCCGTCCCAGGAACACTGCATCTAATGGTGACCAATATGAGGGACACCCAGGTTCTTGGGACAGTTCTGCACTCTAATGATGGTTTAAACAAATAGGAACCATCTGCTCATCCCAGGAAAGGCTCATCACTGAGGCTTGTGTCATTGATTCCAGTGAGAAGTGGCTGAGAGCTAAGCATCTCACCTCTTGCAGAATTCTCCAGTGAAAGCTGAAAAGCAAGGGGCATGCCACTCTGGCCCATAGAGTGTGGCTAGGTTCAGGCTTGGGATTTAGACCAGCTTCATAAGACTTATTGAACACCCACTGTGTGCTGTGCTTGGATCAAAGTGCCCCGGCACTGGCTAGGAATAATGAGGACTTCCTTTCTGTAAAGAGACACAGACCCATTAGAAAGTACTGGTTCTGCACAGGTCTAGGGTCCCCAGGGCTCTGTCTAGGGCACTAGGAAAAGCAAGAATTCAGTCACTGCCTAGGCAGGATCAGAGGGGGAGGATGTGAGAAGGAGGGAGAATTTGGGGACAGTTTGCATAGAGGAACCAAGCAAAGCAAAGCAGTGCTTAAACCACGAGACACCTGCAAGGGACCTCTCTGGGTGCATCAGGCCACATGAGGTTGTTAGAGGACAGTTTGCTAAATCAACCTTTCCCTGTTTCTAACCCCACAATCGTGTCCACACAGGTCAGAGGAGACTGAGTCAACATCAGGGTCAACAGGTGGAGTTGGGTCAGTAGAGAAAGGACTGAACTGGCCTGGGTTCTAGCTGCCCAGTGAATCAGCCTGTTGTTGAGCCTACGTACGGTCAGGCCCAGAAGAGTAGTGGCCATCAGGATAGGAATCTGAGACCCTTTCATGAGCTTCTGGGGGGAATGGGACACCAAATTAAGAGACACGGAGTCAGTAGTTCTTATACCAACTGCTAAGGATAGCCATCTGCAAAGACTTTACTATGTCTTTATGTGTTGGAGAAGGGAGAGGAGTATGACTCGGCTCGGCATGTGGGTAGTTAGGTGCCTGTTGAGCAGAGAACGTTGCTCAGAGTCTAGCAGTATCAGCAACCCTGGTCTCTCTTGGAGTCCCAGACACTATCATAACATGCTCCTCACTGCCATCTTGTCACCAAGAATCGTGACAGCTCTGAAGGTGACAGACTGGGAGCAGCAAACGTGTGACCTGTGACGATACATCCCAGGTTCAAAGTCACTAGCATGCAGTGATCCCTGTACCTTCAGCAGGTGCTGGGGACCTCGCCAGGCCATTGGACACCTCCCTAGGTCCACTGTCAGCATGCCACCTCTAGACCTGAAGGTGCCACCGTGGTATGTCATGAAGAAGTCCTCTGTCTCTTCCAGGGGAGCCAGCAGTATCTCTTACCATATACAACACTGACTGAAACTTTTCCACGCCTGGTGCAAACCCATCATTTGACTGCCTCACTGGAAAGCTCTAGAGGCCAAGCCATGCCTCAGTTTCCCTTGGCATCCGTATACACCTGGTGCCTCACCAGGCTGCTGTAGTCGATGCCAGAGTGACTTCCTTGTCAGATGGAAGATGACTAGGCTCCCTCCTGTCCCAGGCATGGCACTTAGTTTTCGAAGCTGCTCACTGCTGTGTGTGCCGATTCTGAACATGAGCCTTTCTTTGACATTCCGTCCATTATTGGCTTTATGAACTCCTGCGGTCATGCGGCCTTCTAGGCTTCATCAGAACCAGCATTTACCAAACACGGAAAATAACAGCGATTTCAGAGAATCACTGGAGGCTATACTACATGCTTGTAAAAATGACGTGAGTGTGTTGGTTTCCCTGTTGGTTTTCAGGGCTAACTAATCAATCGTTCATAAAACACAGCAGACAATCACGCAAAATTCAAAGGTAATGGACAGCGTAAATAAAGCCAGTTTAAGACTCTGACAAATTGTTTTGTTCTGAAAAGCAGTGAAAATTTCAGACCTTGACAAAATCGGTTGCCGCGTGTCTTAGTTCATGCAGAAATGATTATTCTGAGATGGGTTTATAGAGAATCTGCCAAACGGAGCCTATTCTATCATTTCGCTGGCTCTTAAGCAAAGTGCCCTGGGTCTGTATCACTGTGGCGCACGGGCAGTGGCAGGATGGCTTGCCATTTGTGCTGTGCCATTCAGAATATCCTCGTACTGCTAGAGCACTGTGTCTCTCTCCCAGGAGCCCCCATGGTCTCCACAGGGACAGGGATGCCTTGGCTATTCACACAGCCCCTAGACATCTTAGGCTTAAGGCTTAATGGGGGCTCAGCCACATGGCCTGGAAGCTGCTCTGTGGTCTGCAGTGTCAGCGGGGCTCTCCATGACCGGAAGGGGATGGCAGCTTTGTTAATGAGGGGTGTCTACCCAGGAAGCATTTGGTGAGAGCATCCTGGTGGGCACATAAGGCTGAGCTGGGAGATAGGGGTCCCCTGACCCCAGGGAGAGAGGGTACTTCAGAGCCACACTGTAGCGCCCTCCCCGTCATTTGGTCTGCGCCGAGTTGCACTTGTGACAAGAAAAACACAATTGTGAGTTCAAAGGGTCCCTGAGTGCTCAAAGGGCGGCGAGTTATCAGGCTAAAAAGGTCATGTGAGCCCTGAGCTTACAGACAGTTATCAGAACTGCGGGCAACCTGGGACCCTGAGCCCCACGCTATCAGTGACTCTGTGCTAGTCCACGGTGCAGCCCCTGAGACAGTTTCAAGCCTTTTAGTCAGAAGACAGGCAACAATAAGAAAGAGTGTGTACGACACCCAAACTGCTTATAACATGGCTGCTATCTGTCTGCCAGCCTTTGGGCCTCAGTGCATTCTGGGAAAGGGGCACCCTCCATCTCCAGGCTACACCATGGGAACTCCTCACAGGAGTGAGACAAAGGCGCTTTGGGGATGTGGTGCACAGGCTGAGTTCAATGATATTCCCACCTCACCCTTAGATAACGAAAACAAAAGAGCCCAGCAGACCCAGGAGAGTTCTGAAAGGCACCCTGGGAGGGGCCAGCAGCTGCCTCTGCGATGCACACGTGAGCTCCGAAACATGCGCCTGCTTCAGCAGCCGGCTTCCTCTGCCTATCACGCTTGTCTTCCCAGGCTGACTGGGGGGCAGTCGATGGCTTTTCTTGGGCTGTGTGGAAGGCAAGGCATTTGTTTTTGTGTTTATGTTCACACATTTCCCATGATCCAGGCAAAGGTGTAAGCGGAGCTTTAACTCAAAAAGGTGCCCCTGGACGGCACGACGTGTCTGAACCGCGGGCTGCCGAGCAACTGCCGTGGCTGTGTCTGCCCCATCCTGAACCGCTCATTACAGCCCCGAGAACCTGGTATTAAGCTGCTCTTTGAGTCTTATCCAGGCATAATGTGCTGCTCGGCTGAAAGGCTGGCGCAGGGAAGAGGATGCGGAGGGGGTAATCACAGCCATTACCGAGGGCCATCAATGCAGCCAAACCTACACTTTCCGCAGTCAGTGGCAGGCAGCGCACTGAAAAGGAACTATTACAGGCCCAGCCTGGCCTTCGCTGTGTGATCAGCGACAGAGAGACCTATTAGGGCCCTGCTTCCACGGGGCAGGGGACACGCTGTCACCCTCCCAGGGAATGAGAAGCTGTGTGTGTTCGGAAAGGTCAGCTCTTCAGGGTCAGCTGACAACATGGGGACTGGAGAGCTGCCACCCTGTCACTGCCCGCTGTGCCTGTCCTCGGAGGAGCATTTGATCTGTCCTTCTCAGTGTCTGGCTCACTGGCACTGATGTGGGGCAGTGAGCAGGGCATTTGTGTCCTTCCTGCTACCCCAAGGTGGGCCATTGGCTTTTCTGGACCCAGCCTGTGTCAGGGTGGGTGGGCCAGCATCCTCCAACTCCCTGTCTCTCCCAGCCTAGAGCTCCTGGCCTGACTAAGACTGACCTGAAGAGGCTTCAGGTGATCTGTCTAGAGCAGAGCCTGGGCCAGAGGGTACCATGAAGGGTGGCTTTCCACGCCCAGGTCAGAGGCAGCAGGGGTCCATGTCACCTGTGACATCCTGACTCTACACTGAACTCAGCTCAGGAAACTGTGTGTGCCCCGAGCCCTCAGGCTGGTACCAGGTAGCGGCATCTGTGCCCAGTTTGAAAGGAGAAATTTTGTTGATGGGAACAAGCAATGCCTCTAGAGTAATGTCGCAGATCAAGGTTGCCTCCGAAGGTTCGAGATGCTTCCATTTGCCAGGATGTAAGGTGATCAGGTAGCAACCACCCTCAGCTCCACCCTAAACGACACACAGGCTACCTCCTAGTCTTCCTTCATTCCTCCCGTGGAACGGGATGGGGGTTCCAGAAACTTCTGTCTTCCAGGACATCAGATGGCCACACCGGGGTGTTCATCCACACAACCCCATGGGCTGCTCGTGGCTGGGACGCAGACGGAAACCTCTGGCTGCAGGGCAGCACGGCCTCAGATCCCAGAGTTCCCGTCTTACAGTGGCAGAGCAGGAACCTTTGGAAACCATCAGAGGAGATGAGGAGAAGGGGTCCTGGGCCAGTCGGGGGCCAGGCTCACGATGCCCAAGGACAAGGTGCTCTTGCGAGGGGCACCCACAGAGGGCACATATTTAAACTAGCCGCCCCTGTGGAAACCAGAACCCACCAGTCTCAAATTATCCAGTTTAAGGACCTAGGACATTATCTTTTTTCATTTCCCGCCAGTTTGGGGGTGCAACTCTGTAGTCCTCGCTAACACTGGCTCCAGAAGGCAAACTCATCATTTTAGAATGTGTTTTTGGACGCAGCTAAGTGACCTCCCTTAAAGCTCTGACAGTGTCCAGACCCAGTGGCCACGGCATTTCTCAGCCCCACTCACCCAGAGTGGGCAGGCGCCATGGCGCACCCCTGGCTGCTGTGGCTCTCCTGTCACTTCTGCTTGCACATCCATCTGTTCTCAGGAACCCCAGCTCCAAAACATGGCAGCTGGATCCCAGTCTTATTTGAAAAAGTGGAAATCTACCTAAACTCAGCCTGCAGGTTATAAACATGTAATAAGCACAACACACATACACACATACACACATGTCGGTTCGTATGTGAATGTGCACACCTTCATTTGCTGGCAACAGAGACTCACTGTGAGCACATGGCCCCTCCCTGTCTGTGGCATTCCTTCTGGAATTTTTCCTCTTCCTTATCTTCCATTTCTGCTGCATTTTCTAGTTTTAAACTTCTGTCCAACGGGCCTGTGTTGAAATGGCTACCTACGTGTTGGTACTCAGGTCGCTTGAGGCTACAGGACACTGCCCTACCCTCAGAAGAGGCTTTGAACCCCACCCCCTCATTCAGGGTTGGCCTCCCCACCCATTCCCTTGTCTGAGCCTGACCTCCTGGGCCTCTTTTCCCTTCTGGAGGCTTCTGGGTTCTCTGCAGTGCAGGCTTCTGATTTGCAGTTGAAAAATTTGTTTCACACAGAGAGATACCTGTTTTCTCTTTCCTCTTGCCTCGGGGACCTCACAACCCTAGGACATCCCCCTCTCCTCAGAGCTGGTTAAGATTGGGTCTTGACAGAAAAATGGCAGAAAGCCAAACCCAGGACTCATATTTAGAAACATTTCCTGCCTGAGCGCCTGCCCCTGTCTAGCCTGTGGGCTCGCAGATAACACAGGAAGAAACCGAGGGTCGGATGGTTCCTGAGAGTAGGCAATCTGTGCAGATTTGTCTCACTGGGAAGGTCCCCGAGCCATAGAGCCTTTTCAGAGGAGAGCAGAAGGGCTGCTGTGGTGTGCTAGGCTCAGTCCGCTTTCTTCTCTCCTAGAGCACCTGGTGGAAGCTTCTTCTCCAAAGCATAATGACTGTACCTCCTTCTCCTGAGGAGCCCAGGGCTGGGTAGGAAGAAGCTGATATGTGGGCCCCTCTTACCCCAATTCCATCTTCCTTGCTCTGCCGGCATCAGATTAGCACTGTTATTCCTGCTTCTGGACTAACCAAGCCTACGGCACCACCCTCCCCCTGCCTCCCTCTACCCCTCCCCTCACTAGTCCATAATGGTCCACATAGATACCCCTGGCTCCTACAGAAGCCAAGCCCCTGACCCCAAGGTGCCAGCATGGTGTCAGGGTCGTGGTCCTTCCCTGGAAACCCTGGGAGTCACCCCTCTTCCCTCACTGCACTGGAAAGTGACAGTCACTCTTTGCTCACAATTCCCTGTCTGGCCTATAAAATAGGATAAACATACTAAAATATGTATACCTAAAGAAGATAAACAAGAAAGAGGACCTGGGGTAAGATGATCAATCATCATCTAGAAAGACAAAGGGGATGGACATTGGAAATAGGAGAAAACAAGTAACAGGACAGTAGTCTATCACAGAAGGCACCTGAAAGACTCTACCTAGCAGTGTATCAAAGCAGATGCTGAGACCCATAACCAGGCCTTCAGCAGAGTGTAGGGAATCATATGAAGGAAGGAGAAATTAGTATATCCTAGAAGGAACAGGGAGCCCCACAAGGTCCAAATATATCTGAGCACAGGGGTCTTCTATGAGACTGTTTATCCAACCAAGGACGGTGCATGGATATAACCTATAACCCCTGCTCAGACATAGCCCATGGTAGTTCAGTATCCAAGTGGGTTCCTTAGTAAGGGGGACAGGAATTGTTTCTGACATGAACTCATGAGCTTCCCCTCCTGAGGGAGGAGCAGCCTTGCTAGGCCACAGATAAGGACATTGCAACCATCCTGAAGATATCTGATAAGCTAGGGCCACACGGAAGGAGAGGAGGACACCCCCTCTCAGTGGACTCAGAAGGGGGCAGGGAGGAGATGAGGGAGGGAGGGGAGGATTGGGAGGGAAAGAGGGAGAGGGCTACAGCTGGGATACAAGTGAATGTATAAAATTATTTTAAAATAAAAATATTAATATCAAAACAAAACAAAACAATTCCCTGTCTGGGTGTGCTGGTCTCCCTCAGGGTCAGGACCCAGGCTGGAGCACTTCTTGGCAGTAGCATTCCTTTGCCCCTGGCCCCAACCACTTGCTCTTCAGACCTTTCTCTTTAGCAGTCAGAGGCACCCCCCCCTCCCCCGCTCATCTCAGAAGCTCTCTGTCAGGGCCAGAACCCTACCAGGCTCCCTCACCCCCTCCTGCACACCGCCCACTTTCAACCAGTCATACGCCACCATTATCTTCTGAACTGCTCTCCCAGGCAGCATCCCGTATGTATCTCTCCTACTGCAGAAAGGGCCACTTCCAGGGTCCCCAAAGGCTGACTCTCTGCCCCAGGCACTCCTGGGGTCAGCAGGGGCTCATTCCAGGGAAGGCATATTTCTCTGGCTCTCATGAAGGTCGTTAGAAAACAAATCACTTACGCAAGAGACTCAACTGTGCAGGAATTGGATCCCTTTGCTGACACGGCTAAAAATAACGTGCCTCGTTAGCACATTCAAACAGTGCGCAAAATTACATAGGACAAGCTAAAGACCAAGTCTGCGCTCGGCATGGGGTCGCCTTCCCTCCCAGGCGACTCCATGGGAATGCTTAAATGCACTTTCTCCCAGCACGCAGAGGCCCTCTGCAGAGAGCAACTTGTCCTTACCCTGATTATGCGGGTAATTAGACCTCAGGTCTTTGAACCCCAACCAGCTCTGTAGCTTCCTCCCCCAGAACCTGGCCTACAATGGGAGTGGGACCCAGGGCTACCACTGGCATGAGCTACTGTGGTGAAGAGCCTTTGAAAAACAAGTCAACCCTCACGTATTTGTTTGCTGGCTTGTTTTCCCCTTGCCCTGTCATAAACTGCTGGCGTCCATGTCGCTACTTTGTGCCCTGTGTGCGCTGAAGCAGAGCAAAGAACCGGTCCTCATCTCTGGTGATTTGATGTGACACTGTCATTTCCACTAACGCCTGAGAGCAGGGGCGACTGATTCCAGGCTACAACACAGGGAGTCCCTGAGTCTGGTCTGTGAGGCCTGCATTTGTGTGCACGTAAGGGGACATCTTTGATTTGGTAGTAAATCCCTCTGTATTAAAATCCTCAAAAAACAAACAAACAAGCAAAGAAACAGTCAGACAAGCAGGCAGACTGAGAGCCATCTCTGCGCAGTGAGTTGCAGTACAGCCTTTACTATCCTCAGGGCGGATCCTCTGGAACCTGAGACACGTGACACAAGAGAGCAAGCCTTTTCTTCAAATGAACAGCTGGGCTCTGACTAAGCCAAGGAAAGACCTGGCACAGGAAGCCTACTTCTGTCCCTCCCCCATGAGGAGCTTTCTGTGACACAGGCACCTTTTCTCAATGGCCAACACCCAGGGTGTCCCCACTACCCTGGATGCAGGGACTCTAGAAAGCCCATGTCAACTTCAGTGGCCACTGTGTAGTCCAGGCTTGGAGGGGTAGAGGAGAAGCCTGTCTCCAGATCCAGGAAGTTCCATGGCAACCTCACCTCCCCCATTTTTCTGTCATTTAAGATGAGGTCATGATGTCCTAAGTGTAAAGCTCTCCTTTCATCCTTCCAAAGGAGACAAAAGTTTCTTGACAGTAGGAGTGAGAAGAAAAAGTTCAGTTGGAAGAGTTAACCCTAAAGTCAGATTCATTTTGGTGTTTTAGCCTCTGGGGTGTGTATACAGACTGAGCCTCTAGGGCTAAGGAAAACACTGATCCCTGGCCCTCAGTGAGGCCAGAGGACAGGCTGACTCCAAGGGCAGAATGGCTTGCTTAGCCATTCACCTAGCACTGATCTAGCTGAGCAGGGACTCAGCTATCAGCAACAAGCACTGATGTCACAGGACTAGTGAAAAAGGGTGTCAAGCTGTACAGCAGTGGAGGAGACTCTGAAGGAGGGAGGTCAGACTCTAAGACCCAGTACACTGTGTTAATCAGACTGCTCACCTGTTAACACAACAATAGAACTGTGAGAGACACACACAGAGAGGCACACATATACAAACATAGGCACAGACACAGAGAGACACACATATACAGACACACATATATATACATATGTACAAAAACACACAGACACATATATCCACACACCCGCACACATATACACACAGACACGTAAACATACAGATAGATATATACATAGACACATACACAGACATGAGGTACACACATAGACACACATTCACATGGGCATATATAGACACACATATAATCACATGGATACACAAATACACACATTCATTTGGATGCACATAGGCACATACATACACTTTCACTCACACATATATACATATGGACACACACACAGAAATAGACACAAACAAATACAGATATGAGGAAGTGTGTTCCCAGCTAGAGGAACTGTCCTCAAGAAAGCTAAGACATGGGATTTTACATAAACCTTAAATCAATCTGTGTTCAGTGGTATCCTAGAGTGGGAAAAAAAGAAGGAAGAATAGTCTAATGGATTTAAAAAGAACAAGCCAAATCCACCTCTGCCTAAAGCACACCCCTTTCTAAACGTGATTCCCTAAGGTACCGCCCACGCTTCAAGGGTAGAACGTGTAGCGAATTCACGAAGACACACATTTCAATATGTCTACAGAACGAATGAGAAGGGCGAGAACATCTCCACACACAGAAGATATCAGAACAGACACAGGAGTCACTTAAAAACAAAACAAAATGACTAGAAACTCAGGGTTAAAAAGTACAGTAGCTGAAACCAAAATTCAAGAGGAGTTCTCAACAGCCAATCTTAGCAGGAAGCAAAAGAAGACATGAACTACATGGCAGGAGATTAACCCACGCTAGAAACAGAAAGAAGTAAGAATGTTACGCACAGAACCTCTGGGATACACCAACTTCCATGGAACTGAGTCCCAACACAAGACAGAAATAGGAAGGACAGATATTTGAAGGAATTGCCAGGAAAACCCTTCCCAATGGAATGAAAAAACATTAGTCTATAAAAGTAAGTTGAAATCAGAGAGATGAAAAAAGATATACTAGCAAACAGTAACCAAAAAAAAGTTTCCATGACCATAGTTAAAATACACTTAAAATTGTCACTATACAAAGGAGGCAATTTATAATGACAAGTGGGTCGATCTCCAAAGAAGGGACAGCTACCAGCAACATGAGAGCCTGGAGTACACAAAGTAGCAATGGATAGACAGGAAGGCAGAAAGGGCAAATGAATGGTGCACAGCAAGCCTGTAACACCTTACTCTGCACGACGGCAGGGACGCCGTGCACACAGGGTTAATAAAGAAACAGAGAAATCTAAGAAATGCTAGGAGAGCCAGTGCAGACCAGCACCTCTCTCAGCAGCAGCACAGGCTCACTCTTCTGAGGTGCGATGGTCTCCAGAGTTGGGTGGCACTCAGGAGGAATGTCTTCACATATTTGTGAGGACCAGAACGATAGCATGAAATTAGAAAGCAGTAACGGAAGACATGCTGGGAGTACAGCAAAGAGTGGAAATGAATCCACACCCCTCCAGATAATTGATGGGTCAAGTTATTTTTGGAGACATCACAAGGAAAATAAGGACCGTGCTTCGATGCGAACAAAAGCAACAAGGCAAGGTGAAGAAGCCCACAGGGAGGAATAGGAAGTTTGTCACTGGGGCCTCGTTCCAGCAGCGTCCACGCTAAACAGAGGAAAAAGACCAGTGGACTGCTGTGCATCATAGAATGCTGGGAAATGAAGGAAAAGAATACAGAGTGAACTACAGGGAGAAGAATTTTAAGGTTAGAGTGAAGCCCTGCATGAAGGCTGTGCCTCTGTCCCAGCACCAGGGAGATGGAGGGAGGAGGGTCAGAAATTCAAGGCCAGCCTGTGTTCCATAAAAACTTTTCTCAACAACACAAAACAAAGAAGAAAGAAATTAAAAAAAAAAAAGGTAACGGTAGAAATGAATGAAATGAAGAGTAAAAAATTGAGAAAAATCAGCAAAGCAGAAAATTGCTCATTTTAGAAGACTGACATTACTGACAAACTTTAGAGTGCTAAAAAAAAAAATTTAAAAGGAAGACTTAAGTCACTAACATCAGCACCAGAAGTGGAATATCACTACTGACAAGTAACAAGTGGTTGATTTGCTGATCAAATTTTGCACAAGGACCAAACGGTTTTCAGGGTTAATTCTGCAGGTAAAAGAAATATGGGGCATTCAGCCTTTACCTTATTCCTTGTGACCAATATTATTCTGGTGCAGTAGCCAGGTGAAGGCATTGCAAGAGATGGAAACAGCAGATGAAAATGGGTAAATTCACAAAAATCATGTGAAGAGAACAAGAAGAAACAGCACACAACCAGGTCAGTGGTCCAAACATCTAACAAGCTCCCACATCTTTGCCTGATAACAGCACTCAAGAAATTAAAGATAGAAGAAAACATTCTCAACCTGAGAGGGGGAACTCTCAAAAGCAAAACACTGGACACTTTCCCCCAAGACCAGGAGAAAGTTGAAGGGCAGAGTGCTGTCTGCTTTCCACTCAACGCCACACTGGAGACACAAGACAAAGGAAGTTGGCAAGAAACACATTCATATTGCAAGGAAAGAAATAAAATACACTCTGGATGCAGAGAGAGGCAGATTGATGTGAGCTTAAGGCTAGCCTGGTCTACAAAGCAAGTCCAGGACAGCCAAGGCTACACGGAGAAACCCTGTCTCTGAAAAACAAAAACAAAAACAAACAGAAAGCAAAACAACAACAAAAAAACAAAAGCAACAACAACAAAAAAAAATAAGAAAACCTTCTTCATTCACACATGACTTGATTCTGCATGTATAATCTAAGAAATATACACAGAAATATACACTAGTACTAAAACTAATGTATGTATTTGTGTTACAAGAAACAAGATTAATATACAAGTACCAATTGTATCAACTGTGTAGAACCAGCAACAAATAATCTAAAAACAAATCTTAATCCAATCGTGCTTATAATAGCAACAAATTAAAATAACTAAGAATAAATTTTACAAAACAAGTGTCATTTATATGCTGAAAATTACAGGTTACCATAGAAAGGAATTAAACAAAACCTAAATAAAATATATCTCACATTGGCAAATTAAAAGGAGGAGTACTTTCAAGACTGGAAAGGCCTCAGGTCCAGGATCACACTTACCAACATCCAGGCTGGCTGGGCATGGTGGCATATGCCTGTAATCCCAGGACTTGGAAGACAAAAGCAGGAAGATTTCTCCAAGTTCAGGACCAGTGTGGATTACAGAGTGTGACACTGTCTCAGGGGGGAAAAGCCAGCTGGATTCTTCCCATAAATATCAATGTAAGACACTTCATGTGGAACAGCAAAGGAACTGAGTGGCCAGGCTGCCTTTAGGAAAAGAGATCTGATCTCAAACTTCCTACAGAACAAAAGTAAACAGCATCTACCTATATCGGAGCACAAACACGAGTCAGTGGAAGAGAAGTGAGAGTCCAGAAATTCATTCTTATGGAAAGTTGACCCCCAACCAGGACACCGAGAAAAGTCCATGGGAAAGAACCGTTTTTTAGAAAATAGTGGAAAACAGGCTGAAATGGTGCCAGGCTGATTGAGATCACATGCTAACAAACACAGTGGCTATCATCTCTCCCCACAGAGGAACTTGATAAAAGACCTCAGTGAAAGAGGTGGATCATTCAGAGAACACCTGGCCATCAACGACTCCTCACTCTCAGTTAGCTGACAGCCTCTTGTTGATTATATTTTCCTCGAGTGGAAAATAAAATCAACAAAAACAAAAAAAAGAAGGAAAAGGAAAAGGAAAAGGAAAAGGAAAAGGACATCACCACAAAATCCCAATGCAGTTGACAAAACAGGAGAGATTTTCAAATTACTTATCTGATAAGGGCCTAGCACTCTGAATATGTAAAGTGTTCTTGCAAGTCAATAATTAAAGGGCATATAATTGAGTTTAAAAATGATCAACAGATCTGAGTAGGAATTCCTCGAAAACATGCTCAAAGAATAAATTCAGGAAGATATGGGAGTAAGCAGAACATCACTGGTCATCAGGGAAATCCAGGACCAATCCACAATGAGGTTATACGGCAAATCCGCTGGGTCTAGCGGAGTTAATAGGAAGTCCTGGCATGGGTGGGGAAAACTGCAGCCTGATTCTTGGCTGAGGAGGATTCCAGATAGGCCATCTGCTGTAGGAAGTGGCTTGGTAGATTCTCAAGAATTTAAACCTAGACTTATACAACCCAGAAAATGTACTCCTATGTGCATAAACAAGAGAATTTGAAAGTCCTTTGTGCAAAAATAACCTGTGTACTTTTATGTATACCAAAGTTGCACATAATAAGCCAAAAAGTGGAAGTAACCTAAATGCTCGTGAATTAACGGACAGGTAAACAAACTGTGGCATAGCCATAAAATGGAGTGTTACGCTGCTACTACAGTATTGGTAATCACTCTGTATGGGGAACTTTATCATATGATAACTGAAAGAAACCAGATAAAGTAACCTTCGTGTATTGTATGTTTCCATTTAGATGAAGTGCCCCATACAAACAGAAACGATGTTTGGGGGACTAAAGCCAGGAAAGTGGGGAATGTGGCGATTGACTGCTAATGACCATGGTTTCCTTACGGAATATTGGAAGACAGGATGGAGTCACTAGTCAGGGTTCTGTAAGTTTATGAATATTAAAAAAAACACAGAACTTTGTCATTTAAAAGGGTTAATTGTACAGTATATGAATCGAACCTACAACGATCATCTCAGGCAAGTGAAGACAGTGGGCTAGAATATTAAGCACTGTGTGTGTTAAGTAACAATTCAACACATATGTGTGGATCATGGTCTGGCGATGTGCTGCACGCTGAGCGGGCTCTGCTATCTCTAGTCAGTGGCTTACAGAGACAGAATGGAATGTTTTGAATGAAACATGATAGAGCACGATTAGGTCATTCTCCATTCAGATATAATAGACACAAACCATAAGCAACCATTCTCTCTCTCCTCTCTTCTCTCCTCTTCTGTTTTTCTGAAATTTTAATTAATGATGGATGAGTATCCTTGAAGCCTACTTTATATTTGTATGTTATAATAGTTACTATTTTTTTTTTTGAGACCAAGTCTCCTATCCTTGACTGGCTTGGAGTTGATCATAAAGACCAGGCTACCCTTGGACACATAGAGATCCACCTTTCTCTGTTTATGCCTCTTCTGAATGCTAGGATTAAAGGCATTGTACCACAACACCCAGCCTATTTACCAGTCTTCCTAAAAGGTATTTTATTTTGTTTTATGTATGTGTGTGTGTGTATGTACAATATGTGTGTGCAGGAGCCTGTGGGGATCAGAAGAGGGCATCATTTGTTACTGGAGTGACAAATGGTTGTGAGCCCCCATGTGGTTGCTGGTAGCAGAACCCAAGTCATTTGCAAGAGCAGCTGAGGCTCTTTACCGAGATGTCTCTCCAGCTCCTACTTACTAATATACATAATTTAGAAAGCTGGGAAGATACCTCAGCCAATAAGAGTGATTCCTTAGAAGCATGAGGACTTGAGATTAGAAATCTAGAAACCATATTTTAAAAAAAAAAATGGTGTGATGACACTTGCCCATAACCTCCCCTCCCCACAATGGTGAAGAGGGCATGAAGACCGGCAGATTCCCGGAGGCTGAAAGGCCTGGTATACGCGACAAAGTTCCAGAACAAAGGTAGAAAGTGCCTGAAATCTGACAGCTGACCTCTGACCTCCACATACATGCTGTGCATACATGCATCTACCAACATACACACAAATGCACTCACCACACATACACAAATGCATCCGTCCCCCACACAAATGCACCCCCTGCACAGTCCTCTGGCTGCACGTGGGGTCCTGGATGGGTAATCCTGAGTTGGGAGAGAGAGTCCTGACAGTGTTCATGAAACAATGATTCTTTTTCTATTTCTCATTTGATTCTGGGATTTGTTCTACTTAGTTCATCTCTTGACTGGATTTCCTTTCAACTTTCTGTCTGTCTAGTGTCCAACTTGCACAAACTGTCTCAAATCTTAAGTGTTCTTAAAGGACCAAGACAAAATGCAACATGTGGCCAAGGAAAAGGATGTAACTAGTGTCTACAGACCAGACGGTTCCTGAGCCGTGGTTTACTCGGGTACGGAGGAGCAGAGCTGAGGGATTCATGATGAAGCGGATAACACTCAGCATCGTCTGGGGTTTGGTGAAGAGGCAGATACTTCGTTTGGGGTGAGAGAACAGACCCAGAGGCAGAGCCACACAGCGGTGGCTGGTCAGTTCTGGCTCAACTCATTTGTTGCCTCATGTACTCCATAGCTTGGCTTCCCTGTGACCTTTGCTTCACCGAGAGCTACGAGCCGCAGACAGGCTGCGGTGTCTTTGAGACTGTAGGCTGCCTGACCTGCGGGCTGTGCAGCACTCCTGAAGCTTTTGAAAATGGCGTGTGTGCGTGTGTGCGTGTGTGCGTGTGTGCGTGTGTGCGTGTGTGTGTGTGTGTGTGCGTGTGCGTGTGTGTGTGTGTGTGTGTGTGTGTGCGCGCGCGCGCGCGCGTGGTATGCATGTGGTGTGGTGGAATGTGTGGCGTATGTATGCACTTGTATAATATGTGCTATATAAATGGGCGTGTGTGTGCGTGCATGTGTGTGTGTGTGTGTGTGTACATCTGTAGCATGGTTTGCCTGTGTGTGTTTGTTTGTGGAGATTAGACAGATACCCCATTCTTGTGCCTGCACATCTTGATTTAGAAGGTGTCTACTGGGCTGGGCTGGGCTTTCCTAGTCCAAAGTACCTGCTTCCCTCTTCCCGTGCTCACACACCTTCCCTGGCAAAGCTGTGCTCCTCTCACCTGGGGTTTTGAGATGCCCACTACCACATCTCCATGAAATTCTCTTCATGGTCTCTGCTGGGAGCCAGCACAATCCCTACAGAATGTTCACAGACAGGTGGACAGAGAGGAGGTGCCCTCGTGTCAGCGTCTCCACAAACACAGAAGCCGGAAGCTTCGGGGTGGCTCCTGGGTGGTGTAGGGGCGGGGGAGACAAAGATCGCAAATTCAAGCTTGGGAAACTCACTAAAATGCTGTCTTACAAAATTAAGTATTCGTCAGAAGGGCACTTGGTACTGGCTTGTGTGCAGCTGCCCAAATGAAGAAGCAAATGAACCAACCAGAGTGCATGCGGCAGGAGTGACAGAGACGGAGGGAGGAGACAGTGTCAGTTCCGTTACCATTTCCAAGAGTACTTGCTGAGGCTGCTCAGGAAACTGACCTTGAGGGAGCCATTGGGAAACCTGACGCTGCCAGTCCCTCTGTCCCGCAGTGAGTGTGAGGGACAGAGGAGCAGTAAGATAGCTTCCTCGGTGGAAGTGATGGGGATGGAATGAGGTTTTACATATGGCTCCAACTCCATTTTTGCACTGTGACTCTGTAGCTCCCCCACCAAGTCATGTTTCTGCCCACGGCTTGGCACTCCGTCACGTGATCTGCTTTGACCAATGGTAGTTAGCAGGTAGGAGAGGTGGGTGTGTTTTGGACCCCGTGGTTGGCTGGCTCACTTTCTGACTGTCGGGCTGGGGATGGGGATGTGGGCAGGGGCAGACATGCGTCCAGCCTGCTAGGTGGAGCCTAGTCCAGTTGAACCCAAACACATCCGGCAGTTCCTTGAGTTGGCTGCCTGGAGGCTGGCTGGGGCACAGCCAAAGGCAGGTGAGCAGGGGCTAGTGCCAAGGCCATGGGGCAAGTGTCTTCTCCTCTGGCAAAGCCCACTCTTTGCTATGGTGGACAGACATTCTGGAGTCGCCCGCCTTAGCCGGAGCACATGGATGTCGACATTAGCATGTGTAAACTGTCTTCACGGCAGCATGGAGCGTCACTTTCAATTAAATGACCGAGTGGCCCGGCTTACACCGGGTGACATGAGGCCAACCATCACAGCCACAATACACAGCGGCTGTCTGTCAAGTAGCCCAAAGGACACATGAAACCACAGGGCACAGTGAGGATAGAGCTGTTTCTACTGCCGAGTTCCACGGCGGCTGATTATCTAGCCTAAAGGACCACCGGCTAACAGACCCAGAGGGCAGGCCCTCCTGTCAGGAGCTTCGCCCCATCTGCTCTCGGCACACAAAGCCAGATACAATGAGCAGAGCGTCGTGAGGCAGAACAAATGGTGTGGACCCGTCATTCAGCAGCAGTGACAAACAGCCCTTCAGAACAATTATCTAGTTAAAACACCATTAACAATTAATGACATACATCACAGAACTTATTGAACCCATTAAAGACTAATTTACTGGCTATAAAAATATGGCATTAAGAATTTATGGATCATTACCTTTTATTCTGGAATGAAATATTGGGGAGAAAAACTCTTAGAAACCGTGGAAAACAATTACTCATTAAAGCATGCGAAATGAGACGACCGAGCTCAGCAAAGGAGGAAGAGAGAACGCCAGGCAAAGTTGGAAGATGTTTTATTTTTTTAAGCTCAGGCACTAACTTTGTCTGACTTTGAATTGGATGAAGATTTTATTTTCAAACAAGATTAAGATCTACAATTAAAGCACTCAAACAAAGTTATTTTAATGTGCAACAAAATCTTCTTTTGGGAAAAATGTATTAGATTGTGACTGATAAAAATTCCAATCATGATTAATCACAGCGAGGTATTTTGGGACACTATTAAGGAGAGTGTGACAATGTGGAAATTAATTAACTAGTTCCTCTTAAGGGTTTTAAAATATAATACCATGTAACAGCTGTTGCAGCTTTAAAAATGATTTTTTTTTCTTTTTCACTCTACAACCAAAAATTGACAGTCAGAAATCAGCTAATAATCATTGTAGTTTCCAGTTCCTTTCTATGTAGTGGGACCAACTATGTGTCCTCATTGTGTAAGAACAAATGTACAGCAGTGAACTCCAAAGTCCATGTGCACAGCCCTTGTCTTCTGTGTGCCAAAGGACAGTCCTGAGCCACACACATGAGGAGGTTTCGGGGCCTGGCCACAGAGGACACTTGCTCTGAATTTGAGATTCTAGTTTACAGATGGGATGGTTTGAACCAGCCTCAATGTTTCATAAAGTTTTGAGCTTAGCATGACTCTTTGCATCCATGAAACTCAGAACTCAGAAACCTAGGAGACAGAAAAGATGGCTTTCCATCCCTTTGTTCTATGGGTCAGCCCACTCACTGGTCATATTGTTGCTGGGACCAAACACCTGAGAAGCCAACACAGTGAAGGAAGATTGATTTTGGCTCACAGTTTCAGAGGGTCCAGTCAACAGTCCTTGGTTCTAGTGAGAAAGAACATCATGGTGGCAGGAGGGAGTACAAAAGGAGAGAGAGCAGAGGACCTGAGGTCAGGTGTGGGTTTCAGAACTGTGCCCCTCAGTGCTCTTTCCTTCAGCTGGATACTACCCTGTAAGATGTCTACCTCCTCCTCAAATAGTGCGAGCTACTGGGGACTGAGCATTTAACTCCTTCACTGTGGGACACTGAAGCACAGAGAGACAGGGTGAGCGGTCGGCCTGGGGTGACACAGTCAATGGGCACAGCAGAACTAAAACCACACCCCAGATCCCCGCTCAGCTCTACCGAAGGCTCTCCACACCCTGCTGTTTACTTAAGAAGAAACAAAGCCATCAGCTGGGGCAGTAACAACACAGGTGTTGGAGTTCCCAGGGCTACCGCACCCCAACAGGACTCTGGTCCCCTCAGGGCCTCCTCAGAGCCTCCATTTGGACCTCTGTGAAGCCATAGTTATGTCCCACAGCACCGGTGCCTTCCCGAGGGGCACAATTCTCTCCCCAGGCAGAAATTGTGAGGACTGGGGGCCTGCCTGCCTCTCCCAGGACCTCCACTCTGTCCTAAACATACAACTGCCATTTAGCCTGCTCCCAATGGCCCCAGAAAGGCTGTGTTGTCAGTGTGATGACAGGAAACGGTGCCACGAAGCCACAGTGTGCCAATGCTGGTTTCTTACCAACTGGCTGGAGCACGCTCAGTGTTTTCAGACATTAGACATTAGGTGGAAAACAAATGTTTAGTGCGCGGACGGTGCCGGGGCGTTCTCGCCTTATTCTTTCTCCTGATGTTTGCGACCACATGAGGACAGCATGTCGAGGCTGTGAACAATCTATAATTCTTAATGACTCCACGCCAACTCAACAACAAAGAAGGAAATTTTCTTCCAAAGCCCTAGCCATTTATTTTCACTTGGCTTTAATTTTTCCTAAATGTAATTATAATTATTAATATATACTCTTGCCTTGAAGTTTATATTCTAATTGCTAAATGAAATAGGTGCCAGATAACAATAAGAAAAAAAAAAACAATCCAGTAAATAAAAGACGGATACATTCATAATTGCTCTGAGCTGAGTTCTTCTATACATGTTATAAATTATAATCTGCTTACAAACTAATACTATCTGTGTCTTTAGTAGAGTTCTGAGGCTCAAGTGTGGTCGTGTAGCCATGTTCCCGGCCCGGGGCACTTGAGAAAGCACAGGCCTGGGGACTGGTCCACAAGACCGATGACTTGGAGGTGCACGCAGGGAATGTGCAGCAGACATGCAAGTCGAAGGGACCGTCAGTGGGACGGTGAGCCGCAGACAGCGTGCCCGCGCCAGCTCAGCGTGTGCCATCAATCGTGCCCTGGGGCTCCGGCTGCTGGTGTGGAGGCCTGGGCCTCTCCCGGGATGCCACACCAGACTCTCGGGTGCTGTGGCCCTAGTCACACTCTGCCCCAACACTAACAGGTGCTGCCATTCGAGCTTTGAACACAAAGGAGGGAGCCAGAGCCACTCAGGGACCTCCTCTGTCTGCCCCACCAGGGACCTGATCCCGGCTTCGGGGACAGTCCCTGGACACAGAGCTGGGACGGTCACAGAGGACATCAGGTGAGCCGCTGGAGGTCACTGTGGGGAGCTGCACAGAGGCCTCGGCGGGGGCGTGGCACTCGCTGAGAATAACTCTTATCTTCAGAACTCTTCTCTTCTCAGCCCCTCGCCATTGTGGAGCATCCTGGCAGAGTTTAATCACCTCCCAAGCATCGGCTCAGAAAGGTATTTGCAGGCATCCATCTCTGTCATCAGCCTTTGTGCAATTAACACACAACAGGCTATCTCGCTCTTCACACCTCTGTGCACAAACCGAAACCCAGCAGCCCAGGTCCTCTAGCTGCTCCTTCCCCTCCTCTGCTCACCCGTACCGCATGCCCCCGCCGGCCTTCTTCTCTCAGGAGGATCCCAAACCAAAGCCACCCGGGTCTCCGGGTTTTGAGCAGAGTTGCTGGGGTAGGGACACCTGGTCACCGTATCTGACCTCCCCCTGACACACTCCCATGACACAACCCCCAGGTCCCCTCGTGGGTCATAGGTTCCTTCTGGTGGAGCAAGGTTTGGGGTTGTTAGAGCACGCCAAGGGACAAGTGTTTGAACAGACTGACTCGCTGCTTCCCTGAAGGGCAAACCTCACCTCATCTCACCTCACACCTCACCTTTTTTTTACATCAAGGGGTTGACACACCGTCACTGTTTACTTTTCAGGGACACTTTTCAGGGGAATGCTGTGCATCCTCAGGAACACCACCCAAGTCACTGTTTACTTTTCAGGGACACTTTTCAGGGGAATGCTGTGCGTCCTCAGGAACACCACCCAAGTGAGAGCAGATGAGGCGAGCACGGGGCAGCTCCACGCCGTGGCAAGTGGATGGCCTCACACACGTGGACTCCTCCCCCCCCACCCCATGCACACACATGTATGTGCTTCTGCTTGCTCGAGGGCAGGTTCCCGGGTCTGTTACCTGGATTCCGGGGCCTGGGCCAGCTGAGCGGGACACACGGGCCTCTGCTGCTTAGTCTGTGTCTGTGACATCCCTACTCGTGACAAACCCAAGTGTGCATGGAAACTGAAGGGAAAGCTGGCTCAGGAAGGTGCACCGTGCAAAGAGGGAGTGGTTCATGCGGGGAGGTCCACGCCAGCCCAGACCTCGCAGGGGTCTCTGGCACCCTGGGGGGGGTGAAACGGAGTCACGCACACGCACACAGCTGCTTGTGTGCCACCATCCACGGTACCGGGGCAGCTGAGGAGTGTGAGCGTGAAGCTCGTGGTGGGGTTCCCACTTCCCACAGAGAACGAGGGCCGACGGTCCTTGTGAGCAGGACAGCTCTCCGAGAGGACAGCACCCTGGCCACATTTGTCCACTTGTTCAGGGACCTGGTCCTTTCCACATCTCCCAGGCGGCCCAGCCCTCCTGAGTGTGAATTCCACTGCTGCGCCCAGAGCTTGCCAGACTGTGACATCTGTGGGACACACACACACTCTCTCTCACACACACAACATAGACACACACTCACACACAGACATATATACTCGCAGACACATACACACAGGAACGTACACATAAACACACAAACATATGCATGCATACACAGATATGCAAACACGGATGCACACACACTCACACATGTATGCATACACATGTACACTCACATACACACTCTCACACACACGCATGCATGTACACACGCAGACAAACACATATGCACACATACTCACATATATACACAGAGTTAGACACAGACACACATATCCATGCATGTACACACACCATTTTTCCACACATGGCCACGTCTCAGCTCTTTGGGGGAAACAGGGTCCAAGCACGCGTGTTTAAACCAGCCACATCTGGCTATCTTTTCCACCAGCTGAACTGAAGCGTCCGCCCTCACGTCAGCGCTAATGGCTGCAGCACTCTCGATGCATGGCAATGAAGCCCTGGCCACAGAGCGATAGTGTCAGTTAGGAACCTTCTAGAGAGCAGCCCACTCGCCCGCTCACACGCTGAGGCTGGAACTCTGGGACCTGGGCTGCACACCAGCAGAGCTGTCACTGCACCAATCTGGGGACCTTTCTCACTGACCAGCCTAACTCTTGTATGTGCGGAGATTTCCCATGTTCAGGCCCTGGTGCCTCCGTATCAGCAAAACCCTGAAGGCAGGGTGCAGATCCTACCCTGCCCAAGCAGTCCCCAACCTGCCAGGGCACAGTCGTCAACTGTGGCTGACTGAGGATGGCCAGCATATGGCACCATGGCATCTTTCCGTGTGCTCCTGATGGGAGGCGGGCTGCTGTGTGCTGCCTGCCTCTCCACGCAGCTGCTGCCCAGTGGAACACCGAACTTTCTGTGTGAGAAAGGAAAGGACGGTATTGTACAATCCGTGTGACAGCTGTGGGCTGGCGACCCACAGAGTCCACAGTCTGAAGAAGAGGCTTGAATCCTGTCCCTTACAGGTCAGGATTGTTGGGGCCAGAAACCCAGGAATAAGGCATGGGAACCGTGGTGCAGAGATGGTCCCTGATTGCAAGCATCCCCCAGGGAGGTAGAGATGGAAGTGAGCAAAGGGTTCAGGCATAGCTCACCGGGTGGACAGAGAGGAGGCGAGGTGCCTCGAACCATACTTGAGAAAGAGGTCATGGCACACCTTCCCGCAGGTGCCCTCGCCACATAGCCAGATCTCCAAACAAAATATACCTTTAAGGCAGGCTGCGGAGAAGCACAGTTTTCAGAGCACCTAGGAAACATCTGTGGTCATCCCTAGGCTAACATATCCAGAGCAAATGTGATTACGTCTATAGCCATGGAGGGGTGGAACACTGTTCTAGATTCCAAAGGGAGTACTCTCCGGAGGCACACGTCCCTTCTCGAAAATGGTGCCAGGAACCTGTGATCTAGCACATCTTCTTGTACGCCCTTGCTCATCTGTATGTGACTGGCGGTCCCAAATGCAGTGAGGGTGCCCTGCGAACCTTTACAGGTTGTGGGGTGTAGGCAATGAGGACAGGGCACACGTCTGGGTGTGCTCAGGGTCGATGTATTTTTTTTTTTTTTCAGAATATTTCCTCTCATTGGGTGGCTAAATGATTGGCTGCTAACCTGCAGATGCAAAAGCCTGGCTGTGTACAGAGGGGGAAATCATCACGTGACATCTATGGAAATATTTTTCTATACAAAAGAGATAAGTAGAATATTCCAGGGAGATTAGCATAGTTTTGAAAAGAGCTTAACTGTAGGACGAAGGGGAGATGTATGTTCCTGCTTTGAACCATTTGTGGAACACGAGCCAACGTGAGGTCTGTGATCTCAAGCTGAAAGACACAGTGATAAGATCGAAGGCTAGAAATGCAAACTTTAAAATCCTGCTGGACAGGAAAGGCAGAGTGGCAGAGCACTGAAGCAGAGCGAGGAACATGGCAGAGGGAGAAAATGCTATCCGAAGGTGATGGCTCAGAGGACAGAGAATGGGCAGTAGAGGCGGACATGCACTTCACAAACCTAGACACAGACACAGACTCAACGGTGCTGTCGGTGTCTCTTAGGTGAAACCCAGGTCTATTGTTGAAAATGGCATATCATGCACCAAGGAAACTAAGGAACAATGGAAGACATACAGCATCCCAGATGCATAAAACACATACAACTGAACGGATGCTTATAAAACAGTCACAAAAGATACATCTGTCTGTCTTTGATGTGAATATAATAAAGAGCAATGACAGGACACTGAGAGTTAAAGTCAAAAGCCAAGCCGGCCAAGGTGGCACAGGCCTTTAATCCCAGCACTCAGGGAGGCAGAGGCAGGCAAATCTCTGTGAGTTCAAGCCCAGCCTGGTCTACACAGCAAGTCCAGGATAGCCAAAGGTACACAGGGAAACCCTGTCTCAAAAAACAAACAAAAACCCCAAACAAACAAAAAGTCAGAAGCCAAGAGTTTATTGTCTAACTGGGCTGTTGTTTGTAGATAATGGCAACAGAAGATGTTTTTATGAATCCAGGACATCCATCCACATAACACTCCTAAAAATACTGTGAGGATTATCCAACTAAAAGTGAATACAAACCATGAATCAATACCAACGAATGGCAGATATGGAGGCCAGCCAAACGCACCAATAATTTATGTAGCCGTCAACCTCCTGAAAGGAGTTCATAGACCAAATACAGAACTCATTGTAATTTCTACTGCATTTTCAAAAGGGAAACGAGATGCTTCTTGAGTAGAAGACACTTTTAGGAAACTCATACTAGACATTGTTCTCATAGAGAGAGACCATATCAGACCAGGGGGCGACCCTAACGCACCTTTGGAGATGCAGGCACTGACTCTTGGAGAAGTCAAAGTGGGACCCGAGTGCCTCTTCTCCATTAAAGGGCATAAGCCGCCACAGTCTGAGAAACCCAGGAGCATCAGCCACCATGCCAGTCAAGTGTTCGGGTCATGGAAAGCACGCAGGTCACTTTGCTTTTACTGACGTGAAGAACAAGAGCGACCACCTCCGCTGCTTGAAAGCGGGGACAGTGCAAGCCAAGAGCTTTAGGGTGTGAAAAGAATCCCAAACTCACTACGAGGAGGGGAGAACAAATTGGGGCTCAATGGGAGGTCTTCCCATCACAGAGCCCAGGAGGAGCGGTGGGGGCACGTGGGCGAGAACCACTGCTCTCTGCAGCCTTCACAGCCTGTATCATAGCCTGTATCACAGCCTGTATCAGCCTGTATCATCACAGCCTGTATCATCACAGCCTGCATGCTGGTATCACCCTCACAACAAACCAAAACAAACAAAGTTTTTGTGTCAATTAGCATGCCTAGAGTCATCTGTGAAGATGGAGCCTCAGGTGAGGAATTGCCCAGGTTAGATCACCCTGTGATCATGTATGTGAGAAAAAAAAATGTAGCCAGGGAACTCTCTCAGGCCACACCTGGGATGGGGAAGAAAGCAGCTCTGCCAAATGCCTCTTCCTCTATCATGGCGGGAAGAGTTGAAGTTGGGGTATGCTGAGGATAGCCATAGCAACAATATACCCCAATCTCAGGCCACATCGTGTCCTTACCCTTCCTCAGCCAACTAGAGTCTGTACCTTCTTGGGAATCAATATCCTCAATTAAGGCATTTCCCCCACTTCAGCTTTGATGTTGCTGATGGTTGTGTCTGGGCTGTTTAAATCTGTTTGTTTGCTTTTCTTTTTGAGATGGGGTGTCGTGCAGCCCGGGAGCCTCTAGTTCACTTTATAGCTGGTGATGATCTTGAACTCCTCCAGCCTTCACCGCCCAAGTGCTGCGTTATGGGCATGTGCCACTATGCCCGGCTCTGGTCTCACATTCAATGGAAAACAGGCAAGTCATGGAGGAAAGAAAGGGAGGGGGGAAGGAAGGAAAGAAGGTGGGATGGAGGAAAGGAGAGAGAGAGAAGAAAAGGGAAAGGAGGAAAGTGGAAGTCAGGCAGGCTAGGTTACAGTTAGGAAATAAAGCCACTAACAGAATGAGACTCAGGAAGAGACTTTAGAAACTTTGATCAATACTTTAAAGGCACAATGGCAAAGATGATCAGCATTAAGGAACAGACAAGAATTTCAGCAGAGAGATGGAAACAGGTTACAAGAACCAAATGGGAGAAAATGGTGTTATGTCAGCAATGGTGATCTATATTCACATACAATAATGCCATCCTAATATGTTTGAGCAAATGCAATACATAAAATAAGGTACGGGCAAGTGTAACAAAAATGGGAAAACAGCCAAATGGACCTTCTGAAAGAGATCTAATAATTAAAGTAAAGACTGCCCCGATGGGTTGAAAAGCAGGTTAGTTCAGGGGAAGCAGGGGTCACAGAATTAGAAGAGATAGGCCAGGGACGTTCTGTGGCATGCAGAAAGAGGAACAAAGGTAAGAGTGTGAAGGAGGACCTGCCCTACCCCAGGGTGGCTCACAGAGACCTGGGCTTTCTGGAGGAAGTGCGGGGGTGGGGGGGGTCCCACACTGGCAAGTACTGGGAGACAGAGCAGCTGAGAGCTTTGGGAACCGAGGAGAGATTGCAGGTTGAAGGACCCAGATGGTCTGCAAGTGTAAGAAGTTAAAAGAGCAGAGAGCACAGCCCAGGGCAGCCTGAAGGCACCTCTGGGAAGTGAGCGGAGGAGGAAATGCTTTCAGGGATTGACCAAAGCAGGGTCCTCTGCCACAGGGACACCAGGGATGGGGAATTGTCTCCAGTGTGCTGACAAAGCATCGCTGCCCACTGAAGACGCCACGCCCAGTCAGATCTCCAAATGCCCAGAGACACAAAGAGGCACACAGAAAACCCAAGTCAGCACATTTGGGCATCTATGTTCACTCTGATCTTGGTAGCTGAGGTAAGGAATCAGCTGATGTATTCAACAGAGGAATAATAAGAAACACACACACACAAGCCCTTGTGTGCCCACACGCACGTGCACAACAGGGGTGAGGGAGAATTTGGGAAAGGAAAGAGGAGAGGGGGAACAGTGGTCAACTGATCAAAGACATCATTATAAAACCCGTTGATTTGTACAATGTATGGCAATTAAAGAAAAACACAGCAGAATGCTTGCTATCAGTGAAGGAAGGAGAAGTGGGGGATGGGAGGGATACAGGGCAGGGAATTAGAAAGAAAAGAGCCAGAGCAGGGGTCAAAGAAATGGCAGAGGGTCAGAGGTTAGGGGTACAGTTCTGGAGGAACTATGGGGATGGGGGAGGGGACAGGTCCATATTCCTGTGTTAATGCCTCTGTTAATCGGCCAAAGCATGGAGACAACTGATGGGAGGTAGGTTGGTGGAAGAAGAGAAATGAAAAGAAAAGGTGCAGTTAGTTCAAGACCATGTCACTAGTCCAAAACCATGAGAGACACACAGAGAAAGACCGAGGCGGGGGGGAGGTGTGCAAAGCAGGCAAGCAGTGTCTGGAGTGGCACCTGTGCTCAGCACCCCCAGCCCGAGGGTCAGGGCAGTGGTCATGGAGTGGGCAGTGGCTGCTGCCCCACTGGAGGCTTGGGCTCATTTCCAAGCTTGCTAGAGACCCTGGTGCCTCAAGGCTCTGGTCTGAAATGCCCCAGGGTTTGCACGGGTGCTTTCCTCAGACTCACAAAGGGCTGTTCACCGGTCAAGACCAACAAGGCATGTGCCTAAGCTTCACCTCAGGCAATATCCCCTGTCCTGGCATGCTGTCCATCCTGTCTGTGGACACACGGACAGAGGGCCACTTAGGCTGTATCCATGGGCCTGGAGACCCTAACGGCAGCTGGAACCTTGCCCTTCACAGGCAGGACACACAGGATGCCTAAAGTCAGAGCCCAGACCCTCAAGTAGCATGACACCTGCCTATGTGATGATGGTTTCCCCTCTCCTGCTTTCTTCTTCACAATCAGGATTTCTGCCATCCACGAATGCACCCCCCCCCCAAGTACATGGTCCTACAGGGCTTCCACACTGTTAAACTCCCACGAAGGCTAGGCCAGGCCTCACGCCTCTCCAAAGCTGTCGTTTCCTTCTTTATTACAAGTGTTTTACCACACATGCTTTTATAGATATGACATTGTTCCTTTAGGAGAAATCCATGAGTGCAGAGCCATAGGGTGGAAGATCATGGTATTCAAGAAGTCACATGTCCTTGGTAGGGGGACAACACCAGAGGTATTATAGCTGCTAGCACTCTGTGCCTTACCACGTTTACCTCCCAAATAACTGTGTCCTATGTTTCAGAAGTGTGTCACCCATTGACCTGGAGCTAGGAAGATAGTGACCATTTCATGAGCTATCCAGGTTTAACTTCCCACCTTGACTCTGAAACAGTTGCCACAGTGATAGCTTCCCCTAGCCTACCCCACCCCTTGATGCCTGGTTGCCATCCTGGGGCTCACTTCCTTTGATTCCCCCCACATTAACATGGGCATGTGGGGCCTAGGGGTGCATAGGCCAGCACAACCAGCTGGATGAGGAAACCCAGAACAGTGCTTAAGATGGCGTCTCCTTAGTCTCTGTCTCTTCCATCGACACACCCTTTTCTATCCACTCAGAAAAAGGCTTCCACATCATCATACATTCCAAACTGCCTCATCCACCTCAGACTACGAGAAGCCTTTATTCACAGCAGAGCTTCAACCTACTGCAAACATAAAAAACAAACAAACAAACAAAAACCACAAAAACAAAACAACCAGAACTCGACATAAATTCTGAACTTCCTATTTTATACGACCCAGCTTTGCCCAGTGCAGGCTCTTTCACCGGCTTATTTTCCAGTCTGTCAGGAAACACTGTGAGTCTGCCCTTTCTCCTCATGAATTAGATTTTCTAGAACATGGGCAAGTCTACCTGAGCCCAGGCCTCCTCACCTGGAGAACACAACACAGAACAGTACTCTGTGAAACCCAGCTTCCTGTGAATCCTGTGAACATATCACCATGGTCCTTACAGAAACCAGAATTTTCCAGAACATTCTATGGCCTGCACATACCAAGACCCACTTCCCTGAAATCATGACCACAAAGGCATCAACGACTTACCTGTCAGAAAAAAGCTGTTTTCCAGCTCATGGTCCTCTGTGAAGTTCTCTGAAGCAGATCCCACCTTCCTCTCTGGCTGTGGCAATTTGTAATCCAAATGGGCTCTTGTGGACATGCTGACTTGTGCCACTGTCCCTGGGCTTGGATCCCAAGAGGGAAGCAGCCAACCTTGTGTGTGTGGCCACTGGGTATGAAGACACAGGCAGTCCTTTCTCCTGGTGCTCTGCTGTGTGGGATTCCCTTCTTCTGATAGTCTGGATGTTAGTAGGAGAGAGAAAGGCTGCTTGGGCCTCTGGATGTCCGAGGGCCAGTCAGAGCCAGATGTCTTCCGACACAGAGTTCCGACATCAGGCACCTCCCCCAATCTTTAACCCGATGGATGAGCCTGGGATATGGAGGGAGACAGTTTATCACACGGGGAACATGTCTTCTCCTGTGTAGAATGAAGGGGGGACTCAGCTGTTGCTAAAGCTGAAGACATGACGTCCTTCTCCCTGTGCCCCCCATTCCGGGTCTGATGCTGTATGGCCCAGACTAGACTAGTCCACACCCAAAGCTTCATCCCCTTTAGCTGCCCAATCATGAGGTAGTGACAGCGTGTTCCCAGAAACAGCTGCCAGTCAGCTCAGGCCAGCACTGGGTGTCTGTAAGGAGAAGCCCACCCCATGCTGTTTGAGTTCTATTTCCAGCTGTGGCCAGGCCAGGTTCTGGGACTTGTCCTCAGTGGCTGCTGCCATTGCCCAGCAGCCTCCTGGATGCACATTTCAAGGTAGCTCCCACTGTGTCCAGCTGTCCTCGGGGCTGCCCAAACCTAGGTCCCAGAATTCCTTGTTCCTTGCAACCCTCCAGTGACTGGGCTTCCTTCTACATGAGGCTTTCATGCTGGTTACAGATTTGTATGTCCAGGAGACTCAAGGCTGGTTTTAGTCATCAATGTGGCTCAACCTAGAATCCCCTGGGAGGGGACTCACTGAGGAAATGTCTAGACTAGGTTGTCCAGTGAGCACATTTATGGGGGTTGTCTTCATTGTTTCAAATGATGTGAGAAGACCCAGCTTCCACCCAGGTGGCATCATTCTCGGGTTTTGGGTCCTCAACAGTAGAAGAGTAGTAAAGTTAGCTCTATGCATGCATTTAATGTCTCTTCTCATGGACCTGATGTTACTAGCTGCTTCCAATTCCCGCCTGGTGAGGCCTTTCAGGGCAGTGTCTTGACAGTCTGCAAGGGAACAGTGCTGGAGACCAAAGGCAGCAATGGCCAACAAACCTCTCCCAGTATATGCAGAGCCTTTTGTGTCATGTGACACCATTAGAGAGCCAGCTGTGAGCCAGCTGTGGGGTGTGGAGCCAATGTGGGTCAGGAATCCACATGGAGGCTGGAAACCTACATGAAGCAGATACCATGACTTCAGATGGGAATGCAAATGTCTTGGGAGCCTGGCTCCTTCCCTCATCTGCACCAGGTATGCTGAGGACCAAAGCAAGATGTGGAGAAGAGCCTGCCAATTCTTGGTGATATGAGCCCGACAGCTAGTGCCAGGCTCCACCCACTGTGTAGGGTGGAAGATGAGAAGAGCTGGGCTGCAGCCAGCTCAGGTCCACTCCACTGGCCAAGTTGTCCTGGGTAGCTGCACTGTGACGACACCTGGGCATGCAGAGCAGAAAGATTATGTCATCAGTCGGGAAGTAAATTTTGGTGAGTAAACCTGAGTATTTGTTTTTTAAAAAATGTGCTATTCACAGCAACATACCACCCCCTCCTATACACAAAGAAGAGACCCCTCATTTGTGGAATGATACTTTAATAATAATAATTTGAGACAGGGTTTCTCTGTGTAGCCTTGGTTGTCCTGGACTCACTTTGTAGACCAGGCTGGCCTTGCACTCACAGTGCTCCTCCTGCTTCTGCCTCTCCAAGTGCTGGGATTATAAGCTTGGGCCACCATGCCCGGCATGACACCTCATTCTTTAGGTGTAATTGAATACTGACAGCAGACCTCACTGAATTGCTTAGGCCACGCATGGCCAGTCACCTTTCTTTTCTGGGCCACATTGTCATCTACAAAACTCATATTCAAGAGCCACTCCAAAATAAATCAATAAATAATCATAGAGATCATCTATAATGTCCTAAGTAAAGTCATGATGTACTGTTGGGCCTCATGCAGCCTTCAGGCTGTATGTTGGACATGTCAGTGAGGCTCCCACTTGACCTTGAGGAAGCTGAGGCATGGCCTGCAAGAGTTCAGAATCTATAGCCACTACCAGGATGGCAAGAGATGAAGGAGATCCTCACTCTATGAAAAACTTAGAAAATGCAAGAATGTAAAAGATGAAGAAATGTCATCTGTCTGAGAAGACCTGTCAATCACACTCCGAGGCAGGGATTGGAAGTAGAACATTCAAATAACAACAGAGGAAGTACAAGAGTGAGCAGGAAAATGAATTTACAAGGAAGCTGGAAATGCTTGTTAGGGCATACAGTAAGACGAAGGAAAAGTGGGAGGAATGCTGTCAGGAGAATGTGGAAGTTAGAGTCCAGCTCTAGCTCTTAATCCAAAAATTTAATTATTACAATAAAAAAACATAAAAATGGGGCAAGATAATATGGCTCATAGAAAAATATGCAAGACTATCTAAGAATATTATTTTCAGATGTATTTTTATTTGTGTGTTTGGTGTGCATATTGTCTGTGTGTGTGTGTGTGTGTGTGTGTGTGTATACTCAAGGAGTCCAGAAGAGGGTGTTAGATCCCCGGAGCTAAGTAGCCGTGAGCCCCCAGAAATGGATGCTAGGAATTGAACTCAGTCTTTCCACTAGAATCGTACATGTTCTTAACTGCTGAGCCACATCTCTAGACTAAGAATATTATTTTTAAAAGAAGAGTGAGGTGATGAGTCTCCATTAACAGTGAAGCATGTCATGTGACCCCACAGAGAGCTCTGGACATCTGAAAGTCCAGACCAGAGACACATGCCCATTGTAATTTCCAATGTGACAAATGGTGTCAGTACAAATAAGTAAAGGAAACAGACAGCTTACGAGTGGCGTGAACTGTTGTCTGCCAGCTGCCCATTTTTTTCACTGGCTAACGTCTAAGTAGGTCAATGTCTTAGAAACAGTAAGAAAAAATTGCAAGTGCAAAGGAACAAGCCTCACAGAGCAGGAAGAGTCAGATCGAAGCCAGAGTCTAAGTGACTGTTGAGATGCTTCGCTGAAAGCTGCCTCTGAGCCTATTCACATTGGGACTAACGGTTTTCTGTGACCATACTCGGTATCCTGTATTTGTTGCTTGCGGGTTCTTCTTTCTTCCACCCTTCTCTACCCCTTTTCTTTCACCCTTTCACCGCCCCCCACCCCAGCGCTAGATATGAGAGAGAAAAGGATAAAGAGGAAAGGAAAGAGATCCCTGAATAAAGTCAGGGGTCAGAAAGGGGGCAACATTATCATTAGACTACTTCCTGCTGATTAGGAGCCTCAAGTTCCTTGGGGCAAGTTTGATCTTCACCGTCAGGATTCTAATTTTTTCTTGTTGTTGTTTCTTCTTTGCACATGACTACTTAACAAACTGCAGCCAACAGCATCCAACAACCAACTAACACCCAGCCTCCATGTCTCTCATGGCCCGCCCTAGCATTTGTATATCCTTTGAAAAAATCCCCAGAATGACAAACGTCACACAATACAGAAACTATCTGCAGCTGGCAAAATTATGCCCCTGCTAGAGCACGAGACAAAATATAGTCAGTTGCTGTGAAGCAGTCCTATATTCCCATTCCTGGAATAAAAACAAAAACATACTCTTTTGTTTTGTTTCTGTTTTCTTTTGTGAGACAGAGTTTCTCTTTGTAGCCTTGGCTGCCCTGGACTCACTCTGTAGAAAAGACTGACCTCGAACTCACAGATATCCACCTGCCTCTGCCTCCCTGAGTGCTGGAATTTATTACAGGTGTGTGCCACTGAGCTCAGCTATGAAAATATATTCTTAATCATATTTCTCTGTTTTTAAAAAGAAACCCAAATTCCAAAATTCTCACTACATTTCCCCCTTTCTGTTATAAATCATTAATTATACTGGCTGTAGTGGGAAATTATAAACAGAGACATTTTCAATGAACTAAGTGCTTTTCAGCTTAGTGGCCAATGTTTTCAGGAGACCTCTCCTGCCCAATTCAATCTTATCTGTTTTGATGGTATCCACAGCTTTTCATTTCCTATGGAAATATAAACAAATCCATGTCCCCATTACAAAACTTTCACAGGTTTCTTTCCATTCTAATGTTAACATATCCTTATAGTATATAGACTGATTTAATTCAGTTAATACAGGTTTATTTGTTTTTTTTTTTTTCTATAACTTGGTGACTTTCCTGTAACTGGCTGCTCTTGTCTGAAACTGCTCATAATTTTTGCTGTGGGGCCTTGAGCCAGGTCCCCAAGGCCATTTCCCAGTGGCAAGAAATTGCCTTGGATATCTCTCTTGGACCTACACTCATTGGTCCAATGGTAGTTCTTGCTACATCACCTGCACAACCTGGAAACCTAGGCCTTCTTTAAGGTTTATATTTAGAAAACCTATTGTCGTTAGAGATGCTTTGTTTACAATTTTGTTGCAAATGTCCAAATTTCCCACAATGAACTCACCAAGCAGTTTTGAGATCTAAGACTTTTAGTGGCTTGGTCGCAGTCTCTTTGAAAATGACTGTACTTTTCTGCAATTGAAGCACCTAGAATTTTGATATCAGAGACCTCTAGCTATAGTTTGACCTATGATGTTAGCATGGGACAGCACAGAATCAATATCAGTTGTATTCCTTATCCACACATTCATAGGTGCCTTTTATAATCCAATAACTTTTTAACATTTGGTATTCACATTTTCATATACCAAGGTCTCTCTCAACACCCGTCTTATGCCAAGGTCTGATATGGCTTTGTTCACAGTGGAGACTAATCTTTGTTAAAAAAAAAAAATCAGTGAAGGCTTCTCCTGAGCCTTGTATACTCTTTGTAAATGTGATGGGCCTTTTCCTGGGATCCTCTACTTTGTCCCAAGCTCTTAAGCTCCTAAGCAACATTATTCTATACTAGCATCATCAATCCATTCTTATACATCAAAGTACTGCCTTTTATCCAGCAAATGATCTTTCACTATATCCATTCCCCTTGCTCTATTTCGCTGTTGGCTATTTGTGGCCTCTTCCCTCCACCACATTAACCATTGCAACTGCAGGCTGGTTTCCAATCCCGTCAGCTGTTACCAATCCCCTGTATGCCCCTGTCTTGGGGCATACTTCTATTTTGAGAAGCCCAGTTATTTAGAATTTGTTTCACATAAGGTGAGTGCATCTCATATGAAATTGTAGCCTCTTTAAACCATTCCTCGTTTCTATAGGATGCCATCCTATCTTGTCATAACCTGGTTTCTCATATTAGCAGCCATGTGCTGCGTGACTACTGGGAAAGCTGATGGTGATGTCATAATCCTGAGCAGCCCCTCCTTCCACGCTGGTGGCACAGTTGGTTCACAATTAACTCTTTCTCTTCAAACAGGATGTTTCATCATATTGTCCTCCCACCTTTGCAGCTTTTCTCTGAGCCAAATGTCCTCTGGCACAGTTTCTTTTCTTCTTTCTTCCTGCAGTAAACTTCTGCTCTCTTGCTCAGTCACTGGGACTGAGTCTTTCTGTTCTCCCTTTTCTGGTGCTCCAAGATTCCCAAGCACTGTCACTTCCACCTGCAATTTTTCCAACCACTCAGCAAGTCTCCCAACCTTTTTTGAAACATAGTATATGAAGAAGGAAAAGAAAAAAAGCAGAAAAATCCTCTGGGTGCAAAGCAGGGGATATCCCAGCAGTGGCAGCTGCAATAAATTATTTGCTGGTATCTTGAAACAAAATATGTATTCTTTTATCCCCTGCCATTTTCTCTGCATTTGAAATAAAATTTCTCATTTTGCCCGTCCCATATCTGGACCCCACTTGTCGCTGGTGTTTGCTACTTTGTGGGTTCTTCTTTCTTTCACCTTTTTCTACCTCACTAACACTATACATGAGGGAAAGAGATAGCTAGGGAAAAAAAAGATCCTGACTAAAGGGGCTGGAAAGGAGATAATGTTATCATTAAACTACTTCCTGCTGATTACAGGCATCAAGCTCCTTGGAGCAAGTTTGCTTTTCACCATCAGGATATCTAATTTCTTCTTCCTGCTTCTTCTTCATGCAAGACTATTTAATAAATCATGACGAACAACCAACCAACAATCCACCACCTTTCTGGGACCTAGCATTTATATACCCACTGAAAAGTCTCTAGAATCCCAATTACACAATTGCAGAAACTATCTGCAGGTGGCAAAATCATGCCCATGCCAGAGCACAACTCAAATCATAGTCAGCTGCTGTGAAGCAGCCTCATATTCCCACACCTGGGATTAAAATAAAAACACATTTTTATAATACTTCTGTGTTTTCTAAAGAAACCAAAATTCCAGAATTGTCACTACAGTAACCCACTGCCTAAAAGAGACGCTGAGTCTCAGCCAATCACAAGCTAACAAACCTTATCCAAGTCAGGCAGGTGCCAGTGAAACCAGCCAGACTGTGCCCACCCATCAGTTTTGGTGGGTTGTTGTCATTTGTTTTTTGTTTATTTTCTTTTTGGGGGTTTTGTCTTTTTGACACAACGTCTCACTATGTAGCCCCAGCTAGCCTACAACTTTCTCTGTAGAGCAGGCTGGCCTCAGTTTGAGCAGATCATCATGCCCCTGCCTCCTAGTTCTGGAATAACTGGCATCAGCCACCACAGTCACTTCCTTTTTTCAAATGTTGGGTTTTTTCCAGTAGAGGGAACTCCAGGTACTTCATCAAAACTGTGGGGTTGACAAGTAGGCTACTAGCATGAGACTTCCAGGGATTTGGCCCTGTGTGGAAAGAAAAGTCTGAAATGCTGTATGAGGCCATCTTGTTCCCCTAGAAAGGACCAGTTTTTAAAAAGTCAACACTTTTAGGACCTGCTCATCCAACCGGGCCATCGTTAAAACTCAATTTCATAAACTTCCGAGAAATAAACTGCACTGAAACTGAAGGTCATATGTGTTGTTGTCTTTCTCACTTGGAGGTCCACTTACTGTCACCCAGGGTGCCCAGGCCTGCCAGGCAGCTTCCACCCAGGGCCTCCGCTAAGGGTTCCCCAGCTTGGGCTTCAGACCCTGTGGGGGTGAGGAGTGAGGGCTGAGGGAGCCTGAAGTACCCAGCTTCCTTGCCAGGCTGGATGTACCAGCTCACTCCCACAGCTCCCCTTTTATGTCCTTCCCTCGGTTGGAACACTGTGTCCAGCTATTGCACTTAGGAGTCCACTGTGAATATGCGGCACCAGCAGTGGCAACTCGCCCCACTGGGCTGTTTAAATGGTGACTTTAAGAACCCAGCAGGGTAACTCCCCTGGTTCCATCACAGTCGCCCTATGTAGGGTCCTGGGGGTACACCTCTCCATGGAAATAGACTTCATGGCTGCCCAGAGGCCACCCCCAAAACAACTTTCCTAACTGATGCTTCTTAACTGATCAATTCCTCCAAGTATCGTCTTATCATGTCTGCCACTATCTCTCTGTTATGGCCTGGAGTCAGGTCATGGGCATAGCGATGGTCATGATGCAGAGACTGATGACTTCACTCCCACTAATTCAATTGCAATGCAGGGATAGTGCTTGCCCTACTATAATCCCCAGGCTTCCACTCATTTTCTCATAAAGACTCATCTTCAGGTAACTCCAGATCCACCCATAACCCTTATTCCCGGAGCCTGTGAAATGCTCTCTTCAAGTTAGTAATTCCTTCTGGAAGGAGGCAGAGTACAGCTATCTAGTACCCACATCCCTCTTATAAGCCTTAACTGAGCCCTGGTTCTTGACCAGGCATATTGCTGCAGTATCTCCTGTTGTCCCTTGCCACACTGTGTGGCCATGTGACCAAGGTTTCCCATCGAAATGCATGTAGAACAGGCTATGTAGACCTCTCTTCTTACATTCTGTTCTGCTGCTCAGAATGGAGATTTGATGGGTGGAACACCAACCTTGGACTCTGACCAGGGCCTCAAGCATGACAGGTATGGAAGAACTCAGAAGATGTAGATTCTGCAGACTGTGAACTTAGCTCTCTCAGTTATGTAGTCTTGTGCTTTCTTCCTTACGCACAGGGTTCTAAAACTCATCACGACTGATCAGGGCTTCTCTCTAATGAACATGTTATTAGTTCCTGACCCAACACTAATGGCTGACTTTGGGCTATTCATTCAGCTATGAATATTTCCATTTCTTCCCAGAATAAATCAGCATCCCTGGACTATGCTGTCTCCTCTCCGAACACACATGTTCATTTCTGATTCCCAGTGCGGTTCATGGCACAGAATACTGGGTGGGAGGGTGCTCTCTGTTTCTTCCCTCCTCACATTGCTAGAATCTAGCTCCAGGAAGGCTCAGCAGCTCACATGTAAGGTCTGATCATTAAATCTCAGTGGGGTGCTGGGGGTTGGCAGTGGAAAGACTGGAGATGAATAGAGAGATTCATCCGTGCTACTAAATTTAGACAGGCTCTCTATATTTAGTTTAGATATCAGTTAGGAAAGCGTTCAGCCTAGAGATGTGCAGATCAAAGAAGAAGCAGGGCACTTGCTCAAGCCATAGGCTGATGAGGTGGATTCTGGCTTCCAGACATTACTGTTACATGATGTTCACAATGATGGTGCATTGGCAGAGTAGACCCCATGGCCTGAGGGTGGACATTGTGCCATGGTGGTCAGCAGTGCTCACATTGGCAGCATCAGTATCCATGATTCATGTTCCACTTGGCCTACTCTAAGGGCATGCCTCTCTGGGACCTCACAGAGCATTGTCTGGGGACAGAGGTAACTCCATTTTACAGAAAACAACATGCAGCACCAAGAGGTTAGTGGTCCAACCAGGGCACACAGTAGGTAGGGATAGCAGAGCAGCTTGCTCAGGGCTACCCCAACATGTCCCTGCTGGCCATCTCACCCCACCCTCACACTGAGCAGGTTAGGTATGGGATGGGGCCTCACACTATGTCTTGGGACCATGGATTCCCAGTAGGCAATAGGATGTCCTAGGGCTCCAAGATATGATACCCTCAGAGCCTCCTGGGTTTGTGTGGGACTGCAGGGGTACTCAAGAGGGTTTTCCAGACTGGCCCTGAAATGGTCCATCAGGGAGACACAGACCCGGCTTTTCAGGTATCTGTATGCTATGTTGTATTAGAGCTGGAACCTTCCCCACCCCCTTTCCTCCAAGGAAATGCCCCAGTGGCGCAATTTCCTTCCACTAGCCTCACCTCCTAAAGGTCCCACCACCTTCCTATAGCACCAGGGTCCTCAGGGGTGGCAGTGGAAAGACTGGAGATGAACAGAGAGATTTATCTTGGAGGACATGTAGGGCACCCTGACAGGCCCATCTTCTTTTAGCACACAATTGCCATGAGGTACACTGTGCTACCACAGACCCATTGTGGCAGAACTAAGCCACAGGCAGATATCTCAGAAGCCGTGAGCCAAAAAAAACTGAGCATCTGAGCATCTTGGGTGTCTTATCAAAGTGATAAAAAATTGATTGCACATAGTCTACCAGCTCAGGTCTCAGGTTCCCCGAGTGCCCCAGGCCTGTCCAGCTGCCATGCCATATCCAGATATATGGGATTCTCTCCCTTGCTGAAGACATATGCTGAGTACAATTAACAGGGATAAGGATGGCTTCTGGGATATTCTATTGCCATGTCATTTACCAGCACATTGTGTGTCTTCTGAAGATATCTCACTACATGGGCACAGGACCTGCTGCCTGTGAGCCCACACAGCAAACTCGTGTATCCCATAAACATAGTATACTCCAACTTCCATCAGACAGGACTGCCTGGCATGTTCCTCACTGTGAAGAGCCCGAGTTATCCTACCACAGGAACATGCCACACTTCAGGCTGGCTTCCCCAAACCCAGCGTAATGTCCTTACTCTTATCTCCACTGCTATGGAAGCCCTTCTGAGCCACTTTGTGGCTGTCTGGCCAAAGGACCCTTTGTCCTGTGAAAAGTGAAACTGTGACACTACAGTTTCACTTTATCTCCCTATGCCTGGCTACAGCTTTGTCTTTTCTTCCTTGAAAGTGGAAAACATAGGGGCTGGAGGGATCGTTCAGCAGTTAAGAAAATGGGTTGCTCTTCCAGAGGACTAGGTTCAATTCCCAGGACCCACTTGACAGCTCACAACTGTCTGTAACTTTGGTCCCAGGGGACACCCTCACACAGATACAACAACAATGCACAGGGAAAAAAAAATCATTTTTTTAATCTTAAAAAAATAAAGTGGAACACATGGGTGTGGCGGTCATACATTAACCGTCTTGCAAGAATCAACATCAGAGCTGACGTGTCAACCTTAGAGGGCCTCGAGTGGGCTGCTGAACTGATGTAAGGGCTGGCGTATAAATGGCATCCTCTGCCTCACATGCTGCCCTCCGTTGGGATTTGGTGTCCTTTACAGTGGAATCAGTCTGTCTGACAGGTGCTCATCACTGCCAGCAGGGTGGGGGTGGGCAAGATGGGTGGAACTCTTTATTCACAGATTCCACATCTTCAAGTGGGGCCAGATTGGACACTGCTTCCTAAACTTATATTTGGTCACAAAAATTTACCCACAATCTCCCAGGAATCTTCTGGTGGGCTTGAGAAACCATTGCCTTAGGTTAAGAACAAGCCTGTGTCGGAGGTTGGCCTGGAGCTGTGTATTCAAATGCTGATTTCAACGCCTTGAGATCTGGTTACTGCCCTGCCACGGATATTGTTATAATGTTGAACTATCTCCTGTAATTATGTAATGAGAAGGAATGCTCCCCAATTATTCCTGATTGGCTAACTAAAGAACCTAAACCCAGGCAGCAGAATGGGGTAAGCGTGGCCAAACTTTGAGGGCTTTCCAGGGAGGAGGATTGTGGGAAGGAAAAACAAGAGAGGGAGAGGAAGAGATGCCTCCATGGCTTGGTGAAGAGAGAAGCACATGGCAGGGGTGGATGGAAGAAAGTGACCCAGATGAAGAATAAGCAAGTATTTATGGGGCCTTCCGCACACTGCTTTGCTGTGTCCGAGACCTCCCAACACACTCTTTAATTGTCCCCCTACAAGTAGGTCACACAGGCTGGGGACTTTAAGGCTAATTTGTGGGGATGAGGAATGGGGAGACGGTGTGAGTGGCATTGGGCCCACGCGGAATCCTAGGACTCAGACTCTGGAGACGAGGCTCAAAGGTGCAGCTCTAGTGTAACAGCCTTTAAATGACTGAAGGGCCAGTCAGACCATCCCGTGCTATGCTCAAGCACGAGTAACAAGCAGGCTGGAGTAAGCAAATGTGGGGGGCCTCGGGAGACTTCTGTGAAGAGGGCAGAAGAGTCACCACTGCCCTCGCCTCAGATCCATGTTGAGGATTCACTAGTGTGCTAGGAGTCCCTAGTAGGTCAACACTGTGTACAGTGGATCAGGATAGTCAGAGGAGGTAAGCCGTAGGGGCCGCTGACCCTGAACTGCCATACCCTGTCTCTGCCTCACTTAGGGGTCACCAGGGCCATCTCAGAAGGAGCTAGTAGTAGGGGGTGTGGTCAGGATAGAGACCTACAGAAGGCCTGTTTTCCAGAGCAAGTTAGGGACCCCCGGCACCTTACACGGCCCAGTCCCCGATACAAATAGGTGCTTCTTACTTCCTGACACCCCTACCCGAGCCTTACCAGCCCAGCCAGTCAGGGATGACCTGGGCTCCATCTGTTCTCTGCTAATGGAAAGTGAAGTGGGGAAGCCGGGATGTGTTTCCAGGGCCCGGGCTGCCATTGATTGACCACTCTTTACTCCCCTGGTTTTCTGCCCCGGCCCCAAGTTGTGTGACTAAAGCCTGGCTGCACTGAGTGCAAAGGCTGGAGCGCAGCTTGTGCTAGTGTGGCGGTGGGCGTTCACCGGCCTGTTTATAAAGGCAATTGTTGTCTGTGAGGGTTCTAGACAACCACTCAGCACACCCCAGGAAGGAGCGGGCCTCTTCATCACACCTGAATTTAATAAACAAGGAATAATGCAGCTGGAGAGCCAGGACAATGCTGCGCCCTACTGTCGCCCCCGCTGACTTTCTGTTCAGCATTGTGTGCGCAGCAAACAGCTTGGGCATTCATGGATGCTCCAGTTTCTCCCCGGGGAATCCAGGGGAAATTGGCTGGCTTGTGACAGCTCCCAAGAACGTTCTCCTCTCTTCCATCCCATCCAGTTTGAGCATAAGGCTTTCTGTCCTCTCCCCCAAATGTCTGGCCCGATGGGGAGCGCAGATTGACCCCTTCTGCACTGAGGCCCCTAGACAGAAGGTGGGCTTACAGAGAGCTGACACAGTCGTAGGGGAGACCTGCTGGGGTCAGGAACTGAGAGAGCCGCCTTCACAGAGGGCACACCTGTCTTGTGGGGATGTGGCGGGTGTCAGCTATAACAGACACCACCCACGGGCACCACCCATATGCAGGACCTCCTTAGCAAATAAATGTAGGAGAAATTGCCAGTTTCCCTAGCAGGAAAACAGACCCTTCCTCCTTCACAAGGCTACCCCTGTCCCCTGCCTCAACCTAGATTAAAAAAAAAAAAAAAAAAAAAAAAAAACAAGATGAAAAACCTTTTACGGGTAAGGAGAGGCCAGCTGGCCAATGAGCTCTGGGTCATCAGCTGGCTCTTGAGAACCGGCGACGTGGCATGAACTGACGGGCTTCTACTTGCACCTGTTATACAGAGCGAGGATGCCGAGATGGGGACCTCCTGCCCTGACACACACCAAGCAGAAAGAGCACGAATGAGGAGTTATCAAAGGCACGTCTCTTTTAAAGGAGCCAATTTCTGAAGGACACAGCAAACCAACAGGACTTCAAATGTTGGACTCAATGAAAAGCATTCCCATGCAACTAAACACGCTGTGCCTGTTGTGTGGACATACGCTTATGTGCCCAGAATATTTCAACATTCCTTTAGGCAGAGAAAGGACCGTATTTTTGGTTGGGTATTTTCTTAGAGTCAGTCACAGAGCCAGCTGCTCCCTGAGGCCAGACTGTCTCATAGAGACACTGATGGGCAAATGCCAGATCAGGAGGGAGGAGGCAGTTATCCTACTGACATGGTCACCACGTACTTACAGAGGCATGCTCCTCTCCAGTCTTGGGCTGTGCTGCCAGAATGTGGCACGGCACATGTTCTCACAGAGTACTTGCCATTTGTGTATATCTGTGCTGGCATGGCTACGGGATTCCGTGCTACTAACCCCAATTCTTATCTAGAAGGATGCTTGGCCTGTGCTCTGTGCCCAAATGTACATCTAATAAGGGTTTAGTAATCAAAATAGATAAGTAGCAAAGTAACTCAGCAGCAAGGAAGTGAAAACTCAGTTTGAAATGATGGGAATGTGGTGGCTCCTGGCCTGTAATCCCAACCCTCAGGAGGCTAAAGCAGGAGAATTGCTGGACGTCTGAGGCCAGTTTGGATGACATATAATATAGGAAATACCAGACCAGCCAAGGCTGCAGAGTGAGACCCTACCCCAAACCAACCAACTAAACAACAACAACAAAAATAAAGCACTCAGATTTACATGAACACTTATTCAAAAGAGGAAACAGAGTCAACAAGCACTGAAAAACTGTTCAAAGTGACCAATCGCTAGAGAAAATTACACCAAAACCAGAAGGAGCTACACTGTTGGAGGGACTGTCACATGGGAGACAGCAGCCATCACGTAAAGCACACAGGAATTCATACAGTCTTCAGGGAAAACAGTATGGAGAGCCTTCAAAAAGTGAAAATGAGAATTACGTATGAACCAGAGGCTCCACCTCTGGGCTCACAGGCAGAAGAACCAAAGCCAGTATGTCCAAGAGACTCCTGCATGCCATGTTCACCAAAGCCAGCATGTCCAAGAGACTCAAGCGCACCATGACCACTGACCACCAAAGGTGGCATACCAGGTGTGGTGGTTTGAAGAAAAATGTCCCCCCTAGACTCAGGTGCTTGAACACTTGGTCTCCAGCTGGTGGTGCAGTCCAGGGGGTTATGAAACCTTCAGTAGGTGCAGCCTTGCAGGAGGAAGAGTGTCGCTCAGGATAGGCCCTAAGGATTTCTAGCTCCACCTGCCCCTTCCTTTCTCCTTGCTTTCTCTGTGTGGATGAAATGCAAACAGTCGGCCTCCTGATCCCGGCACTGTTGCCAGGCTTCCCCAGTATAACGGACTCCATCCCTCTGGAACCGCCAGACAAAATAAATCCTTCATTCAGTCGCTTTAGTTCTTGGTGTTGGTATTTTATCACATTGCCAGAAAGGTCGCTGCCACACCAGGTGTCCCTCAAGCAGTGGACGGGCTAGGGAAGAAGATGTGCAAACATAACCAAACTGGACCCAGCTGTTAGAAAAGAACACCTGGCATTTGTGCCAGCACTGACGAGCTGGGAAGAAACCAGGCAAAGTCGGAAAGAAAATACTGCATGATCTCTTTGAGACACAGAATGCAAAAAAGGTGAGCTCAGAGGAGCAGAGAGGAGCACGGTGCTGCCGGCAGGGTCGAGCTGGAGGCTGGCTGCTGGTGTGAGGCTGGGGAACTTCACACATTCATGCTATGGAAAGAAGGAAGGCAGGACGTGAGATCTGTGGAAAACAGCTCTAGCTCAAAGGATCCACACATTCAAAGACACAATAGTCAGATAAACACGCTCAGCTTCTAAAGTGAGAAGGGAAATGCTAAGTGAATCAAAAGCCAGATTTCAGAAATAAGTATTTCTCCCTTCCCCAAGATACTGGCTCATCACTGAAACATGAAACGAACCACAAACGAGGTGCTCAGGATGCGACTTTCTCTCGTGGTCAGCAGTGGGGTGGACATGAGCATCTCAGAGCTGGCTGGGGTCTGCCCAGGGCTCTGATTCCTGCCATGGTGAGGGGTGCCGCCTGCCCGATGCTGCACCTGCCTTCTTGGTCATCCGGGTCTCAGTGAGTCGGGACAGAGGAGAGGAGCTAAGTATTTGCAGAAAGGCAGAAGCTGAGTGCACGTGCTTGTGCCTGAAGTTCTTGCACTTGGGAGATTGAGGCAAGAGGATTCCCACCAGCGTGAGGGGGTCTGAGATACACAGCGAGTTCCAGAGTTGGGGGAGTCAAGGAGTAAGACAAAAGCACCAGCAGCGGCAGCCACCTCGCAGGTGACCACAGAGGACAGATCCCTTCTCCAGCAGTACGGCGGGACTGTGGTGGACTTCTCAGAACCGCTCATCAGTAAATCTAGCTCTGTGGTTGACGGACACCATCCTCCTAAACTCACCAGCATGTCCCTGTCAGGCATGTATGTCAGGCAGCAACTCGCAGACCACCGAGAACTGCCAAGAAGTGCACATTACACACCGAAATAAATAAGGAGCAACAGGCTAAGCCAGGCCCCGTCACTCGCTAGTCACTCTTGGCCAAAGCTAAGGCCTCTGTGCGTGTGTGTGTGTGTGTGTGTGTGTGTGTGTGTGTCTGTGTGTGTGTGTGCTTGTGTGTACATGCGTGCTTGCATGTGTAGGTGCTCCGGGCAGCTTCATAGGAGCACCCAGAAGATGGCACAGGCGTGCCTGCCAACGTTTAACGTTAGAAGGATGAAGATACGATCAGAACAGCACAACACCATATGGAGCCTAAAGCAGAGGTCCCTGCCCTTGCCAGCTCCTCTCGTGTTCACGGGCTGGCCCCACTTGCCGAGGCCTCCAGGAAAGGCACCCGTGCCACCCTGCAGCACAGGCCCTGAGGCCATGGCTGTGGAGTCGCCTTCCCTGGCATCTGCATGTTTTGCATTTGTCTGAGGCCGGCATCTGCTCCACACAATGAGCAGTGATTTAAAACCTGTTCAGCACGCGTTTAACCCACATCCATCTTTTGTGACCGTTTCACTTGCATCTGGGTTCCAGTGAGAAGAGGCTGTGAGAAACAAAACGAGAGCAGAATGGCATCAGCCAGCAGCTGCATCGGAGGGTGGCAACCTGCTCCAAAAGGCACTGCATGTCACACACTGACCTGCAGCTTTCAGGGCTGGCTGCTGTCATAATCCAAGGTTACAGATCCAGGGCGTGGACCAGAGTTCTCTGATGGGCTAAAGAAGCTAAGTACCAGGAAGGACAAAACCTCCACCTGACCAGTGGAGACAGCAGGTACTTCTCATCTACATTTCACAGGTGGCAACAGAAGTAAGTGTCCCCAGGGAGACTAATGTGCCCTAAGCTGAAGGGCTGGCAGCTACCTGAGGTCCCTGAGCGGATCAACACCCAGTACCTTCCATGCCACTCTGTTCCCATCATGGTTCTGTGTGCCTCTCCAGAGATGTTGCATTGAGCGAGCCTCAGAGTGCTCCCCAGGGCTTGGGCTCCTCACTGTGACCCTGGCTATGGAATCTTACTCAGTCTGTTGTCTTGCCAGAGCTAAAAATGGAGACACCTCCCAGTGAGCCCCCCACTTTCCTAGGGAAGGGGTCTCTCCTGAGCTGGACATAGCAGTGTGGGCTATCCTGGGATATAGTTGTGGGGGCCTGGGATCCTCCAAACAGCTGGTAGATATCAAAGTCAGTAGGCTTTAGAGCCAAACTAGAAACACATTCATGTAAGTCTAAGCTCACTCTTGAGGCATTATCAAAAGTGGTATATCCCTCCACTACAAAGGTAGACACATGCTTCTTACATACATGCATAAAGCAACACATTTGTGCCATTCCCTGATTTGTGAGGTGATCTCTATTAGAGGCAAGAGCTCTCTCAAGACAGTAGCATGACCAGACCCTTGTGACAGAAATACATATCAGCAAGTGCAACACAGTGGCCAGGAACTGCCCAGGATGGCCGGCCCCTCAGACGCAGCTCATTATTTGATTTTGCATGTATCAAATTCATCTTGACATCTGGAAAGGTAGACACAGCTGGCAGCAACCAGGCCGGACGTGATGTACTGCGTTCCCACTGGTGTGAGCTCCTTCCCTACCACACAGCAGGCACACACAGTCAGTGCTGACTCAGAGGAACAATCAATTTTTATAACTTGAAGATTTACTTTTCTGCTTGCCCTTCCACTGATACACAGGAAAAACATCCCTAAGCAACGCAAGATGACAGGAGCAGAGTCCAGCCACTGCCGTTTCTGCCTCTGCTGCAGTCCCTGGGGACAGATTTTAATTTAGATGTCTTCCATTTCTCTTTAAATGCTGTCTTATTCGTCCATTACACAGGCAGATGTGTTTTTTGTTTTGTTTTGGAAGCCACAGATCAATATAAAGGCTATTAGCAGTGTTTTTAACCTTTAAAAACAGAGCAACAAATCAGGTCTTTGAAAACAAAAGATTTAAAAATTTGTTTCTTACAAAAGAGAACTTATCTGGGCTTCGGCATATGTAAAATCAGCAGCTACAGCAGTTTTACTGGAGTTGGTGCTTTTATGGCCTGCTTGATGGAGAGCTCTTGGCATGAACCAAGGGTGAAGAGAGCACTCGCTGTTGCTCCGTGGCCTTGCTTGCTCGCTGACAATGATGCGCGCATCGACTGAGTTCTGCAGCTATAAAGTAAATGTGGTGATGGGACTTTCTTGTCAGGGCTGATGAAATTAAATAAGGTGACAGAGCCAGATAGGGTGGCACAGGTTTACCATCCCAGGGTAAGAGGATCAGGAGTCCAACTCCAGCTTCATAGTGAGTTCAAGGCTAGCCTCGGCCACATGAGATCCTGTCGCAAGCAAGCAAACCTCCCATAAAGCTGTATTTAATTAATATGTGAGAGGCCCTTCATTTATTAGGCGGATCACGTGGAGGAATGGTTCCTTGCCTCTGTTACCCAAATCCCTTGGAGCATCTCTGCAGAGCTCAGACTGCCGGGTGTCCAGCAGGTTAGACAGAGTGACAGCCGGCCGTAAAACCCCGGCATGAGACAGCAGCCCCTCCGCCTGACATGATGCAGGTGCCCTGTGCCCCTACCTTGCTGGCTGTGTCCCTGCTTGTGCCTGTCCCTGCTAAAGTGCCCTTCAAGGCAGGTGGCCTTGTTCCATAATCCAAGGAGCTTCTCAACCACCTTTTAAAAAATGGGGTGGTTGAATGAATGTGTAATTTTGCCAGGTGCTGGAGTGCAGGAGAGCTCTGGCTTGCGTGTTGGGTCCCCTGTGTTTATTCCAGCGTTAGCAGCCACCTCTTGGTATACAACGCAAGGCCTGGCCTGGAGTACATGCAGTTTTAGCCGCCAAAAAGCAGTGGCGGTGACCAAGCCAGCACCCCCTGGATTGTTCCATGGAGCCTGTGAGTAAAGGAGGCTCACAGAGTTTGTATCTTCTGCTGCATTTTGTAGGGTTCACTGGTTTAGTTAAAGGACCCTTGGGTGAAGCTGCCCATTATCATGATGGCAGGATCTAAGGAAAGAGCTGATAGAAAGCTAAATCGGACCGGGCAGGAGCCAGCATTTAAAGGTCCTCCTCCAAATCAACCCACAAGCCACAAGATTCCATTTTTCCCTTGTGCTCTTAGACAACACTCATTCCTTAAAACTGAAGAATAGGTTTTACAGAATGGCACAAGAGACAAAGAGGCTCTTGTCGAAGACGCTGTTCAATAATAAGCTAATAAAATGTTTGAATGCCGGTGTCATCGAAGGTGGGTAATAACACATCTCCTGCTTCTCTTTATTTTATTTTTATAGGCCAGATAAATTAAATTAAACCAGCTCTCCCGTTCAACAGCTTGAGATGCGCAGTTAATAACAGCTTGCCCTGCTCCTGCCATGAAAGGATGGGCTGTGGGGTGCTGGGTCATATTCCATCTGGAGGCCATGTGTAGCCATGGGAAGTTGTTGTGGAGAGAAGAGGGAAAGAGCTTGCATTTGATCTATCAGTGATGTTACCCACCTAGCAAATAATGACGCAGGTTGCTCTCGGGGTCCCAGCACCCGGGACATCCCCCAAGCAGCTGGACTTAAGTAAGATGCAAAATCCTAGGCACTTCCATTCCCAGTTCGAGTACAACTAGAACAGATTCCGTTGCAGCCGAGCCAAGACTTCAAGTTAACAAACTGTTTAAAAACATCTCCACTTCTCATTGGTAAACAGCGCGTCTACCGATATATATTGAGAAAATTAGTGTTTTCATGCCATGTTTTCTGGTACATTACCTAAACTCAATGTGTAACCTACACAGGCATCTCGCTGCTCGCTAGCACTGGGTCACGATGTTTCGCTACCAACTATGGGCGTCTCAGCAATAATTTGACAGGCAATAAAAAAAAAAAAAGAACAAGCTTGTGGTGTAATTTTTATAGTCTATTCTTCACCATCTCCGTCATTGGAGTGGAAGGAATGAAGACATACAATTTAACTAGTATGTTTACACGCATCTAACTGATACTTTTCTTTGGAAAATTAATTGAATTACACCTATAAAATAGTTACATTGTAAGCTTATCAAGCTGAGATGATTTCAAACAATTAGAAGAAGATGTTTACATTGCCAATAAAAGAGTAGTACCTCACAGAACAGCAGTGAAACCTGCCTCATACCCGGCACCTTCTCACTAGTTTTGTGTCACTCCTGAAGAAGTGTGGAGGAAGGGTACATCCTGAAGGCCTGACTGATGTGTGCTGTGGATATAGGTGGGGCCATGTCAAGGACTCTTTGGAAATGTCCACCATAGCCTCCTCTCTTGGATTGTATGGCCTGAGGTCTGCTCTCTACAGAGACTGGTCCTACTGAGATCAGCTAAGCCAGATCCCCTTGATCCAGATCTATACCATAAACCCTATCTCGCTTGCCCGTATGTAATAATGTCTCCTCTTGCCCTGATGCCTGAATTAACAGTTCTCTGTTCGACTCTATATAATAAACATCTGGGATGCTGTGGTTTCTCCAACCGGGAGCTCAGTCCACCCAATCCCAGCCTCCTGTCTCTTCGTCTGTCTTTCTGTCCATCACTTCTTCATTCTCTCACTGCCCCAATCAGGTCTGTCCCTGGAGCCACGCAGGGCGCCGCAACTCCAACCTCCAGCCTCCTCACCATGACACCCAGCATGGCAGCAGTAGCCTGTGCTGCAGACATCTGCGGCGTGTACCTCTGAGGGGAGTGTATGCCTGAGAGGCACGTCTGCATGAGGACCACGTGTGCACAAGGGTGCTTCACAGAGGCCTTGAGTGCGGCCTCTCAGGCGGCCCCGGGGCAGCACCCAGCACACAGCTAGAGCAGCTTAATTGAAAACACATTCTTTACAAAGGTCCCGGTGACCCAGATGAATGGCCCTGCGCTACTCTGCAGCAGGAATGCAGGGCGGAGACTCACATTCCTGAGGACGCAGGGAACCGTGGGGCTCTCCCTTCATTTCCCAAGTGGTGAGACAGTCAGAGTCAAGATACCGGTCATATATATGCTATTTCTGGGCAGATGTGACTCTCTGGCCCACTGCCTGCTAGGCCTGCTTCTGCCTAGAAAGGTCCAGGCAGTAGTTTTCAAAATGGCCTCCGAGCTCCTCAGTGTGAGGGGCTCCTGAGCTCCGCTCGGCTTGAACTTACATCAGCTGAGCATGCAGGGACTAATTTGCCATCGCTTGAGGGAAATATATATATAGCCATCCATATTCAACAAATTAAAATTCCTGCTGGAGGGAGGAGGGCTCCTCATAACCTTCAGGAAGCTAAGGGAACTTCCAAGGCTCAGCAAAATCCCCAAACTGAGAAGATTCACAAGGTCCCTCCCTAAGGTTATACAAGCAGTACTAATGCTGTGGGGTCATCTATACATAAGTCATCCACAAGTAAACCCAGCAAACTCACTGGTTCACCAAGCTAGACTTAGGCAGAGTCCTCTCTCACTTCTGCCATCGCTGTGCCCTATTTGGGGGTGAATAGACATTTGTTCAGTCTCCGCAGGAAATGGCACGCAGCAGAGATCTCTAATTTCTGGTAGAGACAGGGCAGCGAAGTCTTGGCTTCAAAAGAGAAGAATGGTTCACACCCCTGGGCAGGGTGTGTGTCTTCAGAAACACAGAATGAATGGGTACTCCAGGATGTCTGTGGGTGATTGCTCCAGAGCTGCGCCACATGGCTCGTGAAGAGAAGGGGAGTCCTAATCTGATGTTGACCCCAGCCACATGACAGCCTGGGTCTCCTTAACTTAGTGAGATGGGTGTCTCTATGGTACCATTTTGGTAAATCCAGAGCAAAAGCTCTTTACATGTTCTTCTTCCTTCCTTACCCATCCTGCAGGCTTCCTCCTTCTCCCTTCTCAGGGCATTCATTTCTCAACAGCAGCCAAATCATACTGATTCTGTGGTTTCTGGTCAGGTAGAATCCTATGTTTCTCTCAGGAAACAGGAAAACCGGGAGTGCATCCTCTCATGGCTTTTCTATGACTTAATGCCCCAATGCCTTCTAGCCGAATGCCTTTGCACAGAAGATTGGTGCAACTCTGAGTGCATGAGGGACTGGGGGACAGGGCACAGCCCGGTAACTTGCTAAGGGTCATACAGCGACCGTCCTCAGGCTATGGGACCCAGGCTTCATGCCTACTTCTAGCATTAACTATACGGCTTTGGACAAGCTGCTCTGGGCGTGGGGTGCCCATCTGTCAAGTGGCAGAGCTAGAGTGTGGGAGCCACTGCTCTGTGCTCTGGGGCATGAGAGGGTGACACCAGGCCCAGCCAGGCCCTGCTATAGGTTCACTGAGTCCAGGAGACTGGCTTCCACTGCTGCATGATGGCCCACCTCAAAGGCGTGGGCCTTAAACCCCACCACTGTCTTTCGAGAGAGAAGACCAACTTTCTGGTTAAATATATATTCAGAGAGCATGAAATTGAGCATGAACGTCTTAGAATCATTCAAGTGGAAGTTTTACCAGCTCTTGTAGGCATAGTGGAAGGAGGTACTCACTGAGACGTTCCTGCTAACTCTTTAAAGCTGGGAACCCAAAGCCAAGCATTGCCAGTAATTCTGGCCTCCTCTCCTCCATCTGTTACCAAGTCCACAGCAATGCAAAGCCCACACAGGTAATTAGGGAATGCTGAATAATTAGATAATGATGTAAAAATCAGTTAATTATTTTTAGCTAATTGCAAATGAAAAACAAGCATTTATGGCTCAGCATTCTTTATTCTGGACAACCATATGCCAGGGAATGCTGGGAAAGGCCAGGAACCCTGAACAGTTGGTCACTGTTTTTTGGTTTTTTTTTTCCTGTGTTCATTACACCCAGCATGGGACCCAGGTATATATATATATTTTTTTTCTAAGCCTCAAAAAAAATGTTTTTTACCAGCTCCCATTTACATTATATAAACAACTCAAATAGATCTGAAAGGCTTCGAGCAGAGAAACCTGTGTCCTGCCTGGCATGCCAGAGGCCTGGCCTAGCTCTAGAGGCTGTCTTTTACAACCTTCCACTGCCTCTGTTTACCTTCACATTTCTCAGCAACAAGGGGAAAACCCTACCACACACTTTTTGGTCTTTGAAGCTCCAGTTTGCCTGTTGCTGTCATAAACAAGAAAGCGAGAGCTTGTCTATGGACATCACACCCACTCTCACATAGGCATTTCTTCCCCCAGCTGTGCTGTGCTGTGCTGTGCTGTGTGATACTTGGGGTTGGCTTTTCACGTGTGTCCATCCCTCAGACACTATGAGAATCCTGTCTCCTCTAGCAGCAGAGACTGGAAGCCACAGGGGCATCCCTCCTCCGGCCACCTCCTCCTCTGCTACACTTTTTTTCTGCCAACCTGGCGCTCTCTACTCTCCTCTTGGATATGTTTATAGACTAATCCTAGGTAGAATTCTGTCCTGAGTTATTGGGTTAAAATTTCTAACAGGAAGTCATCTTTGTTGTGCTATCTTGAAAGTGAGTTTCCACTCTTTCTTGAATTCTGAAGAACTCTATTTAATTCTGCTTTGTGCTTGCTTTCAAAATTTTAAAACCATTCCCCAGACCCCCAGTCTCCCCAGAAAGGAATACTCTAACCTCCTGTGCGGTCTGAGGTACCCAGACTAAATTTTGGGGGACAGATGTCCTCCCTGTAACTCTGGGACAGTTCTGCCCCAGGTCAGATGGTTCCTTCCTCATTGCCCAGCCTCATGCCATAGTGGTCATGGCTGTCTTCCTGGAGAAATGAGCATAGGGGATCCAAATGCTTCCAAAGCATACCATTAGCCAGCATGTGCCACTCAGCCCCAGGCCCAGGCCCCATCAGGACCCTCCCAGGAATCCATGGGATAGCTCTGGCTGCTGTCACTCTGCTGACTCAGCCAGTCACCTTCCTCACTCGCTGTGCTTGCTTTCCAGGCCCCTCCCCTCAAGCCCAGGTTTGCTGTTCCTTGTCACCATCTCCTTGGTTTCCCATCTTGGGCTTATGTCTTTTAAAACAAGCAACATATCACCAGTAGAGGCCAAGGTGAGGCTACTAAACCAAGCTGTCAGCCTATCTGTGCTCAACCTGAATGGAACACCTAAAACCAACATGGCCACCCAGCACCTCACAGGCAGTGAGGATGTGGAAGGACCAGCTCACTACAGCACGTATCAGGGCACTTGCTTCAGTTACCTGAGGTTCATGGGCAGATACAGAACGTAGGAGGGGCCCTGGAAAACACATGGCCCTGGTCCTCTCTATCTTCTAGCACCCCCAGTCCTGTGACCTGTGCAAACATGCCCTGTGGTTCCTTCCTGTGTAAGCATTTCTCTAGGATTCCCAGGGTCAGCCTTCAGGAAGGGTCCTGGGAATGGGCACAGTCACAGGCCAAGCTGTGGTTCTATGCCTTTTGAGCCCCTCTGGAAGCTGGGCCTGGCTATGAGATTCAGGATGTCCAGAAGTATACAGTCAGTAGGAATAGGAAGAGTCTGGAGGTGGGGACAGGTGGGATCATGAGGGTATGTGTGGTCACAAAGCCCTAGGGGAGGGGGTCATGGAATCCTCAGGCTTAATCCCTTGATCCCTTTCCCAGCCACTGTCAGCATGAGGCTACAGGACAGTCCTCTTGGCAAGGAGATCCAGAGTCTGCCCATTTGTCCCCGTCACATGCTGGGCTGGGAGGAGGGATGCTCATCTCAAAGCTGGAGAGAAGCTGATGGCGGCTGTGGGCACAGAAAGTCTGGCCCAGCAATGGAAGGCTGGCTGTGCAGTGTATTAGGATCCAGTTTAACCCACACAGCAGCTGTAACAGGCCAGGCTAAGGCACCAAGAGCCACTGTAGAGATTCACCTCCAAGTCAGGGGGTTGGGATTGTCCCCCTCAAACAGGAACATGGCAGAACTTTTTGTGATGCTTATCCACAAGGCGCTGCATTCTGTGTCATCCTTGGGACTACGCTAAACTTGTAAGATCCCAGGCATGGGACCAAGGAAGGGCCAGGGGCACATGGACAGACAGTTGGTCACACTGAGGCTGCTTAGAGACTCCGTAAGCTGATATGAAAAGATGGACAAAACCCAGTTCTCACATTCCAAGCATGACTTCTGAGCTTTGCGCTAATTCACTGAACATCTTTCCATTTTAAACTTCAAGGCTTAATGACCCGAGGAATAAAAATTAATGAGGAAGAACATGCCACCCCTAATCTTAAAACATATTTGTCATCATGATCATCAATCTAACATTGTCTCCCTTAGGAAGAAACGCACAATCAAGGACACAGAAGCATCCCTGACTGTCACTCTTAAGTTCCTTGGGGTAGAAAAGAACTTCATAGGCAGACATGGAGCCAAGTGGAGGATGGGAAAGACCTCTGGTGTGTGGCCAGATCGGGGGTGTGTGCAGCCATTTTGATGAAAGAGTTCAGCCAAGGAGGGTGGGGTGAGCTCTTAGCCCACTGTCTCACCACAGGGACATGGCTGGTGCAGTCAGCAGGTGGGCTCCAGGCTGAGGCCCTACACTTGGCCTGGCTGGCCTGGACTCAGGCTTGTTTGGGTCTAGGCTGCTATTGGATTTCTTCTCTCCATTCCCACATCTGCTGGCTCCACTCAGCTCACCCCGCTTTCTAGAGGGCTACAGTCGTAAGTTTACTCTTCTGAGCTCTCTGGGCTTTGCCTACCCCATTTCCTCTGCTTCGTGGGATCCATGGTGCCATGCTGCCTAATCCAGCATTATAAAAGAGAGTTAGGCCACTCATAATTGTGTTCTGTTTTTATGAACAAAGTCAGCAAGGGTTTGGAGGTCAATGGAAAAACACTCCCCATTGGTAGCAGACTGAACAGAGGGTCTGCTCTTGGTTAGTATGTCTCTCAGGGTTTACAGAAGCCTGTTACATACTTAGCCCCTGAAGACTGATTAAGACTCGGGGTGTTCAGCCCAGAAAAAGACCCTTCTTAGACAAAGAACATGCAGGCTGAGTGAGAGGTGTACAGGGTCTAGGGTGGGGTGGGGCATCTGAATGCCCAAGAGCTTGAGAGCTGGATCAGAAAAGATTCTCATTAGGTGGAGTGGAGGCTGCCAAGGCATAGGCCCACCTTTACCAGTGGACACGGGTCCCTAGGGGACTGTGCCCCTAGGTGGCAGGTACGGTGCAGAGAGGAGGTTCTGCAGAGACAAAGAACCCATGCAGAAAGCTAGATGAAATGCTTTCCTGGTAGGCATATGCCTTTACATAGGCTGACAGGACAGAAATCTCCACTGAGGCCCAGGCCAACAGGCAGGACAGAGACACAAAGGTATGTTCAAATAGGAGGGAAGCTAATGCAGAGGACCAGCCTCAGGGACAAAGAGATCCAGGAGAGAATTAGAGGGCAATTCCAAATACCAGATAAACAAGGGAGTGTTGGATTCATGTACTCAGATTAATACAGACCCAGCCAGAAATATTCAGGGGCTACAGATAGGAAGAGTGGAAGAAATTCCAATGATGTTCAGAGGGAGAAAAAAAAAGAATAACTACAACAGAAAAAACATTGATTAGAGGGGCTTTGGATTTCTCAGCAGCGATCAAATTTGAAAGCTAGAAAATTCTGGAATAAAGCATATAGCCTATGAGAGGTGGTGACAATCCAGGAATCCTCTCCATGTGCAGTGCCCAGCAGTGCTAAGGACATAGCCAGTGCTCAAGTATACAGACCTCTTCCCAGGAGATGGTATATAGGGACACAGTGAACAGTGGACCCTGGAACCAGCACAAAAACATGAACACACAGAGAAGCATGATGCCAACTTGCCTGGAAGCGAGAGACCTGGTGATGGTGGACTCTGACAGTTAGTGGGCAGACTGAATGTTTCAGTGGTCCAAGGCCCCGAGATGGACCAGCGCACGTGAGTAGTGGCCTTTCTGTGATGGGAACAGTACGCGCTCCAGCAGGAATGCCTGGAATTATGGTCCTCCAAGAAGTGGTCGGAACCACAAGATGATGACAGCCTTAGAGACGGGGTGTCATTAGCAAAGGTGGCAAGTAGCTGATACCCTGAATGTGATGAACAGCTGAGCTGGCAGTGTCCTTGACGGACACTGCAAACAGGATGAAAGGAAGGCCAGTTGTGGAATAAGCAGTGGAGAGTAGAGCAGCAGATTTAAAAAAAAAAAATTAATGCACTTATTGAGCACCATCCCAAATGTAGTGCTTATGCAGTCAAAACACAGTGGTGCTCACCCAGTCAGATCTGGACTACAGAGCAATTAACGAGCCATGTTCTGTGGGCAGCAAACACACAGAAAAGGCTGAAGGCCAAGGGAGGCAGAAGAGATGTTGGGTCTATGAGAAGTCGAGGGAAGGAAGGACTGCAAAGTGGCTCCACCATACTGCACTGAAGTGTCCATCAAAAGAGGTTCTGTTTTCAGAAGAACCGAGAGTGCGGATGGTGATCTCTCTCCAGAGGCCAGCATGAGAGCACAGGGAGCCAGCAGGGTGAAGGGAGAGGCTGCGGCTGAGTGGGTTTCAGCGTGCTGAGACACAGGTTGGGACAGTTCACAGCACAGATACTCAGCTAGAGAGAAGGGTTGCTGTTTCAGGGAAGTTTCTACAGACCCTGGAGTGGCTGCTATCCTCTGGGGTGGGGGATGGGGAGGAGCGGGAATTGTTGGTTTTCAGAAAACCTCACACTTCTGATGGCACCAGCTCAGTATCGCACATGCTCTGCTGTGGACAGGCTCTCCCAGATGTAGCTGGAGCTACAAGGTCCCAAGATCCATTTCTTGAACTATGTGCCAAAGTGTTTGCTCAGTAGCTTGGGAATTTGAATGTGTTACATGTGTTCCTGCTTCTAGGACTGATGAAGGATTATCCTGCCTACTGCCCTTTAGACCTGCAGGCATATGTGTTTGTAGAAGCGGGGGCAACTCCATTTTTTGCTGGCTCCATGGCCTGAAAGAAAAGACACTTCTTTTCTAGGATGAAACTTTTTTTTTTTTTTTTCAAAAGAAAAATATAAACCTCTCAGTCACCTGGGATGTTTAGATTCAAAGCAGCCTTATACAAGATACAAATATATATGAAAGTGTGTTGCTCTTAGCTCTGGCACTATCCACAAAGGGCCAAGAAGATCACAAAGGAGCCCCGCAGGGGAGCGAAGAGGACAGAGTAGGCAGGGAGAGGCTGGCCTCCACAGGCAGAAGTATGGTCTGCTCCCTTAGATGCAGGCTGAGGGAAGCTTACTGGGGCTTCAGAGACACACCACCCCCTCGGATTGCAGGGTTTCTTAACAGGTGCTGAGCTTCGGCTTCTCTGGCCAGGTAAGAACAGAACCAACCAGTCAGGCTGGTTGCTCGTAGTTAGCAGATGACAATAGTGACCGCAGGTGACCACACATTGAGTGGGATGCTAACTGCCTTCAGGGCCACCGGTAAGGAAAAGCAGGAGCTGCCTGGGCCTGTTGGTCCTGGAAATGAGGCAGGTGGTTCTTTCTGTGGAGAGAGAGGAGGAAGAGGGAGGAGCTGGGGACGTGGCAGTCCATCACCTGCTCATGGGCAGTGCTGGCCACCTTGCCCTCAGCAAGTGGAGCTTTCTGAGCTCCACTCTATGGTGCCCAAGGCCTCCCCCTCCCCCCCAGTATCCCCAAACAGCATGACAGCCCTGGTTGTTTCTCTTCCCTGAAGGAAAGGCAGCTTGCTGGGAAAACTCAGTTTCTAAGCAGAAATGTCTACTTCTTTCAAGGCAGGTGGCCGCCAGCGCAGCTCTCAGCAGACCTTCAGTCCCCGCCAGTGCTGCATTAGTGTAAAGGCATATGAAAAGCAGAGCCAGGCTGGGAGGTGCCTGTGCCTGTGTGCGATGCCACTGCTTAGGAGACAAGGGCAGGAGGGTAGGCTGTTTAGGATAGCCTGGGCTACATGGTGAGGCACTGTCTCAGAAAAACAAAAAGAAACAAACCAAAACCAAACCAAAGCACCCAGAAACAGGTGTGGAGCAAAAAAGCTGGTCCTCACAGCTCCGGAGAGCCCCCCCACCAGGCAGCTTTCTCAGAAGGCATTCCCATCCCCCAGAGCTCACAGCTCTCGTCAGAAACCCACCTCGAAGGGCCAACAAGACCAAAATGGCAGCCGAGACAGGAGGCCTGGAGGCCAGTGCTGATTGTTTGGGTCGCCTGGACAAGCCACACACAGCTACCCTCCTGAGGTAGAAGGGTCTTTTCAGAAATAACAAGCCAGCTATGGGCCCCAGAGGCTTCCGCTGTGCACCGGGGGACATTTGAGCATCAGGCTAGGCTGCAGGCATTGGTGAGGACCATGGAGTGCAGCTTATTAGACGGCAGGTGACTGTGGATTTATAAAGACAGAGCGCAGTAGCAGGGAGTGGCTGGGCACAAATTCCCATGAGAAGAGGCTGGCCATGGGAGGCCTGCGAAGCCTGGAGGGATGCTCCCAGCCAGTGGTGGTGACCAGGGTTAGCGCTGGTTATGGAATCATTGATTCGAGGTCCAGATGAAATAAAGAAAGAGGTATTTCAGATGAAAACTCACCAGCCCTGCTGGGACAAGGGGAGGTGCTGGCCTGGGCTCTGAGATTCTCCCGCACAGGCAGCGAGCCCACATCCTGAAGCTTAGAACCCTGACCTGTGAAATCTGCAGGAAAGAAGCAAAGGTCGCTGGGCAGGTGTCCAGCCCGCTCCCGGCAGGGACTGCTCAGAGGTGGCATTTCAAGGAGCTTTGCTGCTGCCCGAAGCCCAGACTTCAAACGGCAGAGTCAAGTTGGGCCCCTGCTTTCAGACGCTTCTGGGGCGCGTAGAAATTCTCAAATGTCAGCCACCCAGCATGCAGTACGCACGGCCCTCCAGCCAGGCAAGGAAGGTATTTACTGACGCTGTGCTGCAGATGAGGCGTCTGAGGCACTAAAGGAGGCCCAATCAGAGCAGGGAGTGCTCGTTCTGAATTAGCCATCTTGTGTATTATCCTAATAGAGTATTATTTTTAAACTACCACAATATTTTAATTACATTCTCAGCGTGAGTCATTATGTACCTGAGTGAAAAAGCACTTCTGACTGTAATTGCACACTGGAGTCCCACGACACAGTCAGTGAACTTAACCTGGGAATAGATTGACAGTGAGGTGACAGTTCTCCCAAGGCCACCTCCAACGAACCCGTCTTCCCTCCTTCCCATCTTCCTTTCCCTCTGCTCCTTCAGCTCCCTTCCTTCCTCTGTCCCTTCCTTGTCCCTCCTTCCCTCTCTTAATTTTATTCGATAATCTTTGCTGAGGGCCCCGACTCGTGTCGGCAGTTCTTGTCTCCAGGACCCTGGCAGATGCCCAGGCCCAGCTCAGAGCTTGGCACAAAGGCCAAGCCTGGCCTGCTGTGTGGTGGATCCAGAAAACAGTTGAGGGACTAGCAATGATGGGGTGTGGCATGGAGGAAGAGTAGTCCAAAGAAACACCCCAACGCGGACTTGGAGGAGTAGAGCTACCAAAAGGCTCTTGAGGGAGATTTCAAATGGACAAGACAGGACACAGCTTCCCCATGGCTCTCACTCATCTCCTGCATCACTTCCTGTTAGCCACTCCAGAGTCACAGGACGGCAGAATACACTGCTGAAGAACATACAGGTGGGCTGGGGAGATGGTCCAGCCAGCAAAATCCTTACTCTGTAACAGTGAGGACCTGAGTTCAAACCCAGAATCCACATGATAAGCTAGGAGCAGCTGTGAGCCCCTATAACTACTAGGCTCCACATAAAGGAAAAAATCTGGGTGTGGCTAAAAATGCCTGTAATCCTAGCTGGTGAGGTGGAGAGAAGAGAACCCCAGAGCCCACAGGCCAGCTCAAAGTGCCACCAAGTCCATGGGCTCCAGGCTTAGTAAGAGAGTGCCTCAAGAGAAAAACTGGAGAGCAATCATGGAAGATATCTGGAGGTGACCTCTGCCCTACACACACACACACACACACACACACACACACACACACACACACACGAACAATATATGAAGAAGTAATTTCTCAAAACCTTAAAACTGCAACATCTCATGGTTCTAACAGGACAGCACAGACTTGTAGCAGCTCACAAGACAGTGTCACAAGACACCAAGGGGCCTGGCCAGTTCCATGCCCTGAATTTCTAAGCAGAGAACATTGGTGAACCAGAATGTGTGTTTTGGGGATCACAGGACAGGGTGGCAAGGTCAAGGTGAATGCTGGCTGTGCCAGTCATACTGTGGTTGGAGTCCCACCATGTCAGACCTGTCTGTGGCTCTCAAAGCAGGCATGACCAGAAGTGTGAGAAAAGATGGTAGTAAGATTAATAGCCATGTTCTGGGAGGGTGGGTGGCTTTGTGTGTGGTGACGATGGGGATCCCTGGCCTAAGCTTTTCACCCGTTCTCTGCCCCCACCTCTGGTTGCTCTCTGCGATGGGGCCGTCCTCCTGTGGGGCTGAGATCAGCACGGTGGCCACGGGCTGCATGGATGCGTCACACCTCACTAATTAGGACGGAGCCTCGGGGAGAGCTCCCGAGCAGTTTAGCAATTCTAAGAATACGGAACAGGCTTTGTTCCCGTCCAATTCTTTTCTTCTCCTTTCTTTCTTCCCAGCTCTCCATATTCAAGACTGCTTCTTGCAGCTCGAAGTGCTCTGACAGGCTGGAGAGGGCTGCTTTTGTCCTCTGCGGGTTGTGCCCACCCCAGGCTGGACTGCACGGGGAGGGAAGGGAATTGCCCCGTCTCTGTGTGGCCTTTACTTTCAGCACCAGGGGTTCCTGCCTGCCCCATGAAATCCCCACTTTGGGACCAAGTTCTAGCCGATATAAATGCATGCCACACTGCTATAATAGACTCACCCCTGTGTCAGGACCAGAACACCTGAAAACCAGGCGTCAAACACAAGAACCTGGGTACCTCGAGTCCCACTTACGAGGTGACTTTGCTAGGGCAAACCTGGCTCTCCATAAGTGCCCCTCCCTGCTGCCCCAGTTACGAAAAATGCATCTTTTGAGCACATGAAGATGGAAACAGGCAGATCCCTAGGACTCACTGAACAGCCAACCTGGTCTACTTTCTCAACTACAGGCTAACAAAAACGCTTATTTAAAATAAATAAATAGAGAAAGAAAGTAGGTTGCTGAGGAATGCCAGTAAAAAATAATAAAATAAAAATAAATGAGGTTGTAGTATGGTCTCTCAATGTATGTGCACACAGGCACTCCCCATGACAGATTAGCCCCAAATGTCTTCGCTCGAGGGTCTGACCACAAAAGAAAGACTCTGGTCCATCTTCAACCATTTGAATCGAAGGAGCACTAAGCTCTGAGGGAGGATGGTTCATGTCACAGATCTGTCACTACTATGCTTAAGAGCTCTGAAGTACTGCCCTACAAAAGTGATGGGCTTGTCTGAACATGAGTATGCTGATTCTAAATTCCCTATGGAAAAGAAAACTAAAGCAATAAAGGAATGAGTGAGCATTACTCAAAGCTGTAGTAATGATATAAATTGAAAAAATATTGATATGAAAAAGAAAGAAGAAAGAGAGAGACACTAAGACATACACACACGTACACACAGAGAGAGAGAGATCAGAAAAGAAAGTTGAGCAATGGTACAGGAACTATTTATCTGGTAGAAGTGATGGATATTTTTTCAAGATATGTTGGTCCAACTAAGGAAAAAAAAAATTCTAAAGCTGTGTGTTATATGTATATAACACCCAAATGAATTCCAGGTAGAGGAATTATATACATAAAACATGCATCTTAATTGGCATAGCTGGTGAGTCTTTGTCTAGGCTTACTAGACATAGAGACAAAAACACTAAAGACAAAGTTAGAAATTTTTTTCATAACCGAAGTGAGAAAAAAAATGATATGATTCTAGAATCCTCAAAACAAAGGTTCCTCAGGAGCAGTGAGGTGACTCAGTGGCTGAAGGAGCTTGCTGTCAAGCTCCAAGGCCCTAAGCTTAATTTCTGGAATCCACATGGCAGAAGGCAAGAACCAACTCTCCCAAGTTGCCCTGCCCCACACCCAACAAATAAATAAATGCAAAAATGCATCATTTAAAAGATTGCTATTACACATGATTTTCCTCATCTTTAGGCAATTTCATAGAGGTATAAGCTATACAGTGACCCCACTTATACTAAATGATTGACAGTTCTAACAAGAGTGTGCCCATGTGATACCGTGACAATCAGGGTGACAACCTGCCCAGTGAACCCAAAGTCTTCACCCTTCGTGACGCCCGTGTCGCACCACATCTGTTATTGAAGACCAGCAGGCTCTTCTTGTAAGGCAGTATAAGCCGACAGAATGCTCCTCTCTCCTTTCCTATTGCCTGGAGCATCTGAAGAATCAGTCCTGACACTGTATGCTTCATTCCCTCATCCCTTTTCCTCCTAGAAGAGCACTTCCTGTGGCTATTCCACACTCCCTGTGTCTGTCCACCTGCAGACAGACACTTCAGAGCTTGGGTTCTGCACACTGAGCCAGGCCGTCAGCTACTGTCCCGCACTCCTGTTTTTCCAGGCACCTTACCCTCAACGCTCAGACACCGCCCCCCCCCCCCCGCCCAGCTACATGGTCAGTTTGTTCAACCGCTATAGAGGGTGTCAAGTTTTCTTCAAGTGACCTCATGCCTTCCATCCCCACCGGAGGTTTGGGAGACGCTTGGTATTGTCTGGGTTTTATTTTTTTATTGGTATTGCAATCCAACGGGGCACATGTAGCTTCCTGTAGTTTTAACATCATTTTCCTGGTGATTAATAATGTTGAAAGCCTTTACAGGTTCATTAGCTGCTATTAAAACTTCTTTGGTGAGATGTCTATTGAAACCTTTCGCCTATTTTTAATTGGGTCATTTGTCTTTTTATTAGTGAGTTTAAGAGTTCTTTACGCATTCCGGATGCAAACCTTTCTCTTTTTTCAGTCAGATACGAGATCAGCAAACATTTCCTCCCAGGCTGTGCCTTGTCTTTTGCTCTCTGAACAGTGCCTTTGTAGGGCAGAACTTCATAATTCTGGTGACATTCAATTTGTCACATTTTTTTTTCTTTTATGGCCCATGCTATCTGTGTCATACTCAAGAAATCTTTGCCTAACCTTACATAAAAGTAGAAAATTTTGAATTACAAAAAGAAGCGGGAACAAAGCGAGAAGACAAATGACTAACTGGATCAAAATATTTGAATTCATGCCAGGAAGTGCTAATTTGTCTCACAGATAAAGACCTACAGATCCACGAGCAAAAGACCAGCCATCCCAGAGACGACATCACCAAGGAGTGCAAGGAGACAGTTGTGGAAAACGAAAAGCAAATGTGTTTCTCAAAGAAACTCCCAACTTGAACTCACAAAAAAGAGAAGTGCAATTAATTGTAAACTGGACTGACACACCACCGCTCTCTCAGCTCAGCTCAGCAGAGAAAAAAGTTGGGAGGCACACTGAGCTGACGTGTGTGTGTGTGTGTGTGTGTGTGTGTGTGTGTGTGTGTGTGTGTGGTGGGGTTGGGGGGGAGACTGAGTTCTCATGGGGTCCGAGGTACAGCTCTAAAGAACAAGTGGTCAGTCACTGGGGTCTGGGTGACAGGTGCCAAAACAGCCGTCTGGAAGGACTGGGTTCTCTCCCGCTTCAGCACAGCAGGGCGGTTTGAGGTCACAAATTACTTTGCATTTTATAAAGAACTGGAGGGAAAGAGCTTGAAGGCTAGAAATGCACAGACATAAATGGCTCCGTAGATCACGGAGCTACTGTCATTACAGACGTATCCATGTAGGGAATTACCACATTATACCCATAAAAACATAATCAGTATGTGTCAGTGAAATCTTTTAAAAATATAAATGCCCGTAATCTCGACCTAGAAATACTTCAGGAAGTGTATCATTTAAATCTACTGCCACATGTGAGAAATACGTGTGTTCGAAGGCAGCCACTGCAACACCAGGCAGGATGCGACGTTCCTAAAGTTAGTGAAGGAAGAGACCACGAGGGCAGCTCAAGGCTCACCCACGAAGTCAAGACAAAGGCTATTCCCGGGAAGGCTTTCCTCCACCGCCTACAGCTCAGTGTGGCTGAGCTCCACACCTAACTGTCTGTCTAGGTCTGAAAGGAGAAAACAGAAAAAGCTGAGGTCAGCAAAGAGAAGGACACAGCCCGGACTTTTCTTTTTTCTTTCTTTCTTTCTTTCTTTCTTTCTTTCTTTCTTTCTTTCTTTCTTTCTTTCTTTCTTTCTTTTTTTGTCTACTGAAATTTGTACATGAATTGTCCCTTCAAAATAAAACAAGAGAGGAGGTGATGTGAAAATGTGCATCAGGAAGGTTTTTCAGACCCCGAGCCAGCTCACTAAAGGAGGCATATAATTCACAGAGCACCTACTATCCCCCAGGCTCTTTCTTCCAACCAAGTTGTCCAACCTGCAGCCATGCTGTGTGAGGCCCAGGATACTTAGTAATGTGTTCCAGTTCAAGACAACAGACTAGCTCAATGAGCCTGATACTGTAAATGACAATGGCATGCAGCACTGTCAAAAGGCTGGACATGCCTGGCAGCCTTCCAGCCCTTCACGGTGGGTCTGCTCCTCTCTGCCTGTCCCCTCCCAGGTGCAGGGGCTGCTCTGGTGCTCACACATACTGCTGTCGACCTGGAGCCTTCCTGGGAAGCTGTCTTGCTTCTTGGTAATGAAGAGCACATTTATTTATTATCTATGCTGGTTTCCCGGATGTCTTCTGCAGTGTTCCCTGAACGGTGGCCACACTGAATTAGGACCCATGCTTCTGCCTGGCAGAGATGAGGGCCGGCCCAGCTCTCAGGGTGCTGTCCTGACTCTATCACACACCTGGCAGGAAGATGGGACCATTCTGCCTCTGTGGTTCTCAGAGCCGCTCTCTCCCCTCTCCACCCATTCTTCCGGCCTGAGTACAGGGCCTCTGGCCTCTCCTGCAGCCTTTTCTCCTGACACCAGTCATCTGGAGGAACGCAAACACCCAGGACTTTCCGTACATTCAGGCCACCTGGGTTTCCCCCATGATTGTTCCAGAATGTTCTATACCTACCCTGCCTCCCAGTCTGTGTCAGGAAACTGTGCAAGGAGCTGTGGCCTGTGTCAGACTGTTGTGCAAGGCTGGGGTGGAATGGCCCCTTAAACTCTCAGCAACACGGTTGCCTGCCGTAGACTTGTACAAAAGCAGGGCCCCTACGTCCCTCCATGGGGAGGAGGGGGCAGGAGGCTCTGGACCACCACCTCAGTGGCACAAAAGCAGCTACCAGTTACTGAGACAGTTTCCTCCGTGACACAGCTGCTTTTCAGTAGCCCATGTGAGCAGCTCAATTAAAGTCCTGTTCTGCTTTATTCTCACTCTCGCTGCCCTCTGACAAGCGCCCGCCAGAAGGTGGGAGTGGGCACAAGCATTGCATCCAGGGTTTGACAGTCTGTAAAGGTTTTTCTTCTAATCAGGTGGGCGCAGGACAGCATAACCCACAGCTCCCCTGCTCCTCATGACCGCTGGGCAGCTTTCCCTCTCCACCCCGGACCCGAGTCGCTTTGCTACGCAAAGGCTGCACACTTGCGTAGAATTATAATCTTTGCCCCTGCTTAACTCCCGGGCTTCTGAGCACCCCCCGGGGCACCCCTGTCTTTCCACCCCCACAGAGGCCTCCTCGCTCCTGATTACACTGCACATGAATCACGTTTTAATGTTTGCTTTAATACATACAGATTCTTTAAACAATAATAATAAAATCAGCAAACAGCATCAGAAACTGGAAATCTCTTTCTTAACATAGAAGTGGGTTTCTTAGCGTCACGGGGGAGAACTGAGCAGCAAGCCTGACAACATAATTAGAAGATGGTTACAGGGAAGGAAAAGACATTCTTTATACAGCTCTTTCTCTCTCAATAAGATTATTCTCCCTGAATAGCTAATCAGCTTTCTCCAGTTCCCCAAATCGGGGCTTGCGCTGCTCTCCCGGTTCCTCCTACTTACTAAATGGCAAACAGTGACACCTCGGGAGGGGAGATTTCAAGTGTTAACGGGATGTGAGCAAACAGCGCGATGGAGGGTGCAGGGAGAGGGGGCTCTGGAAGATTAGCAGCAATTTAGGAAGACGGCACTGTCACACCTGGGTTGACAGCAGCTGACAGGGGCTGTTGATCTCTGCTCCCATCTCAAATTTGAGTGTCACACTTCAACAGAACGGAGCAGAGTGAGATGTGCTGCCGGGAATCAGAGTGATGGCACAGTCCACGTTCATGGCACTTATGAAGAGCCAGGGATATGTGGAGCAAGGCTCTGCCCACCCGCGCCACCCATACACCAGCTCCCCTCCAGAGGACAAAGTGGGGACAAGGGTCAGACAGTCCTGTTTCCAAGAGCAGCCATGCTTTTCTGGCACTGAGCTGCTTCCAGAAGGGAGGGTCTCTTGGTGACAATCCCCATCCTTGGATCTTACGGAAACTGCTCTTCAAAATTCCTGTCTGCTAAGCTCTCGCTCCAGTCTCCCTCCTACAAGCCTGCTTTTAAATGCATAGTTTTAGCCAGGGCTCTTCTGGATGACAGAGGTCATGTTGGAAGACCGCAAGACTGGCAGGAAACACTGAGGTGTGGTGAGGACTCCCCTGTGAGCGCCCCTGAAGGCAGGCCTTGGCCTCTCTGCCCCAAATAGGACTAGGGGATATGTGTGCTCACAGGGCTGCTGCTGGCCTGCTCTGTTGCTGGCCTGTGTCATGGGGTACAGGCAGAGAGGTGCCCCACCCCTGAAGCAGCCTCCTCCCACAGGGAAAAGCTGCTCCTCCCCTCTCCTAAGAGACCTGAGACTTCATCACGCTCTGGTCCTTGCTGGTTGAAGAGCATCCATCTCAAGTTCAGAGCTGAAGAAACAGCTAAGATTTGGGCTCTGGGTATGAGCCCTGAGCCTGAGAGGATGAAGGACTTCAAGGCCTGGGGTCTGTCTATGAGCCCTGCTTCCTTAACAGGATCTCCTCCATCACTTAGCAGAGCCGGAAAGGAAAAGCTACCTATTTAAAACCAGATTGGTGTGGGGCTGGGGGTTGTCCAGAGACAGCTCAGCGTGTAAAACCGTATACCTCTCTTGCAGAGGACCGAATTTTAGTTCCCAGCTTTCACATCAGACAGGTCTCAACCTCCTGTAACTCCAGCACCAGGGGATCTGTTGCATCTGGCATCCTTGGGAGAACCGAACGCAAGTGTACATAACACAGGCACACACACACACCTAAAAATAATTCTTTAAAACAACAACATCAGATGTGGGCAGAGGTCAAGAGGCAGGCCAGCATGTAGAGGACAGAGGTGACTCCATCATCTCTGATCACCTCAGAGGTGAGCAGTGGCAGCTCTGATTCTGCCTCCTGATGGAACAAGGTGCTCCTTACAAGATCCTGCTCCATGCTTGCTCGCGGTGAGTGATAGGGAGCTTGCACCCAGACCTTCCGCACTTTGAGCCCAGCTTCCTTCAGGAGAATGTGCCTGAAAGTACTGTAGGGAACTGGGCCTGAGACGGGCCACCTGGTCATGCCAATTTGTTGATGCTGGGTCTTCTTGGAGCCGTATGCGTGCGTGCGCGCGCACACACACACACACACATTCTAAAGAGCATGCGCACACTCATAGCACCCACCAAAACAATCTGCCTCTCTTGCTTTCCAGTCATAGAGCCCTGGTGTGTGGGTGTGTGGCTGTGGGTGTGTGTGGGTGTGTGGGTGTGTGGCTTGAGCCATGCTCCCGGGAAACTCTTCTGGTCTTAAGGAGAGTGCCCTGATTGAGCAGGCTGGAGCAGTGGAGTGGACCATTTCCTGGCAGAGATGGGTCTTCTAATTCATTTTCACTCCTGTCCAGCCCGGGTCCACACAGACAACTTAGAACCCCCAGAGGTAGAAAACAAAACACCTTACAAAAGGGATGGTAAGAACAATGAATTGTTCTTCAGTCAGGATAGGTCAAGTGATGACCCTAGTGGTCAGCGCAGTGCGGCTCTGGTCTCCATAGACCACACAATGCTGCAGGAGCTTTGACCTAGGATCACTGAGATGGGGCTCGGAGCATGAAGGAGACACTGATTTCTGCCGGTGCGTGTATTCCTCCAGACCAACCAAGCACCTGGCACAGATTACTTTTCTTGTTGCTGAGACAGAATCTGGCTAGAGGCAGCTGAAAGAGGCGAGGTCTATCTGGGCTCATGGTTTGAGGTACAGTCCAACTGAGAAAGAAAGGCTTCACGGAGGAAACAATGTGCAGATAGGACCCCTTGCCGCACAAGCGGATAGAACAGGAAATAAAGAGCAGCCAGGAAGTGAGACAAGACTATGAAGACTTACAGCCCACCACTCATGATCCACCTCCTCCAGCAAGGCCCCACCTCCTAAAGGTTCCACAATTTCCTACAAATGGCTACCAACTAGGAACCAAGCATCCAAACACCAGAGCCTGCCAGAATGTTTGCCATTCAAACCACGACAAGGCAGCTGTAGGGCTCTCTGGTGTCTGCGTCCAGGAGGCAGGGGCCAGCTATGCTCTGGCATTGCTGTGTGCACCCCAATCCACACCAGCTGGTACCCCTAGAGGTAGCACTTGGATCACAATTCCGGTGGGAAAGTTTGAGGCACTAAATGTCCCCCCTCATGTGCTGGTCACTCATCTGATAGATGGCCATCTTCAGTCCTCATGCCCCGTGTGCTTGCAGAGCAGAACACGCTGACCCATGCGTTCTGATAAGCATGGCAAGAGGGGAGTCTTCCGAGAAGGCTAACACAGATGACAGTTAAAATAAGTTTATAGTTCAACCTCCAGACACGGAGTCCACACAGGCACGGGTTCCCTCAAGGACTCTGATTCACTGACGGCTACGAGCACCGTGGATGGACCCTCCTCCCCGGGTTTTGTGGATGGCTGTTTGGGCCTGTCCACTGTGTGCTGCTCAGGTTGTGAGCACTCACTCACCAGCCCTTCCTCTCAGGCATGCCCCTTCTTCTCCCGCTCTCTCCTGACACTCTCATGGAGATCTGCTTGTCTTCCTTCTTCACAGAACAGCTGTGACCCCGAAGCTGGCCTGGCTGAAGGCTGTAGTGAGCATCTTTCTCCTCATTGTGCTGGTTGCCCTTTTCCTTGGGGAAACTTGACCGTAAAGGCTTCGTTGACACCGAGTCTACACTATATCTCTGCACTGCCCAGGACAGCCCTACCCACGGGTTTGGCTTCCTGTAATCAGCTCTCTGCTTGTCGCTTATTCCATGGAGGCTCCTATCACTCAGGTTCCTAATCTTACTTTGTACCCAAAGGACTTTCCTAGTCCCTAAAGGACTCTGGTGGTCTAAAGGAGGCTCTGGTGGAATCTCCTCCGTAGTTTGCCAGTGGCTCTTAAACACAATCTGTCTGAAGGTCACACCACATTCCAGATGGCGGGGACACTCTCTCCAGTGAGGCAGTAACCTCAAAGCCTGAGGAAACTCCTCACAATCCCCGCGCAGCTTACCTCCTTCCACCGGCCATGACTGACGTCAATGCTCTAGGCTCTGGTAAAATCTAGGCAGAACCTTCTAGAAAGTGGGCTTCCCCTTTCCCAGCATGCGCTTCACGTGCGTCAGAATGATGGAACGGGTCACACATACTGCCTGAGTGTATACGAAATGGGTTCTCGGGACCCCTGCATGGGGAACAGTGGGATAGGGTGCTCCCGCCTGGACCCTGAGTCCCCCAGGGCTGAGCATTGGCTAATATGCAAATGAATCGTTAGGTCTGAGGATGTTTTGTCCACCATGAGAGCTGCTCAGTTACAGCATAGAGGGTGACCTGATTTTACACACTTAACACGAATCACCAGGGAACGGTTTCTCATCAACCAGATCCTCAATTTTAATCAATTGCTTATTATTTCCCCACACTGGCTTGTTTCCATGATTCCACCATGCACAGCGATCATGAGATGCTCCACTGAGTGGGCCCGGCAGGACGGGAAGCCCCTTCGTTGCCCTGAGGTGGCAGCCAGCCCACAGTGTCCACCCCAGACCCAAACCCACACGCGCTGGTCGCCACAGACGTAGTCAGACCGTCAGGCTGCTAAGACTATTAGCCAAGGAGGGAGATTTAGCTGCCTGAGGCTTTGCTCATTATCACAGGGACGGACAGGCTGTCACCAACTACTGGTGAGGCAGGTACTGGCCTGGTCTGTGATCATGTCCTCGTTCTCTACTCCCAGGATCCCTGGCTGGGAACAGCCAAGGAGCTCTAGCCAACCTCACACAGGACAAAGGCTATGATTTGGGGATCGAATTCCCAGGCTATTCCATTGTTTTGTGCCAAAGGCTTACATATGTGTGTTGGGGGGTGGGGGTAGAGCTGGCTGAATCAGAGACTTAGGAAGACTGACAGTTTACAGGGCTGTTCAGAACAGCCGGAAGCATGAGAGGCCCTTCACAGGCAGCCCTGTGAGCTTGGGGCGGAGGCAGGCTGCCTCTCAGGCCCAGTGAATGCACCCACCCCACGCCCCTTCAGCACACACAGGCCGTCCCTCTGGTTAACAAGGGCAAGAACTCATCCTACAGCAAACATACTTTCTTCCCTTGGGGAGACTCACTAAAAGTGTGAGTGACAACCGCAGTCCTCTCCTGAAGGAGTGGAGACATCACAGCATGCATTTCCTGTGGTGCAGCTGTCAGGGCACCCCATAATTCTGCCCTTTCCCCAAATCCCTGCTTCCTTTTTCTACAGTGCGGGCTGGTCTCAGAGACCATGTAGGCACACTGACCCACAGCGCAGGGGCCCTCCATTGATCTATCTTATCAGCAGACCCAGAACACATCTCCCTTGTAGCATTACTACTCTTGAGACAGAGGCAGGGACCACTGTGATCGTCGGGAGAAAAATAGTTTGTGTTTATTTTCTCAGTAGCAGGGGTCGGACCTCGGGCCTCGTGCTTGCTTTGCACGAGCTTGAACCCCCAAATCCAGAAGAAAAATCTAGGTGTGGTGATGCCTGGTTACAATCCAGTGCTGAGGTGGGGACAGGGGAATGCCTACAGCTCGCTGGCCAGGCAGACGAGCCTCCTCCGTGAGACCGGTGAGAGACCCCATCTCAGAAAGACCAGTGGGCAGCTCCTGAGGTTAACTTCTGCACTCCAAACCAAGGAAAACTCTTGGTGCAGGCACATATATGAACACAAATCAAATAGCTGCTCATGGCATGACTTGCAGCTCAGTGCTGATGCTGATTTGATGGAGATTTGTTGCGCTCTCTGTGGGCAAAACTGGGGCAGGTGTTTGGTAAACCGGGCTTTGCCACGTCACACAGCTTGCCCGGCAGGGGAAGGGCTGCAGTCTTGTGTCTTGTTTGTTTTCTTCTGTACTGCTCACGTGAAGGAGACAAACCTGTATGGGCTCCGGGCCCCAGGCTCAGCTTGGGACCTGGGTGGGGCCCATGGTGGGCATGTTCCCTGTTCCCACACTGACCACCCACACCTGTCTCTTGAAATTATCACCTATTGATTCTGCAGGAAGCCAGCCAATGGCCAGTCTGATTAAATAAAAATAAAAAATAAAAAAAAAGTGTTTCCTGACACTGGATAGTTTGCCTTTAAAAAAATGACACGACTAAGGTATTAAAAGCAAGCAGATAGAGATATACGAAAGGCATTTGTGTAGGATTGGTTCTATGCTGTCCTTCCATGTGTGTGTGTGCGCACGCGTGTGTGTGTGTGTGTGTGTGTGTGTGTGTGCGCGCGCGCGCGCGCACACGCGCATATGCGTGCATGTGTATGAATGTGTGTATGAGACGAGTAGGCACTTGCATATGCATACAGGTGGAGGCCAGAGGCCACTGCCAGGTATGCTGTCTTCCTCAATTGCTGTCTACCATTTTTTTTGGGGGGGGGGGCATGTACATGTGTGTGAGAGAGAGAATTTGTGTCCCGGTTTAGGTTTTGTTCTTGTTTTTAAACACCCTGATCACAGATGTGCACTACAGCATCAGACTTTGGGGATCTGAACCCCAGGCCGCCATCATGCTTGTATCATAAGCATTTCCTCCCTGACCCCTCCCCTCTCCACCTGATTTTTTTTGAGACAGTGTCTCTCACCAAAGCGGAAGCTCACTTGTTTGGCTGCACCAGCTTCCCGGCAAGCTCAGGAATCTTCCTGCCTTGGACGCTCCCGGCATGGAGTTCCAGGCGTGTACAGCCATGCCTGGCTTTTTACACAGGTGGTGCTAGAGACCTGACATCAGTGAGTACTTTACACACTGAACTTGTCTTGTCCACAGGCCCCTGTGACAGGTGTTTTTAAAAGCTGTTTGTACCTGCCAGAACTCACTTAGAAAGAGTGTGAGCAAATAGACACCACAAAGACCAGTGTGCGCATGGCAGGTCTCAGGCTTGGTGACATCTCACACCAGCTAAGTTAGGAGCATGCCCCAAGGAAGATGCATGAAGCTGCATGGGGGGAGGGGGAGGTCATGGATGCAGCTCCACTGCACGCAACCACCCCAAACGGGGAGCTTTCCGCGAGTTTTGAGTCACCACGCTGCATGCAGACTCAGCAGCAGAGGTGTAAATGCCACCGTTTCTCCATGTCCTGGACCCTACCTATTAACATTCAGGCCAGGAACGGCTTAAATTCAGAGAGCAGGAGGGCTCAGCAATGGCTCAGCGGGAGACAGAAGGCAAGTACCTGCCAGTCACCCGAAATGGGCCTTTGTGTGCCCAGACAGCCTGAACAACACCCGGGGGGTGGGGGTTCCCGTCACTCTTGCTCTCCACAGGCCCAGAGCAGTGGCGGGAAGGAAGGTAGACCCAGGCATGGAGCAGGCCATGGGACAAGGCCCAGGCTTCGCTCCCTCATTGTCCTCGGCCAGTCTTCCCGACAGGCAGCTTCGAGCACTGCAGTGCTCCAGGCAGGTGTGGCTTGAAGGTGGAAACTCTGACTGAGCCGCCTCCCTGCCCATCCCAGACTAGACCTCCAACCAGCTTTGCTGCCTGGCTGATTTCCATTCCCAGTCATGGACAGCCAACGGTGCTTAAAAATGAACTGGCCGAGGCAGGCACCCAGTACATGCTTTCACCCAGGAGTAAAGGCTGAAAATGCTGCTTTCAGAGAAGTCTAGTAGGACGGTGGTCATGGCACAGGGAAGGGACACAGGGACGCAGGGCACTGGGAGAGCGGTGAGCCAAGAGGACTGAGCATTTGGGCTGTACACACAGGAGGGTCTGGGGTCCAGGGAGGCCGCTGTGTGTTCATGAGGAGCTCCAGGTGGGAGGCTTGGAACACAAGGAAGGGTAAATATTCAGGAGACATGAGCCCTGTTGCCCGGGTCCCCTCGTCTCATCTGCAGATTCATAGGGAACACTCACACTGTTCCCATCACTGTCAAATGAACCAAAAGAAAGATCCGTGGGGGAGGTAGCAGGCAATTTCAGATGGCAAGGTGCTCCAAGCTCCTACGCTGGCCCGGCACGCACGCTCAGCAGTGCCCCTGCCTGCTCCGTGAGGCACACAGCCTTAGCCAAGCCTTTCCCATGGATGAGTGTCTCTCTCTTCACATACACGTAAACACATTACACACACACAAAAACACACATATACACATGCTCATATACACACACACACATAATCATACACACATACTCTCTCACACACAAACACATTATACACATGAACACAAACATACACACACATAAACATACACACATACTCTCTCTCACACACACACAAACACACATCACACACACAAACACACACACTCATACACACACATAAACATACACACATACTCTCTCTTTCTCTTTTTCTCTCTCTCACATACATACACACACACAGCATTTGCTGCCTGGACCCTGGTTGGGGGTCATAGAGTGACGCAGACAACCAGAGGTCGCATCTCAGAGTAGACCTTAAGCTGACATACATGTTGATGATGACTTTTACCCTCAACCGCAGGCACCTCCTCAGCTGTGCCCTGAGCAGACATGGCGAAACCACAACTCTCTAGGAAGGAGAGCAATGGAAGCGGGCGGGAAGCCAGCACTTCCCCTTCCTCACAGGGCCCCTCTGGCATCTCTGCGTCTCCGCCGTTCACAGGATATTAAGGTCATGCAGAGGGGATTTGAGCCGTGACCAGGTTCACTTGCTCGAAGTGGAGCTAATGCGAACTGGATCCGAGGAGAGGAACAGCTCTGAGCAGTTTTCCGCCACTGGACATGGGCTGCCGATGGTGGCTCTAGGGAAGCGCTTGGCTCCTGGCTGCGGCCCTTGTGGTCCTGCCTGTGGAGTAAGGAGGGAGAGGCTCTCTCTTCCTCAGCGATAGCATCACTGCAGGACTTTGAGGATCTGTGTTTGGCACTTGGCAGTCTGCATCCCACAGATTGAAGGCTTCAGTATTTCACTGAAGATTCCATCTTAGTGTAAGGCCAGAGCTCTGTCTTTCTGGAAGGATGTTGGGAGCAGGCGAGGTTGGAAAGGAGTGGCAGAATGGCTGCCAGTGTTCCAGGCAGGAACTTCTGAATATGCCCCCAACTTCCCTTCAGTCGTGAAACATCTGACTGTGGCTTGGAACTGTGGTCCTGGGGACAGCGGTCCTTAGATTCTCCCTTCGGTGAGTGTGCTTTGTCCACAGTAAGAACAACCAATAAGAGGGCTCCATGGGATACTTACAGCCAAGGCGTGGACTAGGCCAGTAGCTGCCCCATGGCCACGTCCTATGCCCCCCAGTGATGCAAGTAGGCAGTGCCCAACCCCCTCCTGTCCTTCAGTGACACAGGGAAACAACCAGCCCTCACCTCCACATCTCTCAGTGATGCTCACGTACAATATCATAATCTTGTGTCATCAGAGAAATCAGGGTACATTACCCACCTCGCTGTCCCCCGTAACAGTTGTCCGTGGCTCATCCCGCTTCCTGGTCCTCGGCCTCTCCCTCGGCGGTGATGTGGTTGGTGGCTGGCACTCTTGCTGTGAAGATACCCTCCCTGTGTGCCATCGTCTGAGCTGGCGTCAGCACCATCAACAGCCATTTCTCCATATTTCAGTACAGTGACACTCAGGGCTCCACTCGGCAGCCCCTGCCCTTGACCACCCAGAGGGCCTCTCGGCCCACAGCCACACAGCAAGAATTCTTGGCCACGGCATAACCCGTGTATGACAGTGATGGCAGGTGTGAGTGTTCCTGGAATGTTTAGATTTTTTTTGAGAAAATTAAGTATGTTGCTTGAGAACGGCTATTTTATACAATTGGCGCCCTAAATCCTAACGTAGTAACGCAGTACTCGGTAATTTGCCAACTGATAACATGTGGGTTGCTTTAGTGTATTCATTATAGTCATTTTATCTCAAATATATAAATAAACATGCTGGCTCTGTGGCTCTAGCCTGTGTGGTGGGTAGAAACGGGCCTGCTGGGCCCGCTAGCGGCAGGGATGTCAGTCCTGCTATTACTGTCATTAGCTCCTTCCCAGTGTCGCCAGGAGGACGGAGAGCACGGGCACGCTTTCACGTGACGCTGGGAAAGCGCCGGGGTCAGAGGAGGAGAAGCACACTGACAGACAGACTGGGGCCCTGGGGTCGGTCTCTGGTCTACCTTCCAGACACCCCATCTGTGAGGGCTCTGGGCAGCAGCAACAGCAGCGCTCTCTGTGAGTGCGAGGCCAGGGGTGCGGTCCACCCGCACACCCGATCAATTGTGACCCAGCCAGGCCAGGTGAGGACAGATTCCTTCCCTGTACCTCCAAGAAGATCATCCTGTAGTGTCCGGCTTCAGGAACAAAGACCTGAATTCCAGCGACTGAAACCCAGAACCTATGGCTGGAATTGTCTTCACCAAGGGCCGTGTGGAAGTCTTACTCTGCCCCACAGAGAGACGCAGCAGGTGTAATTAGTTAGGGGGTGACCACCTGAGCACAGCAGGCCTTTAACCCCCACGACTGTGTCCTCATAAGAAGCATGACAACAGAGGTGGGGCAGCAGGAGTTGTGGGAGTCCCCCAGCTCAGAAGAAAGCAGTCCTGACGACTCCAGAACGTCACGGTGGCCCCGCAGCCTGCCTCACGGGGGACTGGATGCGCAGGACAGCGCAGGACATGCACAGCTAGTGCAGGCGCTGTTCTCAGAAAGCCCAACACAAACGGAGGTCACCGTCAGCGCCGCTGCCCCAGCTCGGCTCTTGCTGATGCTAGCTTGAACCAGACAAACCCAAGTCAGCTGTGCTGACTAAACACAGAAGATTCTTCTGGCAACCCAGAGCTTTCCACGGATCTCCGCACGTAGCCAGTGAGCCACCCACCGTGCCGCACCCATGACCAGCCGGCGTCCAGCCAGTGACCCCCCAGCAGCCAGCGGGCTGTTCTCCCTCCCTTCTTTTTTTGGCTCTGGTGCCTCTCACCCATAGGCCTGGAAACAGCAGAATCTCACCAGAGCTCTGTGCCCTTCCAATGGTACCCTGCCTCACTTGCTGCTTGTCCCACACCCAACATACACACATACCATACATACATAAATATACCTAACAAACACATACATGACAAGTGTATTTTACACAGCACTAACAAACACATGTAAGATTGCATGGTTATATGTACTGGTGCTCGGGCACACACACATACACACACAAACACACATTCAAAGGCCTATGTCCCTGTCCCCACACATCCGACCTGCTTTCTTGTGGGGTCCCAGATGACACCTTTCAGATCTGAGAGCCGGTCACCCCACTTCGAACGCTGCTACAGGTCATAAGACCCTGACTCTTCCCCTCAGTTCCCGGTGACAACCGAGTCACCGCTGGGACCACCCAACGTTCTCTATGACAAAGGCACGTGTATGGTGGGGTTTGCATTTACGAAACTGCTCAGCTCCTCAGAAGACAGTGTCTTCCTTTTCCTCAGCCCTGATTACATGCCTGCCTTTCCCACTGCTCTCGTACCAGAGCAACACACAATCCCCATTTGTGTGCCTATGCTCACACATGAACACACATGTCTACCAACACACAATCTACAATTGTGTGCCTCTGTTCAAACACATGAACCTACATGCCCACCAACACAGAATCCACACTTGTGTGCTTATGCTCACACACATGAACACACATGCCCACCAACACACAGCCCACACTTGTGTGCCTATGCTCACACACATGAACACACATGCAGATTTAGAAAAGCACCGTCCAGCAGGACAGGATGGCCATGTCCAGCATGCCCCATAGGCTTCAGCTCAATGCCTGGGCGCTCAGTCCACTTTCATGACAGTTTGAATGACACCAGGACTTGAGGCTCTCGAGTGACAAGCCCGCAGTCCTAGAGACGAGTCCACAGGGGAAGATAACCCAATTCCAATTAGGAGTAATTGAGAGAGAGCCTCTCAGTGCAGTCACTGAGCACCCGGGAAAGTAATGGGGTCGGTCATGATCCTTGCAACGAAGTTTGAGCACATTCATGAGGGGAAGGAAGCCCATTTGCTTCTCGCATTGTTCCTGCTGGGAAGAATTATTTAATCGCATTTGAACAGCCACAAGGTCAAGACAATGATTATTTTCTGGGAAATCAATAAACTCCTCAAAGCACTTACAGCCTCTGCAAGCAATCCAATCACCAGCCATATGCAATGATTCATCTGGTGGCTCTGTCCTAAGCGACCAGGCTTTCCGGGGCACCAGGCCCCCGCGAGATGCGGCCATGACTGTCCTGACATCCAGCTCACTCTGCTACTGCAGCCTGCGTGGAGGCACCTCACAACTCGTGGGCATGAGAGAAGGAGTGCTGCCGCCTGCCCGTCCCACCTCAGACCGGGAGTGTGCACCATGAGTCTTGCTAATGGCCTGTCACATGCACACTGCGTCAGTCACTCACCTCGGTGTTGCTGGGAGGGAGACACACTCAGCTGTAACATGAGCCAAATCAGTGTGTGTGCATGGACACAGGTGGACAGGCAGTGGAGGCCAGAGGCTGTTGCTGACTGACTTCCTCCACCATCCTCCCCTTATTTTTGAGGCAGAGTCTCTAGCTAAATCTGGACTCACTGACTCTGCAGGACTGCCCGGCATCCTCCTGTCTCCACCTTTGAGGCAGTAGGTGTAGGCCTGTGGCTGTTTCCTTGCGTGCTGGGGATTCGAACCCACCTCCTCCTGCTTGTACAGTAAAGTGCTGAATCAACCGCACCAGCTCCCCAGCCTGGAATCCAAATCCTAACTTACTTCAGGAAGAATGCACAGGACAAGACAGCGGGTGTTGTCTTCCTGGGATCCAGGCCATGTATTTGTATTCTTTTTCAAGGCTTAAAAATGAAAGAGAGAAGAGAGTGAAATCCAACACTGATGGGTCTTAGGGGCAGACAGACTTCAGTTTGAAAGCTTGAGGGGCCACATTCTTTTTACTTTAGGCCACAAGACTCCAGGGTAGGTGGACTTGGCAGTAGCCCCCTTTCTCCACTTCTGACCACTGTCTTGGCTTCCTTCTTTACAGACAAGTGGGAAATGGCTCTTGGCATCTTCATACAGGAGCCTTAGTGGAGTCACAAGATCTTTGTAGATGACCCACTCACAGTCTTCCGTTGAAGGGCTATTTTTAATCAAACGTTAACTGGATCTTTGCATTAAAAAGCCTCTTGCCCACCACTGTTTAGTGTAGAGAATTTCTGAGAACTTCATTTTCCCGTCACAAGATTAAGGCTGGATATTTAAATGTTCAACCCCTATTTTCCATCTTCTCTTGTGGTAAATGTGCCTGGCTTTCCACAGATGGCCCCACGACGTAGGTTTTAGAAATCAATTACAGTTTTAATGGGGTGCGAGTGTGAGCAGGCTCTGCAGCCGGCCACCAGCAGACAGGCTCTCTTCATTTTCGCCCAGAGAGATCCCATGCACGTAGACTCAGCGGAGGGGCAGCCAAGGCTGGCCCTGCTCTGAGCCCCTCCTGAGCCTTGGAGGCCACAGCTCAGCCTCCAGGAGCTGACCCAGCAGTGCTCAAAGGGCAAGACAATTAAACCTCCCTAAATTTGTGGGGCGCTTGAGGAAGAAAACTCTATAAAAATGCTAAGTGTTAGTATGAGCAAGGAGGGTGGAAGGGATGAATTCTGAGGAGAAACACCCATGTGAAATAAAGTGTTGGGGAACGTACAATGAGAAGATTGTGTCAGACTGAAGTTTAAAAAGTTGAAGGCAAGAGCGCCGTGCTTTGAAATTAAAGGAGAGGGTGGGCTACGGTGAGAAGTACTGTTTAAAGCGACTCGATAGAGCTGGCGTCACCAAGAGACACGGGGACTCTGAGCAGTGTGCTGATAATTAATTCCTAAAAAGTCAATTAATATTTCCTCCTGTCACTCACAAAGGGCAGCAGCAGATGATGAGAACACACTATTTCCCACAGGAAGAGACCAGGAGGGGGAGAGGACCCGTGGTTCCACAGGAATTGGGAACTGAGAATTATTGAATCAGCCGAGACTCCACGGGACTGAGGCAGACCCACCTTCAGACCCCACAGGAAGACCTGAAATAGACTAGCTGGCAGCAATGAGCAACGGATGGCAAAAAGACAACATGGACATGGCTCTGAAGAGGATGTGGGGCTCCAGCCAGCTTGTGTGAGCTGGCAAGGCTGGTTTTCTCATATCCCACCCGATAAGGACAGTGTGCACAGAGAAGCATATATGCATACATGTATTTACACACAGAGACATGCACACAGACTCAGGAACATGAGCACTTACATTTAGGCATGCACACGTGAATACACACACAGGTAACACTGATGAACACACATAGATACGCACAGAGGCACACAGGCATGCACAGAGGCACACATGCACAGAGGCATACACAGACAAACACACTGCAGACAAACACACGCGTATATGCAGAGGCACACACAGGCAGAGCTATGCATAGACACAGAGACTCACACAGACTGGACAGATGCTGAGCCATTGTTGGAGCCGGGTTTCTGTAGCTCCACACAGTGGCACGCCTCAGCCTCTGACAACCATTCTAGGCAAACACACCTTTGCCTTCTGACAAAGGACTGCTGTGAGGTGGAGACAGACACATTTCATGATTCAGAATATTGCTCACGAAGCAGGATTTGGGTTGTTTCTTTTCAAAGCATGATTAAGACAAACACAAGAGCTAATACCTACACTGTCCACTCATAGCTTATAAAATACCGGCGCGTTAGCAACCTGGCTCCCTCTATGAGCAGATGGAAAATGCTGCTGGGCCGGAGAGACAAGGCCAGAGAGAATCACCGTGGGCTAAGGTCAGGGCAGGCCCAGCCCAGAGCCCAGACAAAGGTACCCTGGAGGCGTTCCGGAGCTACCCAACAAAGACTAAAGGGGAACAAGTGTGTCACTGAAGGGGTGGGTATCAGGCGGGATAAGTGGGGAATGCAATTAAGGAAAGAAAAATGAAAGATAATGAGATTAGAGACAAATGATAGGGCTGTGGTCACCTTGAATGAGGCTCTAAGGAGCAGATAGTGATCAAGCTTATCAGCGTTTAAAGAAATGAAGCCCGGGCAGCTGGATGGTAAGTAATCCAGAGGAGATAGCCAGGGGGGCCTTACCGGCTGGTGTGGGGACCCACACCTGCCCTGGCTTGAGTCCCCCTGTTCTCAAGAGGCCTGCTGGGGCGTGAAGATGTGGAAAGCCAGGTGGCAGATAGGCACTCCCAGGAGCAGGAGTCAGGACGGCAGCCGTCTGCATTCCCAGGGAAGAAAGGATGAGGAGAGAGCCATTAGAGGTTGCTGAACCCATGAGTCATCTAGTGCATTTAAACACAGCTCTCTTGCCAGGAGTTGGCACTGACCAGAGCGGGCCTTCCCCACAAGGCTAAGTGATAGGACATTGTTTTGGGAGGGTTGTCTTTGCCTGGACCATGAGCCCTGTCCTCTCCTCCCTGAGGACCAGTGTCTAGCAGGAGGTCTCTGAGGCCTGTAGGGCTGAGAGCACTCTGCTCTGACATAGACAGGTGTTTAAGAGACATCACACGCAGACAAGGTCACAAGAACTGAGGACTGGTTCACGGTGGGGTTCAGGGGATATTTGGTAGCCCTGGGGCTTTGAGGTGGGACCCCATCCCCCTCTAGTGCCCTGTATTCTTGAGACTTCCAGAGGAGCCAGACTTGTTTGTTTGCCGAGGCCCTGTGGCTCTGATACAGCTCAAGGACAGATGCCAAGGCTGCCCTGTGCTTACGGACCCAGGTTAGGACCCCAAGTTTGCAAAGCTCCCAGGGGGCACAGCCTTGGGGACCTGGTCCTCACTGAAACACAGAGCTGGTTAGGCCTCCCAGCAGGCCAGAAGGTCCTTCTCTCAGGCTAGGCGAGGAAGTTTCCCAACAAGCCAGAGGGCCTGCCTTGCTTTCACAGTGAGTCTTGTCCTCACAATCTTGTCAGTGTTTTTGTTTTCAGGTGGTCTTGGAGTTTCACAGCCACCCTTCCTCACCTCCTACCTGCCCATCTTGACCTTCTAAAAACGATGAGTGTAGAAGGGCAGAAGGCAAAGCCTGGATGTGTCTTCTGTAGCATGTCTCATCCACCAGGAAAGAAGGTGCCACTGGCTTCCCGGAGGAACCCCAGAGTAGCTGTCGCCCTCTGCATTCTGTGTGTGTAGAGCAGCCAGCACCTCCCTCTCGCCTCCGAAGCTCAGCTCTACTCCCGAGGATGCAGGCCAGGGCAGCACGAAAGGAAGATTCTGGATGTCTTTCTTTGAACAGGCTGGTGTTCCAGGCTGTGTGGCCAGCCATTTCTACTTGAGCCAGTGTTGAGTCCACAAGCCAGCGTACAGCAGGGGACTTCAGGGATTCTCAAAGCCCAGGGGAGGTCAGCACCTCAGTCCAAGGCTGTGACGACTCAGTTACTTTCCTGGCATACACACCATGGGCTCCTGGTGAGTCGGTGAGTTGCAAGGCAGATCCTCACTCAGGCTGGACAGGGAGGGGGCAGAGTGTCCAGAGGAAGCCTCGCATCAGGCCTAAAGGCCACAGTGTTTCTGGAGGTCTTTGTAACTCTCATCCTTGGCCAGGGTGTCAGTTGCTTGTCTTGTGCTACCAATAATACACAATGACACAAGCAATTCAGGCAGGAGGGACTTAGTCCCGCCCTGTTTCCCTGGATACAGTTTGTATCCAAAGCCAGTAGAAGGCTATCTGCTCACACCCCAGGGGATTAGAAACAGAAAGCAAGTGTTGAGCCTGCCTCCTTCTTCCCTTCTCTTTCCGTCTGAGCCAGGGGCCAAAGGACAGTGTTCCGCACACTCACTAGTCTCTCTTCAGTGAAGCCTTTCTGGACGTATGCTCAGGGGCAGGCCCAGGAGGGTACAATTTTGAATCCAGTCAAGTTGACAACGAACTTTGACCATCACAGGTGGTGACTTCTAGCCTTGGTCACTATAGGCCTCAGTCACAGGGACAAGTCCTTCTCTTCCCCTTCCGAGAAACCAGAGATTTCCAACCTATGGGTCTCAACCCCACTGGGGGTTGAATATTAGCTATCCTGCGTATCAGATATTTGCACCATGATTCGTTAACAGTGGCAACATTATAGTTATGAAGTAGCACCAAATATAATTTTATGGTTGGGGTCAGCACAACACGAGGAACCGTATTAAAAGGTCGCACCGTTAGGAAGGTTGAGAACCACTGCTGTAAACAGACTCCTACACCGCGGAGCTGTTCGCTGCTCTGTTCGCTCTTCAGTCAGGCTTTGTAGAGTAGAGGTGCCAAGGCTGCGCAGAAACTGTGACCTCTAAATGGAAAACAGTGAAACAGCGTCTGGAGATGCCTGGGGCAAAATGGCAGCTCAAAGAGACACGTGTGCAGAGCTCAGGGGCCTGTGAGGGCTGAGACACATTCTCCAGGTCAGAACACGTCTGATATGTGGACATGTGTGTTCACACATGGGTCACAGTGGCAGGAAAGACTATGAAGTGAGCACGGCTGTCTGCCATCCTTAGCACGTACTTCACCTCACCGTCTGTGTGAGCTTTTGTCCTGTGCGCGTGCCGGAGCTGTGTGTTTGGTGTAACTATCCTCACTTGGCTTTCTGGCTTCCAAATATTTGATGGTTTCAGTTCCAAACCATGTTGGGCAACAGCAATTCCACAGATGCGGTTCACAACAGATCATTAAATCTTGAGAGAGACAGAAGGGCGTTTGAAAGCAACCGCAGTAAAGCCTGACAAACAAATCTTTCTCAGTTTTGTAATATATAAAGAAGTCAGCCTGTCCTTCCAAAACCAGTGTTGGAAGGTAACAGCTGCTGTGATTGGTCAAGAGAAAGAACCTTGACGAGGAGATGGGCTTTGATGGCTCCGCCCTCCTAAAGGGGTTAATTGCGGTGATAGTCTAGTGGTCCAGAAGAACCCGCTAAAAAGATACAGTTGACCCCGTTTCCTCCTGTGTCTTGGTCCTCTCTTGTTCATCAGCCTTCTGCCACAAGATGAAATAGAAAGAAACCCCAGGCACCTTCCTGATCAAAGCTCTTGCTGGCTGTCAGCCTCCAGCCTTCAGGATTAAGCCAAGTAAATGCTACTGTTGGCCAGCCTCCTGATCCAAGTCATTCTGTTACTATAACAGAAAACAGATGGAGACAGGTCAAGAGCCACACAACCAGACGATGCTAGATAGTGTAGCTTGCGGCCACAGGCCACCCAAGACTAGGGAAAACTGTGAATGTGTCCCAACACAGAGCTGTACTCTTAAAACATTGTGAGACTTTATTTTATGGTAATTTCTGTCACTCACTAGATAAATGTCCTTGAGTGTGAAATTCATAAATGACAATGCCTGGGTGTTAAGACGTTGGACACACCTCACAACAACTGACGTTGATCGTTGATTTAGGCCCCAGATATGGTCATCTACCTTCAAGAACAGGTACACCCCTTCTCCACACACAGCACTCTCCTTGTGCTCCAAGAACGCAGGGCGCTGCGGGCCCTTCAGCCATGTTCTTCCCCCAGTGATAGAGCCTATCCAATTAGTACAGGGTGGATAAAATTTGACCATTGTCATCATTCCAATAGAAGAAGATGCATTTAGAAGAAAGCAGAACATTAACAATTAAAAGCAACAATTAAAAGCACTAGATATGTGCATGAAAACGACCTTATATATGTATAATAAAATTTTTTAAATAAACAGAATGTATTTTTAAAAAGCATCAGCACTTCTTTTTTCTAATTACAGAATAATATTTGTTATATAAAGAAAATATATACTATACAACATAAAATATAATAAAGTGAAATAACATTAGGGAAAATATAATAACTAATAGTATATTAAGTAATAATATAATAACTGATATTAATAGTTAATATAATATGGGAAAAATTTAAAAAACAGGAGAAATGTTTTATAATAAGATTTTCTGAAACATGGATAAATGGAAGGAGGAAGGGATCACTGAAGATGAATGAGCAGGAACCTAAGAATTTCTTACTCAAGGCTCAAGTCCATGACCAAAAAGCATCACCGTAGCTGCCTCTGTTGGTTAGTAGTGGCATGTTTAAGATCTTTTTGAGGATTTTTTTAAATTTCTGGACAAAACCAGAAGATGCAAGCAAATTTCTTTAAAAATACTTAGGAAAAAAAAATTAATGGAATGGTCAATAAAGTGAATGAGAAAGAAAAGACAAATTTAGCTCCGTGGATTCAAGTCTCTAATTCCTGAGGAAATCATGGGTGGGAAGACAGCCTGGTCAATCCGGATGTGACCACGGCTGTCACCATCCTCCGGTTGCTGCTCTGTAGAACATAGGATGCTGGATGGTGCTGGATGAGAAGGCTGTTCCGTTTTCCCTGCTGCAGGTCCCCACTGTGAGGAGAAGCAGTGGCCTCGTGGGCACCGCAACACTGTCTGTGAGGCTTGTCCTCTCACCACGACAGCTGCCCTCTTGGGGTTCTCTGTCCTCCACCTCAACAAAGTCAGTCAAATTGTTTAGGGACCCGTAAAAGTAAGAAAAGTGATGCTCCCATATCAGTGCAGGTGACAACCTTCTGTCCCCGCCAAACAGAAAATCCACCAAAAGGTTCAGAAGCAGGAAGGGCGGGAAGGCTAGTGGAAAGCCTCAGCAGGCTCTCATTTGCAGCTGCTCAAAGCCTGCTGATATGATGAGGCAGACAAGTGCCTCCAAACCTGTGTGGTCACTACCCATTGGGGGGGGGTGTCGAATGACCCTTCCACGGGGGTCACCTAAGACCATCAGAAAACACAAATATTTACATTATGACTCATAACAGTAGCAAAATTACAGTTAGGAAGTAGCAATGAAAAACGCTTGATGGCTGGGTGGGTCACCACAATGAGAAATTTATTACAGGGTCGCAGCATTAGGAAGGCTAAGAGCTGCTGAGCTAGATGGTTCCCCTTGCTGTGCATGGCTACTCCAGAGCTTCCTGTTGGGAAATGTCTCCCCAGCATGTAGGCAATCTGTTTGCTCCTTTGCTTTGAAACTACGGTGGTGTGGCCCTGCAGAGACGCTGGTGTCTGCTGGCTCCACCTCAAACCCAGCTTATGCTCCCTACACGTCTGTCCTTTCACCTGCCCAGCGTGAAGCGCCACCTCCTAGCTGCCCCTCATTGACGCTGTTCTCTGGTGGGAAGGGGTAAGGACAGTGGTCACTGTCACATGCAGTAAGCAGCTATATGTTGTCTGCTCGGGCAGAGGACCATAGAGGAGAGCACAGCAGAATTCATCTGCTTTTCCTCAAGAGCGTCCGGGGCAGGCCTTGCTTCTTGGCAAGCTGCTTGACTTGGGTGTCACAACACCCTCGCTTGTTTAGGATGTGTTAGTTGTGAGCACACTTGTGACACTCCTTTATGTCACATCTGGGGTTGGGGGGCAGAGACACCCCTATCCCAGAGCTGTAAAGTTAACTCCTTCCCTGTTTTCTTCAGTAGAGGTGAATCCTAAGCACTCCATCCATGAGGCAGCCACCTTAGACAGGAGTTGGTTTCTTCAGCACAGAACCTGAGGTGGCTGAGCACATGTCCAGTCCAAGCTGGTACTGAAATGACAGGATGTACCAGCTGGCTTTGTGTCCACTTGACACAAGCTAGAGTCCTCAGAGAAGGAGCTTCAGTTGAGGAAATACATCCATGAGATGCAGCTGTATGGCATTTTCTCAATTAGTGATCAATGGGGGAGGGCCCAGTCTATTGTGGGGGTACCATCCCTGGGCTGGTGCCCTGGGTTCTATAAGAAAGCTTGAGGAGCAAGCCAGTAAGCAGCACCCTCCATGGCCTCTGCATCAGCTCCTGCCTCCAGGTTCCTGCCCTGCTTGAGTTCCTGTCCTGACTTCCTCCAATGATGGACTATGATCTGGAAGTGCAAGCCAAATACACCCTTTCCTCCCCAGCTTTCTCTTTGGTCATATTGTTTTGTTGCAGCAACAGAAACCCTAAATAAGACCCAGGAGCTCTGATATTTTCTCAGTTTCCTTTCTATTGCTGTGATAAATCACCAGGCAAAAGCAACTTAAGGAAGAAAAAGGGTTTTGTTTTTGTATTGTTTTGTTTTGGTTTTTGAGGGGTTTTGGCTTACAAATCTAGATTATAGTCCACCATAGAGGGGAAGCCAAGGTGTCAGGAGCTCAAGAGGACCAGTCACTTTGCATCCACAGTCAGGAGCAGAGACTAGTGAACTGATGTGCCCTGCTCACCCTCTACATTTTATACAGTCTTGGGAATGGTCCCGTTGGTAAGTGAGAGGAGTCTTCCCATACCTATTAACACAGCAAGATAGCCTCTTGTGGGGAGATTCAGAGGATAAGACCCTCGTGGTGTGCCCAGAAGCCCGGCTCCTAGGTGTCCAGCTGACAATTAATACCGACTGTTATAGATGTTCTCGGCTATGGTGCCATCCCTGCTCTTGGCCCCCACCCTCGTGAGCCATCACCAGACAAGAAAGAACATTCATGCTGCAGCCCAGTCCCCTCCACGATCTAGGTCCTTCTCGGTTTTGCAAACATAGCAGGGTGCACCTCCTTCCTAATCTTGCAGTTCACCCAGCCACAACCATCCGAGGTGCACCCACTAGGCTTAACGGTCCACTCTGGCAACACTGACACCATGTGCCGCCTGGACAGCATCAGGGTTTGGGTAGACCTGGGCTCACCACTGTGTACCACAGCAGGCCTGACACCCAGCCTCTACACACACGCACACATTCTGCTCAGTGCGTTCTTTCATGCTTTTTGACCCCCCCCCCCCCCCCCCCCCCCCCCTTTTTCCCCCCCGCCTTTTTTCCTCCTTTTTGCCCCCCCCCCCCCGCCCCTTCCATACTTTTGACCACCATGAGGCCTGACCGGTGGTGTTTGCAGGGCTGTGGCTGGCTCTTCTGTAAGTTACTGTCTGAGAGCAGGGTCTTGTAAAGTTCCCATGACACCTCACAGCGTGTTCTCCACAGGCAAGTGGTTGGGAGGATCTGGCAGGACTGGGCACACTCGAATCCTCCCAAACGCACCACATTCAAAAAGCACTTTGCAAAACCTGGAGGGAGGTAATTAGCTGTTAACTTGCTAGTGATCCGAGCCCTGAGCACCGAACCAGCCCCTGCTAGATGCTCAGCTCCTCTTATTTAACCTTCCTGGATCCTGGAACAGCACACAACCTATTATCTGCAGAGCTCGGCATTGTCTCTGGCTGGGAAGAGAACATTAAGCTGCCTTTGAAATCTTCATCCTGCCACTATCTGCATGCATTAGCATATCTTATGATTTAAATCTAATTATCAGCGCTTTCCAAAGGATGGAACTGAAAGTGATCATTGTGGAGCACTTTAACGAAGACTGAAGAGGCCGAAAAAGAGCCAACAGGGGCGCTTCTAAACCTCCATGCTTGACCTGAGGACAGAGCAAGCCGGATGAGGAGAAGGCCACCTGCTCCGTCATCGGCACTGTGGGTGCTCCCTGTCCCGCTGCTGTGCTCCAGGGATGTCATGAGGGTGCCAGGACAAAATGACTTCATTTCTCCCGGCAGCCGCACACGGCCTTGCAGACCCTGGGCATATCTCAAAGCAAGCACCACCACCAAGAGGTGTTTCACGGAGGTTGTGTTACACAGTCTTCCGAGGGGCCAAGCCATGAGTTGGCCATGTGCCCAAGGCACTGGGGTGTGACATCAAATTTGTCCCCAACTGGGTTTCTCAGAAGAGCCGAAACCTGCCATGTTAGTTCTGGAGGCAAGGAGCTGAGATCTCAGAACGAGGGTAGAGTGGCCAGTTGCTCCTCGGCTTGCAGGGAGTTTTCTCTTCCCAAGCTGGCTGCCACCTTCCCTGGACTGTCCCTGATACAGCTGTACCATCTCTTTTGTTCAAAGGCCCCAGCATTCTGGTATTGGGGTCCACCCCGGTCAGTTCGTTTTGGCTTGCTTGTCACCCACTCTGGATGTCCACCTAGACACAGGTTGTTCAGGTGACAAGAACACCCACTCTGATGAAAGCCCAGGAAACAGGCATCTTTAGCATCAGGAAACCCGTTCCACCAACATCCTCCCGCAGCCGGGCAAGGAGTATTTACTGCTCCCGGGAAAGCTGAGATGGTTGACACTGTCACAGGCAGGCCTGAAGGGTAGACTCAGGCAGAATCCTGGACAGTAAGAATAGGGCAGGGTGAAGTGGGACCCTGGGGGCCTCAGCCTGATGGCCTGCTCAACCTAAGTGGCCCTGCTCCTGGACAGCACACTGAGAGACTGCAGTAGCCATAGCACTGCTACCCTAAGGAGCCCCACCTCCCAAGAGGGGGTGCCAGCTCATCAGACAGATGTACTACATGGCTCAAGCCCTACCTCCAGCCTGCTCCCTAAGCCCCTGTGATGTAGCCCTATCAAGTGGCTATGAAACACGATTGTCTAGAGACAGGCTTCTCACATGAAAGCTGAAACGAGACTTCAGGTGGCTGACAGCAGCACAGACAGAGGCACCTCCGTGCAGAACCCGACTATTGACAACAATGTCACCCCAGAAGCTGGTAAGTCCTGTGGTCGGCCGCTGCTGCTATAGCAAATGCCTGAGCAACAGGACTTGCTTGCTCCTGCTTTCAAAAACATCAGTCCATCATGGCTGCCAGGGTGTAGCAGAACTCGGCAGCTCACACCATGGCAGCCAGGAAACAAGTGTATGCAAACACACACACTCACACTCACACACACACACACACGCACGCACACGCACAGCAGAGAAGGGGCAGTGAGCCTGTCCTGTGGGCTCTCTCTTCCTCCCCTTTAGCTCATCTAGGCACTCTGCATAAGGATGGTGCCTTCCACATTCAGGGTAGCACCCCTTAGCTAATCCTCTCTGAAATGCGCTCACAGACATACCAGAGGTGTGCTTTGCTAGCCTCCAAGGTACCTGACACTGAGATCAAGCCGAGGGTCAATATTAACCATCATGATTGCCAAATTCCTATGTGCAAAACCCTAAGAAAGGCTTAATCACTGCCTATTCCAGTAAAATCCTGTGGTGTGGCTCAGTGTGGCACAGAACCAAATCTACAGGGTTCGGTTGCTCCCTAAATCTGCTACCCTGCTAATGTGCTCAGTGCCTAGAGGGGCATAGGGGATGGGATTGTGTGCTCTGGCCTCCAATACTCTCTACCCCCATGACTTTCTTCCTTAGATTGGCCTGTTCATTTTCACGTGTCACAGTACTAATGTCCTCTGTCTCTAGCAGTCCTTTTGGGTCCCTCTCAGGGCCCAGAACACTTTTACAGAAGCTTTACCAATGTTCATCTTGTCACAGGAAGTTCCTGATGACACCAGATTCAGTGGGGGCCTCTATGACACCAGCTTCAGGAGTCTCCACCAATTGCCCATGCCTGGCCCAGGCAAAGAATCAATCTTTCTTTCTTTCTTTCTTTCTTTCTTTCTTTCTTTCTTTCTTTCTTTCTTTCTTTCTTTCTTTCTTTCTCTTTCTTTTTTCTTTTCTTTCTTTCTTTCATGTGTTGATTAGGTTTATCCTTCCTTCCTTCCTTCCTTCCTTCCTTCCTTCCTTCCTTCCTTCCATTTTTCTAAGACAGGGTTTCTCCATGTAGCCCTGGATATCCTGGAACTCACTTTCTAGACCAGGCTGGCCTCCAACTCACAGAGATCAGCCTTCCTCTGTCTCCCAAGTGCTGGGATTAAAGATGAGCACCACCCCTAGCCAGCTAGCATTTGGCCTTTGAATGGACCCTAGCTATAGGTAGATGGGGTAAAGATCCTTGGTCTTGGGTTCTTGGGCAGGACCCGAGCACCTACATGGCTGCCGCATAGCCCCTGTGTCTGCCTACTTGCTGGAGCCTGGACTAGGGGAATCACTCTCAAGCCACAGGGTCAGAGAGGCAGCCAGCTCTGTGTTCTTTGTTTCCTGGAGAATGTAACTCCAGATGATCTGGAGTCAGGAAGGGCACACTCCCCCCACCCCCGGCTTCTGTTTTTAGCCTGGAGCTGCCAGGCTTTTCGATGCCATGGTGATAGGAGTCATAGAAATAGAGTAGATGATCAGTTGCCAGCACGGCCCTGTGCTTTCTGCTCCCTGCATGTGGAGGCTGTAAGGAGTTCCCTTCTACTTTCTCTGTGCCCATCTCCCTAAACCACAAGCACAGAGGTCTAAGGCTACACTTGGACCACCCAAGAAGACACAGGGAGGGTCACAATGGCCAGCACTACCAGTATCTATGTTCCCTCCACCTCATGAGGTCTCCTGGTGAGCGACATGGGCCATAGGGTAGCCAAGGGCTACAGGGCAGAGAGGTCTTAGACAGGCAAGGGCTTAGGATAGGACCCCTGATGACTTTTCAAGATGCCAAGAGGCTGTGGAGTATATTCAAATATTCCTGCATTTTGTATGGCATGTTCCCAAGTAGTTTTCATCCCTTTTGGATAGCTGGGGATGGGAGACAGTTGTCAAGCAGGAAACCATTGCCTCATCAGCGCTGGCTCCTCAAATCTTCACATTGGCCTTTGAATCAAGAGAATTCAAAAACTTCACATGGGTCAATAGCAAAGAACTGCTCCCAGTCCATCCCATGGAACCACTCCAGCTCAATGTGTTCACTGTACTGTTCTTTGAAAAGTGAATGTCCAAAAAGTTTGCAAAATCTAAGGAAGATATTTACAAGTATATTATGCAAATATGTAAATCGAATAAGATGCATTGTTACTATTGAAAGGCCAATTGCTTTTTAGGAAATACAAGTACCCTCAGCATCCATGATGATTGTCTCCAGAGCAGGTCCCATGGATTCCCAGATCTGCAGATGCACAAGTCCCTGATATAAAAAGGTGTGGTTGTGGTGATGGTTTCTCTGTCAACACAGCACCCAGGGCAGACCTCTAGGCACACCTGTGAGGGGTCATCAAGACTGAGGCTAGCCTCTGAGACTGTCTGTGAGGAGTTGTCTTGGTTACACTAGTTGCCACAAGAAGCTCCATGTTAGCTGAGGGCAGGCACATTCCCTAAGCAGGGAGTTCTGGACGGCTACCATGGAGAGAGCAAGCATAACACCAGCACACATGCCTGAAAGCACTGCTCTCCGCTCTCCACTCCTCTCAAGCCCCTGCCACCTTGACTTCCCCTTCACAGTAGACTGTAAGCTAGAAGGAACTGTGAGCTACAATAAACCTTTTCCCTCAGGAGTTGCTTTTGACAGAGTATTTTATCACAGCAACAGGAAAGAAACTAAGATACTACACAGATCCTAACAATCCATACATAATTCCTGTGTGACTTAGAAACCTGACTGTAAGTGTTGTGCCACTGCAGAAAGACGCTGTGTGTGCTCGGTGTAGATGCAATTTTCTTCTGATATTTTAATCCATGGACCACTGCATCAGCTGATGGGATGCAGAAAGATCACTGTCCCTGATCATCACAAGGCCATGTGGCAGAATTGACACACATTGGAACTCTGAGGAAGAGGTGCCTGAGGATTTCTCCGAGATCAGACTTCCAGTAGTGGCAGAGAGGAGCTTCAAGCCTGGGCCCCCCTTAAAAGCCTAATGTCCTTTACCGAGGGCCACCTCAAACCTTTGTCCCTCTGCAGAGCATGCACTTTGATGGAGACCCAGACACAATGGGCAAGTGTTTGAGTAATTCTGGAACTGATGGGCAGCAGGGCCTAGCTGCCTCTCAGGATGAGTCTTGGACACCTGCAGTGACAGACAGCAAGCCAAGTTCAGAAAGTTCCCTTCCTGTGGGCTTCGTGGATGTCTTCATCCTTGTGCTAAAATCCCCAGGGTATGGATTCAGAAGGGAAAAGGGAGGAAAGGAGGTCGGTGTGTTTTCCTTACATGGCTCTTTGTTTAGAACTTTCTTTTGGAAGAAATCATTCTAGTTGGATATAGTTAAAGTAATCCTGGTACAATGAATGCAATAATTTGGGGACAATGGCCTGAGGTTTTACAAGGTTACAGGCACCCAGCAGGTTGGGCCACCATGCTATTTGTAGGAGGCATTTGGGTGTACATCCAAACCTGATTATCACGTTCATTAACACGACCAAATGCTGTACTTGGACACAGCCCACTTCGCCTTCTTTTTAAAAACCCATGAATAGAAATACAAACCTGGTCAATTATCACCCACCGAGCTACTCCAGTTTTCTGGATTGGTAAAGCAATTGCTTTCACAGAGCAATGTGGCAGATAACAGCGATAGATTGAACAGCTCCACTATAGACTGCTCATTATCACGGCGTTTAACTTCATCTTTACAGCAATATGCATTCCTCCAGTTTCCTTCCAGTAGCCTGAGCTATCCAGCTAGCTGGGCAACAGAGAGGTGGGCACCCAGCCAGCATGCTTGGAAAGATGGTGGCTATATCCTTGCTGGGACTCAGGCTTCGAGACCCCAGCCCTTGCACTTCCCAGCTGAAATGACCCTCATCAAAGCTCCATGTGTCTCTGTTGGCATCGCTGAACTAATAAACTTCATGTTTTTAATTCTTCACCCATGGCAGGAGTGTCCTTCCTGCAAACACTGCAGTATGATGTGGTCATCTTCAGAAGCATAGAGTGGTGTTCACAGCTATCCTGGAGTACATGCAACCCACACACAGCAGATTGGATGTGCCTAATCTGCAGGATGGTGTTCTGGTCTATCCCCAAAACCATGCACAAGGTAAATTAACAAATGCACTAGAGAATAGTTATCAATGGAACAATGACTAAATTGACACAGCCAGCTGATAACTGGATCTCCCAAAGGTCCAGGGCTATTCCCAATGAGGCACATTTTAATTGCTGGTTAGATAATAAAGTCAACAGACATTAACCCCAAAGATGTCCAAGTGTAGGCTACAATCCCCCAACTCTGACCTCCATAGGGTCTATAAGCTTCACATCACTTGCTACAGCTTCCAAGAGGATGATCACAGCCAGAAGACTGATCATCCCATAATTCTGCCATGTTCCATCCTGATATGTCCTCTGGAACGGAAGATAAAATTAGCTAACTTGACAAAGTCTAGCAATGTGCTGGGACAGCAGATGGAACACAGCACAGTTCCATTTAACAACTGTATGTATGACAAATCATCAAGGCCTCTCTGGAACCAGACCATGGAGGTAAGTGCTGAGGATAAACATACAGGCTTATCAGGAGCTCACCCATACATCAGATGATACTCCCCCATACCCGCCACACACACACACATACACACACACACACTCACTCACTCACATAGACACACACCATGCTGGGCCTCCTGGATGCTCTTTTGAATGCACAGAGTGCTGAAAAGACTGTGGAGATTACTTTCCTGGTGAAAAGGGTGGGAAAAGAGAGCCCTTTCCTGACAAGACTTGCTTCCCGTTTCCCAGGGCAACAGAGGAGACAAGCAGAGTGCAGGAGTAAGTGATAAAGTGAAGTCCCATGGTCCTACCCAGCCCCTGATCCTATCTTGTTTTGATATATTTTCCATGATGCAATAATCCACGGCTGAGACCACTCTTAGAATATCTTTGGACAAGATCTGAGCAAAACAGCCTGAGAAACATCATCACATGTGCTTCTCTTCTAAGTAAGAGCTGGACTAAGGTCACCCGGGAAAGCACCCTGCGAGGCAAATAGACACACACACACACACACACACAGAGAGAGAGAGAGAGAGAGAGAGACAGAGAGAGAGAGACAGAGACAGAGACAGAGACAGAGACAGACAGAGACAGACAGGCAGACACAGAGACAGAGAAAGCTCACTCCTGAGTCTGTTGGGCTCTCCTGGGCTTATTCCCTCCATGGACAAACTTGCCATTTGAGCTGTTTCTAAATGTTCAATGTAAACACAAAGGCCACCCCCCCACACACCTCACCCTGCACATTCCAGAGCACCTCACTTTCCCAAGAGCGCTCTTCCCTGTGAGCGCCATCTCCCAGTTCTCCTTCAGCTCTAGTCACACCCCATTCTACTTTCTGTCTGTGAACTGACTAACTGACTCCTCTAGGGACCCCAGGGGACCAGAGTAGTGCTGGGCATGTCCTTTAGTGACAGGCCTACCCACAGTGACCAACTCCTCAAGCCTAAGCCTGGTGTAGCCTCGTCCAAGTCCATTTCTTCGCAAGGCTGACCGCGTGGGCAGCTGAGCTAGGGATCCCAGCTGCGGTCCTCCCGCTGGCTGCAGCAGGCCACACTGTTTCCAGAGGCGACTTTGTGCTCGCTTGTGACGCTAAGTAAATTACAAGTTCTTTAGAAAGACAATCAAAGAAAATATCAGAGGTCGGTAGATGCGGGCCACTGTGTTCCAGACTGTTCTTTTAAGCAGGAGAGCAGCACAGTGCAGTGCACTCAGTCACGGGGACACGTCTCAAGACCCCCGTGGATTCTGAGACCGTGGGAAGTGTGCACTGTGTGTACAGAGATCCTCCCGCGCCTACATGTATGACAAAGTGAAGCATATAAATCAGCAGAGAAGAGGGAGGCAACAATAATAAAAATCAACAATCATAACAGTACCCTTCAATAAGAAGCATCTGAAGCCCATGGATATTTCTGGAATTTTCCGCTAACACTTCTTATTAGCACAGACCCATTTACCTGCTAACCCAACAGATGACCCAGTTAAGCCAGCACTGGGAGAGGCCTGCAAGTGACATGGTTGTGATGAGCCAACAGAATACAGTAGTCAGTGAGAAACAATGCTCAAAGGATACAGCGAATCTCCGCTCCACAGGGTGGAGGCAAAGGGGCTGACCAGGAGGGACGAGGAAGGCAGGGGAGGCTGGTCTGTGGACAGCACGGCCCAAAGGCCTGCTACATACAGCAGTAGCCAAGAACCCCGGGTGACTTCACTGATCTCACGGCTCTGTGTCCAGGGGCTGCCCAGCTTCTCAAGTCATTTCGTCTTGCTTCTGCCCTAGCAGTGACATACTCATCACGTGATAATCCCAGGGTTCCAGCTTCACCCTGGCCCAGACCCTACCTCATGGCTCTGCAGAAAAAATCCCCAGCATACAAGAAAGCAATATGATTATAGCAGGACAAGAAAATAATCAGTGTTTAGCCAAGACAGCTCAGCAGACAACAGCAGCTGCAAGGCAGCAGGGACATGGGACACTCTGGAGCTTTGCTGTGGAGCAAAGGCTAGGAAGGGCCACAGGCAGCCTTGGTGCTCAGTAACCACTCACGGCAGCTCTGAGAGTGGCCAGGAGAGGCAGGAGCTCAGTCAAAGCCACCCCTGAGACGCAGGGAGGCTACAGGTCTCAGAGCTAGGAGGGAGACACAGCAGAAAGCCCTCTACCGTGGAGTCACAGCAGACAGAACACCTAAACTTCTGGAATCGGGACAGGCAAAGAGAACAGCAGGACGGACATACCGTCAAAGGAGGCCAGGGCTCTGTCTACCTCCTAGGTGAGTTTGGCCTGGATCCAAGGCCCATGCTGCTCGCAGACAATTGCAGCAACATGAAAACCCACCCAGCTGCTCGCAGATTGCTGCACACCTCACATTGCAAATCCAGGCAGGAAGCACCCCTCCCACACTCCCTGATCTCCACACAGAACATGCAGAAACTCTCACAGACACAGGAAGCCAACCTATGCCCTCCCACGGATGGAGTAGGCACTGGATTCCTGTAAGGTATGAAATAGAGCTGGAGAAGTCGCAATAGAATTAGTCCATTAAGGGTTTCAGGGGGCCAGGGAAGTACACATTGGGGCATCTGAGATGGCTCAGCCAGGAGAAAGAAGCATTTTGCCATACAAGCTGGACGGCCTAAGCTCAATCTCTAGACCCAATGGCGGAAAGAGAGCTGACTGCTGAAAGTTGTCCTCTAACCTCTATATATGTATGGTGGTGTATGCATACCCCCCCACATAACACATCATACACACACTCACACAAAGAAGTGTTTTGTTTTTTTCTTTAAAGCCACATGCAATACCCAAGGGAACTTGTAGGAAAGAAACAGCAAGTGCAAGTAAAAGCCAAGTGGAAATGCTAGAAATAAAACAAGCAGAAGCTAGAACATGCCAGCAACATTCTCAGGGCTCAAAATCAGCAGGTCTGCATAGGCAGGAGAGAGGCACAGCCCTGAGATGCCTGATGGAGCTGCTGAACCAAGAATGCAGAGGGACAGGGCAGTAGAAAAGCCAGAGCTCATAGATGATCAGAGCTGTGTACTCACTCAGGCCAGGAGGTGGGAATATTGGGATGACAGGAGGAGAAGGAAGAACAAGACTGGTGAAACATCAGACGTTGTCATAGCTGAGAGTCCTCAAAAGCCAAAGACCCTGGCATACCCAAGACCTGCTAAGCTCAGAGACTGCCAGGTAAGTCACCACCGAAGTAAATGAAACCATACTGAAACCCACACCAGGACAGTGCATTGCGCAAACAAGACACAGAACCAGGAAGGCAGCCTTAGCAGGCGACCACAGGAGGAAGCGGTGCTAGAAACAGAACTGCAACATGAATGGCTGCCAGGGGCGGCTGCAGTGAGACAGGCGGAATACAGAGGCCAGGGTGAGAGGGCGTGAAAAGGTACATCTTTGAGCTGGCCCAGGAGAAAATGCCTGCTTGGCGCTCTGTACTTAGAGCATGTTTCAGAAATGAAGAAAGAAATTCTTTCTTGGGAGAAAAAAAAAATCTTAAAAATGTAGAGACTTGGGAGACAGACTAAAAATGTACATTGAGACTGGATCTGCTGATCGACAGATACCAATGAAAGATACCAGTGTAAGAAACACAGATACAAATCCAGCTTCTCTCTCTCCACGCTAACAGCCTGTCGGGAGCTGGGTGAGCAATCACAAGCTTGGTCGCAGTGGTCACTGCTACACTACAAAAGGCGTAGGAAGAGCACAACCACCCGCCCTCACCCATCACCCTGGAGTCACAAACCTTCCAAGTCCACAGACACTACATAGCCTGGGCAGCTTAGATATCCCTATTCTACCTCTCCCAAATGTCTGTGGACCCTGTTCTAAAGAAACACTGCAGGGTGGTATGGGGTTTGGTTTTGTTTTTTAACAGGGAGAGAGATGTTCTACCAGTGACTCTACCCAGAGGATGATGCTTCCCACAGTGGGTAGGTCCTCCTACATCAACCTGACCAAGCTCACCCCCACGTAGGCATATCCATAGGTTCATGTCCTAGGTACTTCTACATCACATCAAGTTGACAGCTGAGACTAACCATCACAGCTATCATCATCATAGGCTAAAAACAAGAAATAATATGACCTCCCTGTCTTAGTTTGCTTTCTGTTGACGTGATAAAACACTGACCACAGCAGCTTGAGGGAGGAAAGGGTTTATTTGGCTTACAGGTTATAGTTCCTCATGGTGAAAAGCCAAGGTTTAACTGAAGCAGAGGCCATGGAAAACTGCTACTTACTGTCGCACTCTGAACACTCAGTAGCTTTTCTAGCCTGGAGTTCCAAAAGCCACCACAATTCTCTCAAAAAATATATGACCAGGTTTGTCACAGCTACACCCCATTTCTGAGGTTTGTCACAGCCACACCCCACTTCTGATAACAGTTTCTATCTTGGTTTGTTTCTCTGTTGATTTTATAAAACCAGGTTAGGTGACCAAAAGCAACTCAACATGGGGAGAAGATGGCTTATTGCATGTCCCAATCACAGTTCTTTATGGAAGGGTATCAGACCAGGCACCATGGAGGACTCCTGCTTGCTAGCTTGCTAGCTTTTGTCTATAACCCAGGATGCCTGCCAGTTGGTGGCATTGCTAGCCCAGGTGGAACCCCCGGGATAGAAGGAGGTGCCTCTCAGAGGCTTTCTCACTACAAGAGAAAAAAAAAAGGAGAAAACATGTCTTCCCTGTGACTCAGATTATGACTCCACACCTTCCAACCCCATTTTCCCTCCCCACATAGCCACAGAGCACTGTTCAGGGTGCCATCTCCTTGACAATCAGGGGGCCACCATTCTCGCTGGTCCTCTGACCTTGTCTATGGCCAAAAATAGAAAGGGGGGGGCTGGTGCTGAAGGTGGGGATTTATCTCAGAGGTAGAGAGCTTGCCTAGCAAGCACAAGGCCCTGGGTTCAATTCTCACCTCAGGAAAAATAAATAAATTCTGAATACACGGTAAATAGTTATGAAAGAAAGAAAGAAAGAAAGAAAGAAAGAAAGAAAGAAAGAAAGAAAGAAAGAAAGAAAGAAAGAAAGAAAGAAAGAAAG